>NW_011888800.1:11343645-11388470 GCF_000151845.1 Pteropus vampyrus
CCAGTAGTTTATCCCTTCAGGAGATGTCAATTAGAACAAGAGATATTTCCTAATTCTTATACTGTATTCCTTGTTTCCAAAAAAAAGAAAAAAAACTGTCTGAGGGTAAGCCATAGGAGAGATAGAAATTAGAACTTTTCTTTGGCAGTTGATTCTTTCTTCTTCTTGTTTTTATTTTTTTTTTTAACATAGAATTGATATAAAATTCATCGTTTTAACCATTTTAAAGTATACATTTCAGTGGTTTTTACCATATTCATAATATTGCGTAAACATCATGACTGTCTAATTCTAGAACATTTCCATCACTCCCAAATGAAACTCCATAACTTAGCAGACAATTCCAGTTTCCTTCTCTCTCTAGCCAATAGAAACCACTGATCTACTTAGTGTCTCTATAGATTTGGCTTTGCTGGATATTTCATGTAGATGGAATCATATAATGTGTGGTCTTTTCTGTCTGGCTACTTTCATTTAGAAAGGTTCATCCATGTTTTGGTGTGTATCAGTAACTCAATATTTTTATGGGTGCATAATATTCCATTATAGGTATATAGCACATAGAGTTTATCCATTCACCGGTTGATGAATGTTTAGTTGCTTCCACCATTTGGCTATAACAAAAAATGCTGCTCTAAACATTTATGGTGAAGTTTTTGTGTGGACAGTTCTTTAGAGTATATCTCTAGGGATGGAATTATAAGGTTGTATGTTAACTCTAAGTTGAAATTTTGAGGAACAAACTGTTTCTACAGTGGCTGTCACATTTTACATTCCTATCAGCAATGTATGAGCATTCTAATCTCTAATACTTGTTATTGTATGTTTTTTTTTAAATGTTTTTATTATAGCCAACCTAGCGATTGTGAAGTGGTATCTGCTTATGGCTTTGAATAATGTTGTTGAGCATTTTTTCATTTTTATTTGCCATTTGTATATCATGTTTTGAGAAATTACTTAAAATTCTTTGCCAATATTTTAATTGGGTTGTATTTTTACTGTTGAGTTGTGTGAGTTTTATGTAGTCTGGATACTTATAATATACATATATTTGATATTGTCAAATGTGTAAATATTTTCTCCTGTTCTGGGAGTTGTCTTTTCACTTTCTTCATGGTGTGCTTTGACACAGAAAAAATTTTAATTATGATGAAGTTTAATTTATTAATTTTTTCTTTTGTTGCGTGTGCTTTTGTGTCATATTTAAGAAACCATTGCCTGCTCTGAGTCCACAAAGATTCACACGTATGTTTCCTTTTAAGAGTTTTATACTTTTAACTCTTAAGTTTGGGTCTTTAATCCGTTTTGAGATAATATTTGTGTATGGTGTGAGATAGTGGCCTCAAATCATTCTTTTTGCCTGTAGAATTCAGTTGTTCTAGCACCATTTCCTGAAAAGACTATTTTTTCCACAGCGGAATGATCTTGGCACATTTTACTAAAAATCAGTCGACCGTAGACATATGGGTTTATTTCTGGACTCTCATCGAACTCTTTATCTATCTTTATGCCTGTACCACACTGATTTGATTATTGTACTTTTAGTAAGTTTTGAAATTAAGAAATATGAGTCTTCTAGCTTTTTTTTTCACTTTTAAAAGTATTTCGTCTATTCAAGTACATTGTATCTGTAGATGAATTTGGGGAGTAATACCATCTTAATGATACTGAGTGTTCTAATCTATGAACATTGGATGTCTTTCCATTTGTTTAGGCCTTCTTTAATTTCTTTCCACAATGTTTTACAGTTTTTACTGTATAGGTCTTCCACTTCTTGGTTAAATTTGTTCTTAAGTTTCTTACAGTTTTAAATGCTACTGTAAATGGAAATTACCTTAATTTTATTTTCAGATTGTCCATTGTAAGTGTAAAGAAATATAATGGAGTTTTGCTTATTGATCTTATATTCTACAACTTTGCTCAATTCTTTTATGGGCTCTCATAATGTCTGTGTGTGTGGGGGGGGGTTGTATTCTATAGGATTTTCCATATAAAATATGCATCTGCAAATAGAGATAGTTTTACTTCTTCCTTTCCAATTTGGATGTCTTTTATTTATTTTTCTTTCTTAATTGCCCTGACTAGAACTTCTAGTACAATGTTGAATAGAAGTGGTTAGAGAAGATATTCTTGATTCTTTCCTGATCTTAAGGGGAAATTATCTAGTCTTTCAAAATTAAAGATGATGTTAGTTACGTTTTTCGTAGATACCCTTTATCATATCAGGACATTTATTTTTTATTCTTAATTTTTGAGTATTTTTTACATAAAAGACAAATGCTTTTGCTAAATCTATTGAGATGATCATGTGGTTTTGTTCTATCAATTTATTACATTGATTTATCTTCATATTGATTTATACATTGATTTGTCAACATATCTTCATATGTTGAACCAAACTTTCATTTCTGAGATAAATCCCAATTAGTCATGGTGTATAATTCTTTTAATAGTTTGGATTCAGTTTGCTAACATTTTTGCATCTATATTCATAAGGGATATTAATACATAGGATTTTATATCCTGTGATGTCTTTGTTTGACACTGGTATCAGGGTAACACTGGCCTCACTGAAAAAATTAGTCAGCATTCCCTTCTCTTCTATTTTATGGAGCAGTTTAAGTAGGATTGGTTTTAATTCTTTTAAAATATTTGGTAGAATTCATCAGTGAAGCCATCTGAAAAGAAAAGCCTAGAGTTTCTTTGAAGATTTTTGATTATCAAGTCAATCTCTTCACTTGTTATAGGTCTGTTCAAATTTTCTATTTCTTCTTTAGTCAGTTTTGAGAGTTTGTGTATTTTTAGGACTTTGTCCATTTCATCTGGGTTATCTAGTTTGTTGGCAATTTATAAGTTACTAATAATATTCTCTTACATATGTATTTTTATTTCCATATAATCAGTAGTAACATCTCACTTTTATTTCTGATTTTAATAATTTGAAAGTTCTCTTACTTTTTCTAGGTCCTCTAGATAAAAGTTTGTTAATTTTGTTGATCTAGAGAACTAATTTTTGTTTTCATTGATTTTCTCTTATATTTTTTATTCTCTCTTTCTGTGTTCCAATCTTTATTATTTTCTTCCCTCTGCTTATTTGTGTTTAGTTCACCCTTGTTCCTCTAGTTGGTTAAGATGAAAAATCAAGTTATTGATTTACAATCGTATCTTTTAAAGTAGGCATTTATAGCTATAAATTTCCCTTGGAGCACTGTGTTCCATAACTTTTTATGTGTTGTGTTGTCATTTTCATTTTTCTCCAAATATTGTCTAATTTCACTTGTGATTTCTTCTTTGAACTATTAGTTATTTAGAAGTGTTTATTTTCTATAAATTTATAAATTTTTAATATTTTCTCCTTTTGTTGATTTCTAGTTTTATTCCATCGTGGTCAGAAAATATACTTTATATGATTTTATTCTTTTTGAGTTTACTAAGACTTCTTTTGTGGTCTAACATATGGTCTATCCCGGAAAATTTACGGTCTTCTGTTGTTGAGTGGAGTGGTCTAGATGGTTTATAGTGTTGTCCAAGTCTTCTATTTTCTAGCCGATTGTCTGTTTACTTGTTTTATTTATAACTAAATGTGAGGTATTAAAGTCTTTCATCATTATTGTTGAAATGTCTTTTCTGCCTTTTTTGTTAGTTTTTACTTCATGTATTTTAGAGCTCGTGATTAGATGCATATATGTTCTCCATATAGTTTTTGTATCTTTTTGAAGAATTGACCCATGTATCATTAGATACTGACCCTCTTTGTCTTGCATAACAATTTTTCTCTAAAATTCTATTTTGCATAATCTTTCCTAACCTTTTGCTTTCAATTTATTTATGAAGTGAGTCTCTATTCAGCAACATTTCGTTGGATCTTAGAGAAACGATTGATTACAGGGCCAGGACAAAGCAAGTACAAGACTAGCCTGGAACATCTTGTGCCAGAAAGCAAGAAAGTTCTCCAAATTAGTATAGCACCTTTATTACAGTCGATAAACCAATGTTGAGCCATTATTATGAAATAAAGTCTATAATTGTTTGCATTATGGTTCACTTCCTGTGTTGTACAGTTCTGTGTTTTGACAAATGCCTAATGTCGGTGAAACTATTCTATATGATACTGCCAGACTGTCTTCCAAAGTGGTTTTACCATTTTGCATTTTTACCAGCAATGAATAAGAGTTCATTAAAATATGGGCAGTAGCCATCCTTATCAGCATTTAGTTTTGTCAGTGTTTTGAATGAAATAGCAGAAACATTCTAATAGGTATGTAGTGGTATTTCTTTGTTTTCATTTGCAATTCTCTATTGGCATATGATGCTGAACATCTTTTCATATGATTATTTGCTATCTAATCTGTATATCTTTTTTGGTGAGATATCTGTTCAGAGCTACTGCCCATATTTTAACTGGGTAGTTTGTTTTCTTATTGATGAGTTTTAAGAGTTCTCTGTGTATTATGGATGCAAGTCTTTTATCAGATAATGTTTCGCAAGTATTATTTCATGCTCTGTGGCTTGTGTTTTTATTTTGTTAACAGTGTCTTTTGCAGATTAGAGGTTTTTGAGGTTAATGAAGTCCAACTTAATCGATTTTTCTTTAATGATTCATATTTTTGGTGTTGTATCTAAAAACTCACTGCCAAACCCTATATTTTCTCCTATGTTATCTTATAGAAATTTTATACTTTTGTGTTTTACAATTAGGTCTGTAATTCATTTTGGATTAATTTTTGTGAAAGGTATAAGATTTATGTCTAGAGTTATTCTATTATATGTGTATCAAAGGTGTTCTAGCACTATTTGTTGAAAAGACTGCCCTTTCTCCATTGAATTGCCTTTGCTCCTATGTTAAAGAGTAGTTAACTATGTTTGTGTGGGTTTATTTCTGAGCTCTTTATTCTGTTCCACTGATTTTTTTTTTTTGTCTTTTCTTTCACAAGTACCACATCACCTCGATCGCTGTAATTTTATAGTAAGTTTTGAAGTTGAGTAGTGCCAGTGTTCAGACTTAGTTCTTCTTCAGTATTGTGGGCTATTCTGAGCCTTTTGCCTTTCCTATAAACTATAGAATTAGGTTGTCAGTGTTCACAAAATAACTTACTTGGATTTTGGGTTAGATTAAGTTGGGAAGAACTGCCATCTTAACAATATTGAATTTTCCTATGCAAGAACATGCTCTATCTCTCCCTTTATTTAGATCTTCTTTGATTCCTGACATCAGCATTTTTTAGTTTTCCTCGTATGTATTTTGTACATATTTTCTTAGGTTTAAACTTAGATCTGTCTCTCTCTTTCCTTCCTTCCTTCCTTCCTTCCTTCTTCTCTTTCCCTTTCCCTTTCCTTTTCCCTTTTCCTTTCCCTTTCCTATGTAAATGGTATTTACTAACCAAAACACTTGGGAGGAAGAAGGGCTGCCAATGACCTGCTTTGGTGAATATGGGCTTTTAAAATCTCTGACATATTTCTGAGATTCTTGAAGGTCATGTGCAGGCTCAGAGCTATGCACAAATTTAGAAAAGATCTGGAAAGACCCAAAGCTCTCTCACCTTTGGATGGCCTGCAGGAAGTAGGCTAAAGTAGAGACTATAACACTTGCATGTAAATGTTTTTGACGTAATCCCCATGGGTAATAGCTTTAGTACTATACAAGTTCTCAGTCAGGTAAAGACAGGCCTTTTGAGCAGTCTTTCGGAGAGTCAGGAGACAGACAAAAGAATTCTTTGCTAATGTGTTCCTTTCTGCACTCTCAGAATATTGGTACCTGGGTATTGGGATAGGACTAGGATAAATTAAGACAAAGCTTGCACTCCTTAGTGAGTTAGCCGTTTATTTTTGTTTATTCGTTTTTTTTGTTTGTTTGTTTCGTTTTTGTTTTACTGAATGTTATCTGGATTGCTGTAAGCTTTTGGTCAAATTCTAGAGTTCTGAAAAGGTCGATGCCAATAGTTTTTGCCATATTTTTCATTGTTTTTATGAAGAAGCAAACTTTTGGAGTTCCTTAATCTGCCAATTTTTTTTGTAACAACTGAGAATTGATTCTTGAAAGAAGACAAGATCCCCTTTCTTGGTTAACTTGAGAAATGAATCACACCTCCTGGGTTTAGTTCAGCGAAAGAGGGAGGATTCACGTGGGATTCTCTCTACCTCCGTGTCTCCATATTTATCCAGTATAGAATTCTAAGTATTGAATAGTATATGATTCACAATATTCTATGTGACCAATATCAGTAATTATGCAATTAATAACCGATTCATACATTTATATGGCCTTTTAAAATTCTAACAATAGCAATGTACTATCAAATTATTTTTATCTCTCTATCATACTGTGTAAAGTAGTTATGTTTTTTTTAACCTTGTAACATAAAGGGTAAAAAGATCTTTATGAGAAAATAATTCTGACTGCCTTCAGATAAATTCTGCTATTGCTGAAGGTTATCAGAGAGTAATTTCTCAAGAACATTTTATATGGAGAAAATCCTGCTATAGGTATGATTAGGCTAAGACTCCATTTCTCTCTGTAAAAGAGAATAAGAAATTGCTTAGAAATTCTTTGCCTATCTTTGCTATCATCTAACATCTCCTATAGTAAAGAGAAGAACATAGGTTATGAAGCAACTTGGGCAAACAGCACTGGACTGAGAATCAGAATATAGTTAAATCATGACTGTGTCACTAGTTTACTGTATAGCCTCTAATACTCACTAAAGTTCAGTTTATTACATAGCTACTGAAGAGATTTGTTTAAACCCAAACTGCAAACAGATTACAGTGACATTAGATTCATTCTGCTGCATAATGCTTGTCTTTTGTTAGATCAAATGAGTACAAAATACCACCAGCCTTTAGAATTTTTTTCTTCCCTTGAGCAGAGTTTTGCCAGAGTGTTTCAGTGGCATTAGCCAGGTTATATAATTCAATACCTCTCTTGAAGATTGAACTAGAGAAGGGCCTAGCCATACTGTCTAGAATCCTGGTCAAGTTCTCAGTGTAGCCAAACCTCCTTTGGCATCCAGAGCTCAAATTTACTAGGATTTTCACATGTTCTATTGTAAGTCTAAGAACACAGGGTAGATGTCTTGAGGTTGTCTGCTTTACCTATTGGTCCAACATGCAATAGTTATCCTAGGAGTATCTGACAAACCTGAGAGGAATTCTAACTGGCTGAAAATGAAAAACAGACTGTCATGATAATGTTCCTTCCTTCAAATGAACTTTGTAGGGAAGCAAGAAATAGTATAAAAAGAGGACAGAAGGTACAGTAATATTAGTCCCAGCTCTCCTGCTGACTAATTCTGTGGCCTCAGCTACTTTAATTGGCTTGGTGCTTTGGTCCTGTCTCTGTAAAGTGGACCGGATCAGTGGCTGTCCAAATGTGATGTGAAACTCAAAGGGCTCTGTTTCAAACTGTTCTAAGATTGAGGATAGGTCTGAACTATCTCCTAGGTGAGACTTCATCTCTAACTTCTTTCAACCAGAGCAGTTTTATTTTTGTTTGTTTTATATGTTGTGATTCTGGATATGAAGCTCTTTGGGGGAATATTCTGAGGCTATTCAGTCTGTTTCTGGATGACTGCTCTTACAAATCTCTTTGACTGATTGTTACTGAACTCTGTGTTTCTAGTTTAAGTATGACAAAACTGTACAACTTTAAAATTGATGGGAATTCTACAAGTAGCAACCAAAGAACCAGTAGCACCCTTTAAGAAAGGTCAGTGGTTAGAAGGAATTGTGGGATGATGCACTATATGGAGCATACTTGTCAAGTGTGTATTTATTGAAAATGATGATGACATAAGTATTCTGACAGTAGCTAGATATTTTTAGTGTATGCATGTTCTTTTTCGCTGTAGTGCATTTTTATTTTTGTCATATTTTGCCAAACAATAAATAAAGACAGCATTAATATTCATGAGAGGTTGCAGGAAGAAAATGTTGAGTTTATTTTGCTCTCAGGGACACAAACCACTAAAGAGAAGATGCTGTAAACTCATAGTTGGAGAATAAAATAGCAACAACAATAATAACGATCCATCTAATTCTCTAGGGTATATTAAAAACACACAGGATTGTCTAAGCTCATTTATGAGAGTGAAGTACATTATAAGACCCCATAGCTCACCTTTATGTGCCCAATTTGACCCCCAGAGTGATCTGGAATCCATTCTAATTTTCTCACATATGGCAGAAACTTGAACTTGGGTACAGAGACAAAAGCGCTCCTTAGTATTATAATATGAATTATACTTAGCTACCAATATTTATATTTCTCCCATTAGATTGTGCTTTTCTTCAGGACAAGGAATTCACTTCCTCAGAGTGCCTACCATAGTATTTTATAGCATTTTGCCCATAGTTGGAAATCTATACGGGTTTGTCAAAGTGAAAAGTTAAAAGAAGGTATAGATAAAAATGGTAAATGAAAAATAAAAACAAATAAACAAAAAAGACTTAAAAAATTTCATCTTAAGGCATAAAAGTATTTCTGTAGAACACATGCAGGCTTTCCAGCCCTGGTTACTGGCAGCCATGCTTAGTCTAGGGCCAGTGGAAATGGGCCCAGGCCTCGCCTCAGTGCCTACCTACAAGTCAATTGATGAATTAATTGAAAACTGATGAGAACTTTCATTCTAAGCAACAAGGAAGGTGCTCATCTAGTCTTTTAGGATTCACTAACACTTAATAAAAAGTAGGCAGCTTAACTGAAAGCTCCTTCAGTTTGCACACATAATAAAATGATTATATCTCTTTAACGGAAGTTCTACTCTCAGATGCTCCTCAGATTATTTTAATATAATCTGAGGAGCATCTGAGAAACCAGGAGTGAGAAACATGAAGATAGAAAGAATACTAGCTTTGGAGTCCAAGTCCAAAGTTCAAATTCTTCTATAGCCGCTTAATTCTCTATGATACTGAGTATGGAGCAGTGCTTAAGAGCCTGGCTGTTGGAGCCAGATAGTCTGGTTTGGGGGAAGTTATTTAACCTCTCTGTATATTAGTTTTCCATATGATAAATGGGTATGATACTAATACTTGACTCGCAGAATTATTCTGAAGATTAAATGTTATTTATGTAAGATATAAATAATATATAAGAAAAGGTTTGGCACCTGGCCCATTGTAAATCCTATACAAATATTTTCTATTATCGTTGTTGGTATTTACCTGTCTAAACTTCAGTTACTTCTTCTGTAGAATGAGGTTGTAATATTTACCTTTAAAGATTATCTGAGACTTTCAAATAATATTTTTGAAGTCTGTGACATGTCATAAATTTTCAATAATCGAAGCTCTTATTTTTATAACATTATTATAAGTTCTGATCTCAGTTATATGACGTACTTGGAATAAGTCTGATGTTCTACATAGACAATGATTTGTCATTCCTAAAAAGGAAGCACGTAGGTTGTCTCATCATTCCGCAATTGTCTCTGTACAAGCTTTCTACTATAAATTGTTTCTCCGACAGGGGAAAATTTTTCGGTCAGCTTTGCTACTGAAGTAGATTTATAAGGTTTTTGGCTTGATCTCTGAACTAAGATCTCTGATAGAGAATCTGGGGTTTGACCACAGCCATATCACTGAATCTGGGTAAGTGACTTCACCTTCTTGGCTTTCAGATTAGGCTTAGGTAAAATGGGGGCTATGATGGAGATATGATGAGGACAGAGTACACTAGTACAGTAAAGCGCTTAGTACCTCTGGTTGCTCAGGAAATTTTACTTCCTTTCTTTCCTATCAATTATTTTCAGTAGTTTTTAAAGATCATGTCCAATTTCAGCATTTGGTTCAATATGATTTGGTATACTTCATGTTTTGGCATCAACATGAAATATTTGAATCTTGATTTCTCATGTCATCAGGGGAATTTTAGTCCAACAAAATAGTATTTTAATGCTGTTGAATATTAACATTTATGTTCTCACAAGTAGTTAAATCAGATTGCCCTGACTATGGAGAAAACAGAAGGTATTTAAAACATGAACATAATGATGATAGTCTGCCAAAAATTCAAACTCATTGATTAGTCACAGCCAAACATTTTGGGATCATCCAAGGGTTTAGGAAAATTAATTCAATTATATGAATATATTTCCTTTATGAATCCTATTGATGACTATTTGGGGAAAATAGAATATGAAAACATAAATGTGACTCAGAGAGAAATCTTTTAAGCCAAAAACATTATGAAAGGTTTTGCTATAATCCATTCAGAAATTCTGAAAGTGAGATTGGATGTATCATCTTTGCTTAACCACTGAGGAAATTAAAACACCAAAAGAATAAGAGATTCATCTATCTCCTAGCACGGCAGGGACAGAGTCAGGATTAGAATGCAAATGGCACTGTTATCCAGACTTACATAAAACAATGTGCAGCCCAAAATGTATATTTAAAAAACATCCCTACTGTTAAATGGTTCTGTTGGAATGTATATTTTCTCTGACTATTCAACAATCCATTCCTATTTAGCTCTGGTAGGCACTATAAGAACCACAGAGTGTCAAATATATAGGGGCCTTGGAAATCAGAATCCATCCCCTGGATTTCACAAAGGAAATGACTGAAAGGAAAAGAAGGAGAGACAACTGTCCACATAGTTAGACTATGCATAAGTGGTCACCACCCATAAAGTAAAAAGTGTCCCTGCATGTGTGTGTGTGTGTGTGTGTGTGTGTGTGTGTGTGTGCGCGCACACACATTTTAATTCTAGTTCCAAATATATTCTGAGGCCATTGAAAGGAAATACAGCAGACAGGACCCAGAATTGGTCTTGATTTAAGTTGTAGAATCAGCAGACTGGAGAAAGATGGAGTTTAGAGGGGTCGGAGGAAGGGAAAGAGGGAAAGCGGGAGAAAAGAAGAAACTGCTAAAAAAAAAAAAAATAAAACAAAAACTCTTTAAATCAATTTTGACCCAAAGTAGTGTACCAAATATGTGTTTAGATCATGAAGACCCTCTAGTTCTGCTTAATTACACATTTTCCCATTAGGTTCCCTCATCTGAAATAATTTACCTGAGTGGATGTAGGGGTGAGTTGGTGCAGGGGAAGAGAAAATTTTCCTTGACTTTCTTAGGGTCCCTGTCTGAGATCTGAAAATTAAATTGACAAAGGCAGATTAACAGGAGAAAAGTATACAAATTATATTGAATTTTAAAATTTTTATATGTACATGGGAGTTTTCACAAGTTAATGAAGACCCCTGAAGGAGTGACCAGCAGGAAGCCTTTACACAAAGAAGAAAATATATGAAGAACTGACAAAACCAAGTGGTTTGGGCTAAGGATAGTTAAGTAGTGAAGAAGTAAAGAGGAGGATAAGGGTTAGTTTAACAATGTTTGTACAGAGTCCCTTCTCTGATGATAAGGATGTCTCCTTTCCTTCGGGTACAGGAGAGTATCTTTCACGTGGGAGATTTATCTCCTGCTCTCAGGAAAGAAGGGCAAGTCAGGGAGGTTAGAATGACCTTTCTGCTTCTGCCATTTTCTCCATCTTAAGCTATTTAATATGCCAAGGTGTCATATTTTAGGATAATGTGTCTTGAACCCTATTATTGGATAGAAAATTCTATGGCACATTAACGTTCTTCCTTGCGTTACTGGTCCTGGTCCTCTGAGTTTCCTGGGAGGGGTAGGATCACCTAGTATGTACCAGCTGGGCATTAAGAAGAGAACTGGAATCTGGAGTCAGGGATGCAGGAGTGTGAATTCTAGTTTTGCTATTTACTACCTGTGTGACCTTGGGCAAGTCACTTAATTAGTCTGAATCCTAAAACTACCCTTAAAATGGGCATAAAAATAGTACCTATTTCACTATATGGTTGTTACAATGTTATAATGAGCTGACTCAGAGACTAGCACAAACTAAATACTTAATTATAAGATATTGTTATTATAAATAATATGGACTTAGATATGTTGAGGTATCAACCCATTGTTGCCTGATAATCTGGATTTACTTTCTGTAGTTGCTTTTCAAAGTTTTTAAGGTTCTCAAAGCTGAGATGCTTAATCAGGATTTTCTTCAGTTGTTTCTTTGTATTTTGTATAATGCTTTATAGACTTTGGTCTGGCTCAATCAAGTAAGTCTTCATACTAATGAGTTACTGGTGGTATGAAATGAAGAAGGAGCCATAGGACATATGCCATATTTTTGCAAACTTTGGGGATTAGAGTTGAAGTTTTGTTAAACCTGCAAAAACAAAAAAAAACAAAAAAAAACAAAAAAAAACAAAAAAAACCAAAAAAAACCACACCAGAATTTGAATTAAGTTACAAACTAATGTAATTTGCTCAGGGGTGTGAAGAAAAAAAATCCTCAGAGAAAAGTTACTGGTGTCTTTATTTTGAACTATATGCCAGCATGGAAATACATTTCTTTTTAAATAATATTACTTCCAATTAAAAAAAAGCAATCCCTGATCATTACAGAAAATTTGGAAAATTTAAACAAATAGAGATAATCATTATTACCAAGAAAGCATATTACCTTTGGTGCATTATCCTTGCATGTATATTACATATAGTATATGTTATACCTACTCTATAAACATTTTTTTAGAAAACTGAAGTTAAAATCATTATTGTATAACAACTATGCTCTCTATATAAAGTTATTGATCAGAGATTGTTTGAAGATGTAGTATCTGTATATTACCTTCGTGAACCTTCCCAATATAAACTTCCGGTACCTTACAAATACACATAAACAAGCACTTAAACACACTTAGAAAGCTATACTGAGCACCTTTGTTTTTGAGCTGCCCGAGGAATGAGAATCTCCAAGCCTGAGTGGAGTTTGGATTTGAGAAACCATCTAGGGAAAAATGCAGTTTTAATACAAAAAGCAAATGAATCAAAGTAGAAGAAATAGCAAACAGTTAAACATCTCATAATTGCATTACATAGACTGAGAGATTGGTTTGACTCATCTCTCAAAATCCTCTTACTTCTCATGGCATCAAGTAAGGAACTGGTTATTTCCATGTGTTTTGTGTCCTGGTATAACTAACCTCTTACACCTTCACTCTTTGTTTTAAATTTTTAAGAACCTAGAAGGAAAGAACTGGGACAATTTAATTTTTTATAGTACCATGCAGAAATAAAAGCGAATGGTTTGTAATGGAGACCCAGCTCTACAGAAAGAATTGATCTGAAGCTGAATAGCTATGTGTTAGAAAGAAATGAAACTTTTCATTAGGAAAATACAAGTCAACATAGTTACATTTAATATAAACAGGCAATAATAATTAGAGTTTGAAACATACCAAGAAATGAGAAGACTTAGTTTTAAAACAAAATAGGGACGCTAGTAAAGACTCAGGGATGCCGTGATTCACAGGTTAGATTAGAGGTATGCTAGCAAATGCCAAACAGTTTTTAAGTAGGAAAGGAGCATAATCAAAATGGCAGAAAGTGTTTTTTCCTGCTCTATGAACAATGCCTTGATATGGAAAATGATTTTAAATGGCAGAGTCCAATAAAAGGGATATCTCTGACGTGTGGGTTTTATGCCCTGGTCAATGATTATGACTGTGAGCCTGGAAAGGAAGGCAATAAACATGTAGAGTGTTATTGTTTAGTGTATTTATCATACAGTCTTTTTTGAGAGACAATATTTCATTCATACTTTCATTCCTTTATTCATTCATATTTTATCAAACATTTTTAAACATCTTTCATGTACTAGGCTACATTTTATATGCTGTGGATACATGAATACAGCAATGGAAAAACTAACAAAAGTCCTTACTTGCATGGAGTTTATAATCACAGAGGGTAAAATGGAAAATAAGCAAACAAATGTCTAATATGATGTCAAGTAGTGATAGGTGGTATGAAGAAAAGTAAGGCAAATCAAGGTTAGAAAGCATATGGTTGTGCTAGTTTAAACAGGGTTTGAAGTAGAATGGAGAGAAGAGCCAACAATAACTTCAGGCACGTGAACCTCAGGGATAATGATTGAAGGTTGGGAGGGGCCATGGGAGAAGGTGACACATTTACTCTTCAGAACAAAGAGGTCACAGCATGGGAAAGTGTGAGTGAGCAGCATGGGTTTCAGGCTCAGAGAGATCTGGGTTTGAATCTTTTTCACTGAGCAAGAACTTTGGCCAAGTTACTTAAACTGTGAGCCTCAATTTCATCATCTGTAAAGAAGAATATCTTTTCTGTGGGGTTGTTAGGACTAATTATACATGAAGATTTATGAGTTAATTTTCTTTTTAATATCCTTAACCCATTTACTGATTATTTGTGTGTGTTGTAAAGCCCTTTATAGATATTATCTTATTTAATGCTCACAACAACCCTGTGGTAGATACTGTTATTCACCTCATTATACAGATGTGAAAACTGAGGCACAGACAAGTTAAGTAACTTCCTCGAGTTTGCACAGTTAAGTGACGGAGCTTTGTTGCAAAATCCCAGGAAGCCTGACTGCGATTCAAGCCTTTAAGCACTGTACCTACCTACCCACCATAGCACTTTAGGGCTTTACTTTCCTCATTTATGAAATGAAGGAGTTTGGAGTAGGTATAATCCATTCTTGTGTTCTATGACCTATGACACAGTGAGGAAGTAGATTATTTGGGAAGAAAAGCCAGGAAATCTGAACGGGGCCAGAATATGGTTGTTCAGGAATGTCAGCTTCTGGCCACAGCTCAGAGTGATCTGAAATACCTGATGTCTGTACTGTTAAAGAAAGCGTTTTGCTGTTCTATACGTGACTCATTATTCACAGTCTTTCTCTCATGAATGTGCTAATTTTGCACATAGTGAATGTGGAATGTAGCTTGGCACAAATTGATGATCTTTGTGATGCTTATTCTGAGAACTTGAGCCTCTTATTTTCAGACAAGTGTTTGTGTTCCGAACACTAAATACAAAAAGGTGAAAGAGGATTCTAAGCATAAGAAATTGCAAACACAGAGAGTAAATATCCATCAAGGAAAAATATTTGCGTATCTATTGCCATAGTGGAGGGATGAGAGTGGGGATTGCAAGGACACAGGGACATCACAGAATAAGCTGGCAAATCATAAACATGCTCTGTAGATATGGAAAAGTCATAAGAAATTGAAACTTCTTTCAGGGTCAGATGGTTTATCAAGACCCTTCCCCCATCGTTCTGCTATGTATTCCTCTCCTAAGTCTACATGAACTTTCAGAAATCTTTCATAATGCTTTAAGAAAACAAGGCTACCCTAATCTGTGTCCTAGTAGGAAACAAATTCACCCCAGATTGTTCAAATAAAAAATGAATATTGGGGACCACTAGCAGAGGTGCGAGCAGAGTTAAACAAGGGTTAGAGACACTTCCAGAAACTACCAACCAGTAGAGTACCATTGTTATCAAGAATCATGATCATTGGTACCATAACCATTGTAGTAAAGTCATCACTGTAAATATACTTCTTTGTCTATTTATGTCTCTACCTATCCATCTAATATTTGCTTACTTCTTGGTCTCATCTGATATTACTTAATTTCTTCTAGTTCCTAAACTTCTAGTCAGTGAGCATATGTGTAGCTGGATTAATAGTCGAGATTTGATTTCAAATACATGAGAAGAAATTGTCTAAATTTAAAAATGCTATCAGCCATTTCATCATCTGCGAGATTATCAGGCTTTCGGGTTATTTAGTTTGTGATGGACCAGATCATTTATAGTGTATACCGTGCTGTGAACTGTGTCAGACTTTAAGGTCAAGAAGCAGGGGATGAAGTTTTAATCCTCTTCGTTGACTATGGTTATGTGGAAATTCTAAACCTCAAGTTCTCATTGATAAAATAGTACTCTCAAGACTGATATGAGAATAAAATGGTTCAAAGCTATGACATTGTTCTGAAAAATACAAAATACCACATAAATGTATTTAAGTTAGCTATCTACAACATCATGATCTTCACATAGTTGTGAACCCAAAGGAACCCAAACTAAACAACATTTTTAGCACAAATAGGTGGCAAAATATAAGCCTGGTGAAAATCAGAGACTATTTGTTCTCATTTATGCCTAAATCATAAAAGAAGTTTGATTTCTCATATTCTGAACTTCAGCAACTTAGGAGCAAAAAAAATCAAAAGTTATAAAAGAAAGACAACAGCTATCATCTAACAAAAGCATCATATTCCATTATCAAGAAAGGAGTGAGAAAAATGCTTTCCCCCAAAAAATACCATTCAAAAATAATGAAAAACAGATTTTGTGGATTTAGGAAAATCCAGCAGTCAGGGTCATTTCCTGCCATGCAAAGAGCACAATTTACTCTAAAGTGCCCAGAAGGCATCACTGTTTATATGAGCTGGAATAATGAAGGTTTATCATAATTACATTAAATTATCACAGAAAGGTTAAATTGTGTTTACTCAAGACAGGAAGGATATACATAATGTATTCTAGAAAGATATTCACTCAAAATCGTTAAAATTTTAATGATATTAAGAGACTTAGGGAGTTATTTGGAAAACATAGCTCTCAATAGCCGAAGTTTTATTATACTATCTCACTGATTTACGATATAGAATATTAAACATGACAGACAGTCTTTTGTCTGGCTTCCTAAGATGTGTATATTAACAGAATTGGATACGAAATAACAGAGTCCTTCAAGTTCTGGGTGACCTGTCACCTTGCTTGAAGATGTTTGGCTAATTTTGGCTTTAAGACTTGGGACTTTCAGTGGCATAGCCAAGGAGGTGAACAGGTTCATGACACGTGTGCTTAATAACAATCGAACAGTGGGCTAGCTGTGTTCTAGGGTCTTATAGTGGACATGCCTAATGAGGGGTCACCTGTGTTGCCTGTGATTCATTTGTACATTTATTAAATATCCACTTTATTCTAGGCATAGAATATTAGGCTTGTGTTAGGCACTGGGGATACAAAAGTGAATGGCAGGATAACCCGAAAAAAATAGTGGTTTTATTTTTCTATGGGTTCATTATAAACTCTCCACCCTGACACACACACACACACACACACACACACACACACTTCAAGAAGGTGCAAGTTTGGCATCCTGGATTCTAGGCCTTCCTATGTTCTGTGATCAAGGAAAGGGATCAAAGACATGTGATTTAGAAAGCCTATGCTCAGGGAAATAAAAGGGCTAGGCTGTGGACCAGGAGCCAGGAGGTGACTGAATCTATGTTCAAGAGGTGGAAGGACCAGAGGAAGATCATGGGAAGAGAAGGCACAGAAAAGCCGAGAAACATGGTGGTTAAAGGTCGTTGGCTAAATAAGGCATGGGGAAGGGCTTGCAGTGAGCAGAGGAGTTCTTGTCTTTCATAGAACTGCTTGAATTTGGTTACTAAGCTTCTCAACCATTAAATAAGTAAATAAATAGATAGATAGATAGATAGATAGATAGATAGATAGATAGATAGATAACTACCATTTGTGACAACATGAGAGTATAATGCTAAATGAAATAAGTCAGATGAGAAAGGACAAGACCATATGATTTCATTCATATGTAGGATATAAAATAAAAGGAGCAAACAAACTCATAGATATAGACAACAGAATGGTGATTACCAGAGAAGTGGTATAGGGAGAGGATGAATAGGGTAAAGAGGGTCAAATATATGATGACAGAAGGAGACTAGATTTTGGGTGGTGAGCACACAATGGAGTATACACATACTGTATTATAAAGTTGTACACCTGAAACTTATATAAAGCCATTAACCAATGTTACCTTAATAAAGTTAATTAAAATAAAAACAATGCAAACTGTAGCCAAGGTGCATTAAAAATACAGCTCAGAGGGCAAGTTAAAGTTTTGAATCCTCATATTACTAAACAGAAAAAAATTTAAATTAAAAAAATAAGCTTCTGAACAACTAGCTCTAAGAACTAAAAATGGAGACCACTCCCCGTATTTCTGTACATCTAAACATCCTAGGACTGTCGGATAGCACTGGGCAGTGGCAAGCAGGACAGACTCCCAGTGGAGATTTGGACAATGTTTAATTTGAATTTAAAGATAAAATAAAGTTATGTTCATACACCTGAGAGTTGTGAAGCAAATTCATATCCATTAGAAATGTGTAGGTGACAGATCCTGCCTTAGAGGAGCTTGTAGTCTAGATTACAGTCTAGAAGGTTTTTCCCACAAAATAAAACTAATCACTCTGTCAGATTTTTTACTAGCAGGTTCTCTAATGTTCACAGTAAACCTGCAAGGTGGGAATTGTCTTTATTTTATATCTAAAGGAACATACAGGATGATTTATATATTAATGAAAGTGTATGTAAATCATGACGTACCGTGGATAATCTGAGTTTCAGTTCTTTTAAATAGCACTTGCTATCACTAGCCCTCAGTTTGATCGAACTTTAAGGAATAAAAGGAGTAAAGAGTTTCCTCTGTGCCCTAAAGATCTGCCACAGAATGTGGGATGCATCATTCCAGAGTGAGATGCGAGAACCAGAAGGAATGAAAGTCACCACCTGTGGCTCTCCTCTGTCATGTGCCAGGTGCTTATGGAAACTAATATGAACAAATAATATGTTTTGCCTTAGAAATTTTCCAGTCACATTTTCAAAAAAGGTGGAGGTATGACTTGGGGAGAATCCTCTCTCTAGTTTATAACATGGAAAGATATGATGTGAAATAATGCATTAAAAGGTTTATGCATCTTGATTGACATTTACATATTATTTTCCATCTTGAAGTTTGAGATCAAAGCTACCTGAGCACTTTCCACAGGGAGCAGAAACAAAGGGATAAGCCAGAAACTCCACATACAAGATAAATGACAATTTAAAAGTAGCCACAGGCCTTTCCTTTTTTAAAAGTACAGTTGTAGTTAAATAGACCTTGATGCTCCACAATTCTAGTCATCCTCTGAATCACAGTCGTTTTTTCTACAACATTCATGACATGTTTATCCTGCCTCTGCTTAAACTCATCCTGCATATTGTGAGGCAGATTGATTATCAGGAAATTTGTTGCCATGAAAGTTCTACTTGTAACTTTTGTTTCTAAAACAGAATGTATAATATCTACTTCCTGTTCTGTATGACAGTCCTCAAATAATTTAAAGATGACTATTACCCTTCCCCGCAAAACACTCTAGTTCAAGTTTCTTCAAAAATGTCATCCTGCTCGTTCTTTTAATGTTGTACCATTTCCAGTTTCCTTCCTAAATTGTGTATGAGGGACTCAAAATTTAACCAGACTAGATTAGTAGAGTAGAATTATTGTTTATTTTATACTTTATTCAGTTTACAGATTAATCACTTTATGATCTTTTAAACAATACATTATACAATTTTAAGTAATACAAATAAATACAAAGAAAATTGCCATAACTCATCAAATTTTCTCCATCCAAAATTAACTAATTTTTACATTTGATGATCAATTTAGATATCTCTCCGTGCACATATGCACTTGACTCTATCTATAAATTATATCTTAAATATTTTCACTTCTCTATTTTTATTATAGCCATTCTGATAAGTGTGTAGTTATATTTCATTTGGTTTAAATTTTCATTTCTCTGATGGTTAAGGATGATGAACCTCTTTTCATGTGTTTGTTTGCCATCTTTGTATCTTCTTCTTTATATACCCTTTTCAGAAACCTCTTAATGTATTTTGTCCATTTTCTAATTGGATTAAAAAATTTACAATCGAGTTTTGGGATGTCTTTATATTTTAGATATTAGTCCTTTTTATGTGGTTTGTAAATATTTTCTCCCATTCTGTAGCTTCCTTTTCCTTCCTCTTCACATGGAATTTCACAGAGCAAATGTATTAAAATTTATCAATTTCAATTTTACCTATTTTTCATTTTATGGATCAGTTTTAAGTAGTCTTTGCCTAGCCCTAAATCAAGATTTTCTTCTATCGTTATTTCTAAAAGTTTTATAGTTTTGTGTTTTACATTTATGTCTGTGATGCATTTTGGGTTAATTTTTGTATAAAGTCTAAAGTTTAATTTAAGGTTTATTTTTATCACCTATGCATATCTAGTTGTTCCAGCAGCCATTTATTGAAAAGGCTATCTTCCTCCATGGAATTGCTTTTTCACCTTTTCAAAAATCAGTTGAGCATTTTTTGTGTAAGTCTGTTTCTGAGTTCTGTGTTCTGTTCCATTGATCTATGTGTCTACTAATACCACAGAGCTTTGTTAATGTAGCTATATAGTAAGCCTTAATATTATGTAGAGTAATTCTTCTCACTTTAATCTTTTTTGTCAAGATTGCTTTAGCCTTTTTAGGGCCTGTATTTTACCATACAAATTTTAAAATAACATTGTCTCATTCTAAAATTCTTGCTGAGATTTAGACAGGAATTAACATTAAACCTATACATCACCTTGGGAAGAATAGATATCCTTAATATGGTGACTTCCATTCCATAAATATGGTATGTCTTTTCATTTATTTAGGTTGTTTTTATTTCTTTCACCACCATTTTATAATTTTTAAGCGTGCAGTTTCCACAACAGTTTTGTAATCGTATACCTAAATTCTGCATTTTCTTTGGAACAGTTATAATTTAAAAAAAAAATTGTTTGCACATGGGGAATATTAGTATATAGAAATGTGGTTGATGTTTGTGTTTCAGTCTTACATCCTGTGACATTACTGGAAGCACTAGATTCTTTTGTAGATTCCTTTGGATTTCTTATGTGTATTGTCATGTCATCAGCAAATCAGAACATCTTTTTCTCTTTCTAATTTGTATGATTTTTTGTTTTTTGTTTGTTTGTTTGTTTGTTTGTTTTGTTTTCTTCCTTGCTATGCTGGCTAGAACTTCAGAACTATGTTGAATAATAGTGGTCCACACCCAACAAACTGAATATTGCTTTGTATTTATTCTGTAATCTGAGAGTGAATGTTAGGAGAATGGCGATGGAAAGGAAGGAGGGGTAGTTCAGCTATGAATGGTGGAACTGGGTTCAGTTCTTTCTTCTGAGATTTCATTAAATGTCTAACTTCAACAGCCAGGGATGCATCCCAGTTCTAATGTATGTCATCTTTGAAAATGGCAAGTACTTATGACCATTCCATTGGAATCCTGGGAGCTTTCACTCTTAAGGATTATTCCTGTACTCATCTCAGGACCACCAATACACCTTAGACCAGATTCTCCTTACAGTGTAGGAAATTAGTGAGTAATTCTTAGGATTTGTTGACTTACCTTCTTTTCTTAGTAATGCTTTGGTGGACTGATGGTAGGATTAGGAGTTATATTAAGCCATTTCATAACAGAATTTTTAGTTTCATTTTTAAATATTTATGATTCAAGCTTGTTTACTACTCAATTCTTTTACTGCTGGTGAATTTTTACTCTTCAAAAAAATTATTAGAGAATTAATTACAGAAGATCTGCTTAATTTTGCTATTAATCTAGATGCTACGAAGCTATTCACTCAATCTAAATTTGCATTTGTATTTCAAGCAAATATACTTGGTATTTTTCGTATACATTAGGTTGTAAACTGTAGTCTCTAGTCAAAATATCTTTAAATTCCAGATGTTTTACATTTAATTTTAGAAGTTTTCTATATGATGCTTTTATTATCTATGCTTTAATTTTTAAAAAACATTGTTAGTTTATTCAAGCAATGTAGGTCTATTTCTCTGTCTTATAAATATTGCGAAACTGTGTATATGCACTATAGCACATATATTAAAATAATTTGTCTTTCAAATAGAAGTGCCTACATATTCAGGAGTGTTCATATTAATACTATTGTCTATGCAATTGGTGAGATCTATCCAAGAATAAATAAATCTGATTTAGAATTTAAATAACAATGTAGCTCGTTATCAAAAAAAAAATTAACAGTTAATAATAGAGCTCAATTTAAGGTAAAAGAGCTGAACACCCTTACTTACTCTTGCAAAACAAAGTGAATCTTATTACAGATTAAGTTCATATATTAATACACAATAAATTGTTTAAACTTACTGTACATTAATTCAAGAGCTATTTTTTTACTTTATTTTAATCCCACTTTCCTTATTTTTAATTATATAAAATTAATGTTTTATTAATTGAGTTGTTTTCAGTTTTCAGTGACGTTTATCTGGGTTAACAATTGTTTACCAATTAAATAGCTAATAAGTAAAGGTTTACTAATGTATCTAAGGTTACTGACAAGGTTTGAGGACACAGATGACAATGAAATCTAATTTACTTCACTGAATTCATGGTCTTTCAAATAAGACACCTTCTTTTAGTGATATTTTGCAAGAGCAGCAAATTAAATAAATCCTTGTTTAGCAAAAACTATCTCTATTTTCTTTAAAAGTCTATAAAGATCATCAAAATCTGAATAGTTCACTTATTCATTTTAATTTATTTACTTTATTTTTACCATCATAAGTTTAAGATTGTTTGAAATTTATTTAATCTATGAATCGGTTTCAGGAGAAAAAAACATCATAAAAATATTGAGTCTTCTTTTTAAAGAACATATAGCTTTATTTATTTATAACTTTTTTTCTCTCAGAAATGTTTCGCAGTTTGCAAAGTAGAGATTCTACATCTTTTATTATATTTATTCCTAAGTATTTGATTTTGTTGATACTACTGTAAATGCTATTTAAAAATTTTTATTTTCTAGTTATTTGTGCTGTTACATAAAATATAATTAATATTTGTATATTGACCTTCTATCCTATGACCTGGCTTTGTTTACTTAGTAGCACTAGTAATTTTTTGTAGATTTTTTAAAAGGATTTTCTATATAAACAATCATATTCTTTGAAAATTAAAACAGTTTTATTTTCTTCATTCCAATCTTTACACCTTTTATATCTTTTCTTATTGCACTAAATCTTGTGTACAAATTTGACAAGAAATGGTGAGAGATGGTATCCTTGCCTTCTTTCCAATCTTAGAGGAAAAGAATTTAATGTTTCACCATTAAGTTTGATAAACACTGATGAACTCCCCACCTAGACTCAGTAATTAGCCTTTTACTATGTTTGCTTACCCCAAACTATTGAGCAATCCATCTCTATTGATAGGTCAATCCATTCTTTAAAAATATATATTTCAAAGTAAGTTGTAGACATCCATTCACCTCACCTGTAAACAACTCAGTGTGTACATCATTAACTATGGTTCATTGCTTCTTTATATTACTCCTTTTTTCTTTGAGGTAAAATTTATATTTAATGAGATACAGAAATCTGAGTTTTATCATTTTATGCTTTTTATTTATTTATTTTTGACTAATGCATGCACTCTTGTAACCCAACTCCTATTATGGAAAATAAAATGCACTGGATAATTAAGTAGAAGACTTTATTCAGGTTATTGCAATAAGGAAACCATTTATTAATGAGGAACATCTCTAAGTAAAAGATGTGGGCCTAGGGTTTTACAAAGGTAGGTAAACAAGAGAATCATACACAAGTCTTATGGGAACCATGTGGAAGGATAGAGATGGATCTTATCTGGTAATATGGAAGGGCAATGTGATCATTGTAAGTTAGCTATTGCCACGTAAATGAAAGGTAGGGGAATTCTTAATCATCTTTGTTTTGGGGGAACACAGGGCTCAAGTAAAATTCAACATTTTTGTTTAAGAAGAATGATATGTGTTATTGTACCACTCAGAGAAGATAAATAAAGTGGGGCACCGAAAGGTTTAAGAAATAATCCCTTAAGGATTGTTGTTGCCATTATTTCTGTATAATTAGGCAATCTTTGGAGAGTTGGTGGCAAAGGTGAGTTGTTTTAGAGTTCTAGAGATCAGTTATTTTAAAAGAAGTGTGCTTGAAATTAAAAAGAGAAAATATTAATATAATAAGTTGTTTTAAAGTTAAGAACCAGGAATGGACCCTTGAGGGTAATCGGTCCAATGGATTCTAAGAAGCGAGTGGAGGAAAATCTCAGCACCAGTCACTGAGTTTCTTGAAGCTCTCAAGCCAGGATGTTGATGCCTTTGATGATGTTGGCCACATTTTCATACATGGGCATATCAAGTACTTTGTCAGACTTTCTTCTCAAGGAAAATTTTGGCCTATGTATGATATTCTGTGATGGTGAGTCTTTTGGGGCTTATGTCAAGTTGCCCGGCTTCAGCTTGCTGGGCTTCATCAGATTTTGAGTGAAAGGGATGGCTACAAGGCACTCTAGAACCCAGTAAGGGATCTGGGCAGTTAGATTTTAAGTCTCGGTGATGTCAAGTCAGGCAGGAGGGAGAAAAATGGAGAAGTTAGTTTGGAGGATTATAGCTAGATATTGAAGAAACTAGGAGCATTGGACATTTGGTAAGGATTGTTAATTTGAACAGAATCCAGCCCAATTTATGTCTAAGTACCAAAACTGTTTTTTTTCCCACAGTTGGAGAGCAAACCAGTTAAACCTCTATCAGACAAGACAGAGCTTGCATATTATCAGTCTTCAATTTACAGTTACAAAAAGCTCAGACATTGAACAGGGCTTGACTCTGGTAACCACAAGAGTGTGCTATAGAAGATGAATAGTTTTCTATTGAAACACATTTCTCTCTATGGTCATCTTTCTTTTGATTAAAAATAATCTCAAAGAAAATTATTCTTGCTCACAAAATAAGATGGTCACAAAATAAGATTAGACTTGTAAAAGCCTCTCAAGAACTTGCCACTTGACCTTACCTATAATAATACCTATGAATTTAAGTGAATTCTTCTTTTCTCATGGTTCCCAGAATATCCTAAGATTCCTGAACCTACCAAGATATGACTTTTCTTACTCTCCCTTTGAGATTGAGAAACTTGTAAGTTTATTCTTATTTATGCCATTGTTTGCTGACTAGTTTGTAGAAGCACCATTTGCTGTGAGTCTTACAGTGAATTCTAAGGGAATATGTGCCCTTAGTTTCACACTTCATTTCCTATTTTAAAGCCTCAAGAGTGAGCTAACCCTTCTGGCATATGAACCTTCTTTTGTCCTGCCTTAAAAAAATAAGCCCACAGAAGTTTTTTAGTACTTACAGTGCTCAAGCCTGTTACTCAGACAACATCTGTACTCTTTTCCCATAATATTAATTTTAATAGAGAATTCCTGGGTTTGGTTACTTATAACTTATGTTAAAAGGACCTGAGAAGGAATAAATATCAATAGTCTGTATTGCCAGTGTTAAATAAAAGCCTTCTAAAGTTCTAATAGTTATATAGAGGGCAAAAATCCTTACTTAAATGAATAGATAGCACTGAGAATAACACTGAATCAAGATAGGTAATTTCTATTTATTCATTTGTAAACTTTAGCCAGAATTCTGTCCTTAACCAGAAAATATATTACCCCCCACATCAAAAAATAATCCTGGTATACTTCCAAAGCACTTAACAACCTTTTTCATATGTTATTCAGGTGTAAATTAGTGAATATTACTTTTTCTAATCACAGTCGCTATCGTGATGTATTTACAAGGAAAGCTAACCGAATAGCAGAAATCTTTGAGTGAAATAGCTGTTTCAGTTAATTCTGGTTTACCATATCATGGCAGCATTTTATTAAATTCCCAGAGAGGACAAATGATTATTTAAAATGTAATGTTGACTCAGTGGAAAATAAGTTATAGACATAGTGCAGGGAAGAGGGAACTTCTGTCAGTGGCTATTCTACCTGCTGTTTTTCTCACAGTCAGAGAATTTCTTTGGTATGGAGGGAGGGAAGCTGAAATGCACTGCTGCCTTTGTATAGCTGGGGATGTGGACCCAAAAGCTTCAGAGCAACATAGCCCATGCTGAGCAGTCCACAAAGCCCCCATTATTGCTGTGTGGGCAACTCTGTTTGCATCTCATTGAAAATGTTGTCTAGTACATCAACATAGGCAATTAAAAAATAAAAGAGGAAAAACATCCGCCTGCTTGTTTAAGATACTCAGCAAAAGAAGGGAAGCTGGAGATTTGAAAGAAAAGGGAAGGTTTGTGGTATCAAGCTCCATCCTCACCCTCCTACTGAAACTTGCCTGTAAAGCTGCTTTTTAAAAAGACTTTAAAAGAAGAGGAAGGGAAACCTCTGAAAGAAGCTTTCATGTCTGCCAGAATGTAGGTTCATTAACCTGTATATAAAGAAATTAAATTTTGGTTCACTTGTTATCATATTTATCTCGAAATAAATTGAATACGATGTATTTAATTTCTCAGGGTGTTCCTCTGGGGCATGAGTTCTATTTATGAGACCAATTAAATATATACCAACCAAATGTGGACTGATAGGGAAATAGAAATACAGAGTTCAGAAAAATTAAAAAGGAATCGGTGAATTCAGAAGAGAGAGTCGCATGTGTGAAAAGGAAGTAGGATGAGAAGTGAGGTAATGGAACTGTGGTGAAGAGTTCAGAAGTTGTATGTGAAGGATGAGAGGAAGGGAAAGTAAGAGGAGTAACCCTTATTCCCTGCCTTGTGTCTTCTACCTCTGCCTCCCACCTCCATACAATTGAGTTTCCTGATGTTCCATCGCCTCAGGGGTTGCTCACCTCTGTCCCCTGGACCATTTGTGTCAGTCAGGAAGTTTAAAGACGTACTAGCTTACTCACAGGTGGATTTGTCTGTGAAGATGAGGAACCACTCATTACCTGAATTGCACCTGACTTCTAAAAGAAAGGGGTGTTCTCCGAACAGGCCTGTGGATGCACTCCAGCACCGAAGCTGCAGTTTAGATCTGCTGAGAAGGGGACTGTGGTTTGTAGAGAATGAATTAAAATGAAGCAGGCTACATATGCTTAATGCAGTTGACTAACTAAAAGCAAAATAGGCTAAGAAAACATAGCAGAATCCACTGATATCCTACCTTACAAACTGTGGTAGTGGTTATACAGTAAGAAAAATAACACAAATTGTGTGTTGCAGAGACAGGGTGTCACATTTGGCTTAAAGGTCACCTGCATTTTCTGCTACCAAGAGATGTAATTGCCTTGAAAGGCCACTTACGATCATATCATAAAGATAGAATATTTATATAATGACCGAGAAAGTGAGAAGAATGAAATTAACATTATTATTAACAGTAAGTAACTCTTAGCTTATATCATTTGTCATTTCTTTAAATTTTCATAACATCCCTATGACGTAGATATTTTTATCCCTATTTTACAAACAAGGAAATTAAAGCACAGAGAGGTTTGCCTCAATTGCAGAATTAATGACCAACTGAATCATGTTTAATTCAGCTTTGTTCAACACTAGAAGCTGTCCTTTCTCAACTACAATACTGTGCTGCCTGCCAGAGAAGTGTTATATCTATCCTTATTATTATAAATTACATGATAATAATGTGCTTAGTATCCTGCTCCTTAAATATAAAGAATGCATGTGTGCATGTATGCATGTATATATTCTCCCTGAAAACAGGACATTGGCTAATTTTGACATAACTATTATTATTAGGAACATCAAGTCCCCCAAAACCCTCTTTGTCACTACCTATCCCTCACCAAGAGTAATAAATATACTGACTTCTAGTAATATAAATGTTTTTCACCTGTTTTTGAACTTTATATATAAGTGGAATTATACAGTATATACTCTTTGTGTCTGGCTTCTTTTGCTTAACAGTTATGCTTGTGAGATATATTCTTATTTTTACAATAGACTACTATACAGAAATGAGAATAAATACTCATGGTATCCTATTATGTTTTAAAACAATTTATTTATCCATTCTATTGTCGATGAGCATTTTGGTAGTTTTCAGGTTCTGGCTGTTATGAGCACTGGTGCTATAAACACTCTAGTAACTGTATTTTGGTGAACGTATAGACACGTTTCGGTTGGATATATACCTAGGAGTGGAATGGTCATAGAATACACATATGTTCAGTTTTGTAATATCTTTAAATGTTCTGTGAAATGAGGAGACTATCTTATTTCGATGTCATTCAAGGAAATTTTATGTAAAGGAAAGCTGCTAACAAGTTTTGAGAGTCTGTTATGTACCAGTCACTCTGTTGGATGCTTTCCTGGCAATTTTCAAAATAGAAGATGCTATGGACCCCTGTTTATATTTTTCCTGTGCCACTGTTTCCAAAATCAGCTCCAAGGTTCAATCCATGTCTTTCCTCATTTCCAGGTGGTTTTTTATTAATACCGTTGGGCAGTGAACTATGCCTTTCATGTGATCGCTATCTCAAACCCTCCCCTCAGGCTACTTCTCTGGCCACCCTGATCCCTCTTCCCTGGTGTCTTCAGCTCCTTTCAAATCCTTTCTGTCTTACCCTCTCTGTTTATTCACTATAATTGCCAGATATTCAGTATAACAAGTTCTAAAGCTTTTAGACTCCAGAGTGACTTTTAGTCCTTGTTTCTCAGAGGCCAAACTGCTGAAAATACTTTACAGCAGTTTCCTTTTTCTCATTTGAGGAACAGCAATGCCTCATATTCTACCCCATTCCCATCTTCCTTTTTCCTAAATTCCTAAACTTTTTAAGCCCCAAAGTGGCAGAAATGTGGTTGTTTGGCAGACATACCAAGCAACATCAGTAGGAGGAAATGTGTGTGTGTGTGTGTGTGTGTGTGTGTGTGTGTGTGTGCGTGCGTGCGTGCGTTTTCACTCAAGCACATGCCCTGTCCTGAATCACTAAATGTAAACACTCATGGAGGCTGTGACACCATGAGAGTCAATTTTTTTGGTATTGTGGATTATAGGCAGAGACTGGTTAATTGATTGAATCATTCTTTGACTTTCAGTTAGAGCCTTTGGTGTTTACTTATAGCTAACATCTGTCTTCTCTCACTCAATTGCTGCTGCTATTCTTCCCATGTTCTCATCTTCTTCACCTACAAACCTCTTACTTCAATGACTTTGACATGCTACCGGAAATGGCCAGAGGCTCACTTGGGTCTAGCTGACCCCAATAGGAGAGCCAAACTTCATCAGTAGTGGGTGGGCTGAGGCTCTGATTGTTGCTTATGCTCTCTGCTATGCTAGGGGAAGTGTCCAGCTGGAGGAAATTTGGGGCTAGACCAGAAATACAGCAAGCAAACCAGAGTAACACTTCCAGTATGTGTGAGCCTGTCTCAACCCTGTATTTAATCATAGCTGGCCCACCCACCACCCTGCCACAGCTAGCACGTGCAAACTATTCACAGACATCATCTATCCCAGGCCATTGCCCTAGACAGGATTGTGACTGTATCTACTGCTGCTCTTGTACTCGCCTCCCTGGGACAAGAAGGTCTGGGTCCATAGCCCCAGTTTCTGCTTGACCTATTTTTAATTCCCTTTCTTGGCTGAGTGGTCTTTGGCTTCCTTTTATATTATCATCTCTATTTACTGCTCTTATTTAGGTTCTCCTGTAGAGCAGGACCCTAGAAATCTCACAAGTCTAGCTATTGCCACCAAAACCACCACCCATCTGCACAATGCATCCAATTCAGCAGTTTTAGACAGTAGTCTTCCTCCTTTAATAGAAGAAGAAGCAGAGCATATAGCATCGTAGATGTGAAGGAGTTTGAGCACATGCCAGAAGATAGACTTGAACCTATTGTTTATATAGTGAAATTTAAATACCTATCATCATTAATGCCATATTGTTTTCAAAAGATAATTTTAAAAAGTTATAGAACATTGTGGAAAGAATACTGGGTTATGTTGAATCTACAGTTTTAGTCTTATATTTGCCACTTGGTCTCAGTTTCTTAACTACTCACATAAGTTTATTATAATGGGTGATTCATTAGGTCCTTTCTAGGTGTAAAAATCAAAAATGCTATGAGTCTATCAGCAGACAGAAATGATCGTGATACAGGTACTCTTGTAGATTCTAGATTCTACCGTAAATTTTGTAAATTTTTTTCTCAGTGACCCTGGAATTAGAAAAGAATAAGATCAATTTTCCAAGGTAATTTCAAAGACTATCTCCTAGTGAATGTGCCCCAGAGCTATGAGAATTTCTTACTCTGAGGCACTCACTGGCTGCCATGATGTTCTGTCAGGTTTTACATTATTTTCTATATCTTCTTTTTAACCCAATTTCTTGTATTTTCTAGTGGAAATTGGACACAGTTTCTTAAAGTGTAACAACAATGATTTCCTTTATCATTCTGTGCTTTAGAACTTTGCTGCAGGTACTTTTAAATGAGCAGTCCCGAAATCTTGAAATTAAACTGCCAGTTATTAGAGATGATATTTCATGCCTCACATGGGGCGCACCTCCTTTTCATATTGCATTTGTGATAGACAGTTCTTTGCATGAATAATAGAATGGCCCTGAATGAATTCACGTCAGCTCTGCCTCGGGGAGAGACGCAAGGTGAGCTCGATGACTCCTAGTGTGATCCTTTGCCTGTTGACATTACTTTTAAACTTTTCTTCTTTAGGCTGCAGCCATGTGTATTAAATAAATGATAAACACCATTTCTCTCACAAGACTGGCTCACCATTTGAGCTACAAAGAATGCTTTGTGAGTAGTTGAGAGGTTAATATCACTGAATTATTTATTTACTCTGTATAGTTTAAACATCCTATTTTCTGCCTTCTTTTTTTGTAACTTTTCTAGTGACCGATTCCGAGTAGGGAAAATATATAATCTCCAGCAAGGACAGATTACAAAGATGGCCTCTGTCTTTGGTGGAAAAAAAAGAACATGAGTAGCACATCTTGTTTCTTACTTTATTGGCGATGAGTTCACATTTTTTTTCTTTCTACAAGAAAACAATTGAGAGGATATAAATGTTTGAAAAATAAAAAAAAAAAAGGAAGGAGGAAGTAACAGCGTATCCTACTACAAGGGTAGACTCCCGAAACTGTAGATCTCAGGCAACTTACGTTGTATATTTTGTCCATTTCCTCCCTCATGTAATTTTTATATTATTATTCAAATGAAGAATGGGTAAACTGAACAAGGTGTTCTCAAAGGGTAAATAAAAAGGAGAAGAATTGCAAAAAGCATCACTGGAATGAGGAATGAAACGCCCAGGCAGCTGTTCTTGCACTGCCTTATCACTGCTTTAAAGCCCTTCAAGAATCTTCAAATTTGTAAGTGGGGAGAAAGGCACAGGTTCCTGCCTTTTTTTCTAGTCTCATTTCTATCCTATCTTTATACTTCAAGTTATTCTTTTCCTGTCAACTACCTCTTTAACTTTTGCTAACATTTTGTAGCACATTGGATTGCCATTTTCAAAAAGAAGCAAAGTTTTGTGATAATTTTTATGAGTAATTAATGAACAAAACAACCAAGGTAGTCTTATTCACAGCTAAATCATTCCATCTCATGTATCATTTTGGCTCTGTGCCTCTTAAAATACACATCCCTAAAAGGACTTGTCGAACTATAGAACTTCGTAGTTCTTTATCTCTTTCGTTCCCGAGTCTACTTGTCTGACCTGCAGAGAATATGAGAACCTAGATTCTGAGTGGGGTTTTCCAGTCTATAGACATTCTGGAGCCCCATCACCTGAGTGAATTTTTCCAGCACATGGAGGTTCCAAGGGCTATATATGAATAACATGAATTGGTCTAGAAAGTATTTGTCATTTTTTTTGCCCTAAAGGAAAAAAATATCTTAAAAATAGTTTAAAAGGTTAATGTTAAATCTTTGGTTGTCAGAATTCTAGCTTGTACAAACATGTGAGATACTTTTAACTCCAGTTTTTCTGTTTTTTCACCTGCACATACTGTCTCCATTTTTCTAGCTAGCTGATTCTGAGAGCAGAGTGGAAACAAGGCAAATAGAAGACAAAGTGATGGTCTTCATTCTTGTACCCTAGAGCCAGCTATGTCCCCAGTACTTAAATCTAAATTGTTTGACAAACTAATTTCCTTTCCTTGGTTTCCTTCTCTGAGATTATCCAGTCTCAAAACATCAAAAGTATCTTTGATAATTTCTACTATTCATCATTCTCCCCATTCTGTACACTAAAAAGGTATATTTGTCCATTCTTCTCAATTACAACTGCTACAATTCTATTTTTGCCTTGACTTTATGCTTGATGAAGTCAAGTCTCCATAGCCACAAGTTTCAAACTGCCTAACACACCTCTGGTTTTTCTACCACATTCTAGTGCCATGTGGTAGAAGGGGAAGTGATTTAATGTAAAGTTTAATCTAGGCAATCACTATAAAGGTTGTTTTGCATAGTCTATTTTACTTAATCCTCACATTATCCCTTTAAGGTAGATATTGATAACTTGATTTTACGGATGTTGAAATGAAGGCCTAGAAAATTTAAGAGAATTAGTTCAGTAGCACACAGCTAGAAAGTGGTGGAGCTAGGATTGAAACCAATGTCTGATTCACCCCAGGGTCTATAGAATTTCTGTAATAACCTACTGTCTTTCAATAAATACTTAACTGAATGGATAAGAAAGGGAGTAAGTGAATGAATATATGAATTCATGCATGAATACATGAATGAGAGGAATAGTGGGCCAAAGACTCGTAATATAATTTTATGTCCTTTTGCAATTAGAGGACTATAGTCTGTTAAGTGCTATAGTAGCTGCTATCACCATTGCTGTGAATATTCAGTCTTAAAGTCTGTGACAGTTTTTCCACCTGTACACTCAACAATCTACATTCTTACTTAGAACAACAAAGTGCAACCTAATAAGCTAGTATTGAAAGAATTCTGATTGGGAGCATACTAATGCTTCCTTCAATTAGTTTCCTCCAGAGTTAATCCCATTTACTTTTCCTCTTTGGGCAACCAGCTGTTTGAAGTTGCTGGGCAACCAAGAGATGAAGGGAGGGAGATTGGAGAGAGATGGAGACCCAGAAGCTTCAACCAAGGTGAATATTAAATGAGAATCAAATGTCAGAGAGGATTTATTTTAGGGCAAAAGCAGATCATTCCAAAGTGAACATTAAAAAGGTGAGCTAAATTCAGTTCAGAACATTTGCTTTTCAGTATTTATATTCTTAGCATAATCTAATTTTTCTTCTGAAGCAGTGTGGCAACAAAGAGCCAAGGGGATTAGATTTTGAGTGAAAGGAAAAAAGTGTGGCTTCCAGGAAAGCAAAAGTGGTCATGAAATGGCAGCCTTCCTCTGGGATGACTGTGTCGTATCTATAGAAGTGGGTTAAACAGTGGAGTGTGTTCAGTTCTGCAGAAACTTCAGAAGTACAAAAGAGGACGCTGGATCTTATAGAAAATACTAATATTGTAGAGGTGCAAATAAATGAATAAATAATCAGGTTGGGGGTGGAGGAAATCAGGGCATTATGTACAGATAACAAAAGGTAAGAGAGGACATGGAATTCAGGCATTTATGCCCCAGCCCCATACATTGTAGATACCCATCCCTTCCCATGTCAATCGTGGGAGTTTTGATAGTTGCCAGCTGATCCTTAAAAGGTGGACCAGACTGCTATAGCTTTATCCTGGGAGAAATGAAATAGTTGCCTGTGTAAAACAGTCTTCTCTTGGGTACAGTGGTTGAGAGTAAAATGGAAGGGCAATGAAATAATCTAAAAGTAAAGAAAAAATCTTCCTGTGATCTTGAGTAAGAAATGTCTTTCTCTTTAGAGCTTCTGCAATGTGTCTGCAACATGCTGCCTATTTGACAGAGGTATTTTCATCTAAGAAATACAAGGGTGAATTCACATCTTTGGTTAAGGCCAAGCATAAAAGAAATTGCAGGAATTGCTACAAAGATTTCAACTAAAGCTAAAATTCCAAAGCCTACCAGGGTCATTATGTCATCTTTGGCATGTCAAGCACTGACCCAGATTTGAAAACAATGCAACATTCTTTTTCCTGAAAATAAAATGAGAATGTTTCACTTAACTTCCAGTCCCATATTCTTAAGAGGCAATTACTTCACCAGTTTCATAGGAATTTAACTGAAGTGAAATCAGGAGAGAGAGATTGAGAACTGGGAGATCGAGAATTGTCCAGTTCTATGTAAATAGAAGAATAACGTGGTTGAAATGTAAACAGCTGTATTTCTTTTAAGTAAGTGATAACAATTAAAATATTTTAAAATCTAAGGTTAAACTAAATAAATATAAATCATTTATATGTACATATGTCACTGGAAGTGATTTATGTTTAGTAAATATATGACAATATAGATTTAATTATATTTACATATATATACACTCAAATTTAGAGTGAATACCCTTTTCATGCTAGTGTCAATTCGCTTATTTGAACAAGGAGCTTAGACATCAAGATAAGGCAATAAAAATGACCAAAGCTTCATGAATTAATACTTTCTGTTAGTTCTCTTCTACAGCCACTATGTGGGACAAGAAAAATGAAAACATGTACTCACACATGTACAGAGAGTAAATAACACATTTGTTGCATGAAGTAATTTGTTGTAAGGAATTTTTAGCCCAATGAGCAGAGTTGTATTATTCAGGAATCTCTGTACAGGTGTGAAAATAGCCCACTTATATAGAACTATTTATTTAATGGCATCTCTTGTAATGAATGTCTCTGTTTTGGGATGCACCCTAGCTAGCCTAGGCATCCCACTGGGTGTCACATCTTCACTCAGAGTCTTGGGAGAAAGGACCCCAGCATAATATTCTCATATTAAAAAGTAGGTCTAACCACACAATCGTTCAGAAGCAAAAATATTTCTTTGGTGCTACTTTAAAAAGAAGTGTTCCCTCAAATGAGACCGAAGCATGTCACAATTCATAGAATCATCGAATGCTGGAGCATTGATTCATTATCTTTCTATGTCCTTGTAAGTATGCCATGCTTAGATGTCATGACATTATGAGTAATTTTTAATATATAGTTTAAGGCCTCTAAGCACAAAATTGGTCAGTTGGCTTTGGTTAGCGATAAACTTAACCAGTTTTCCACATGCAAGGTTGGAAGGAGAAATTTAGAAGGAACTGACTCCTGGAAATGAGACACTTACTGTACCCACTGCTTTCCCCATTTTTACAGTTCAGAACAAAGTCCCCAGAGGAATCAATCCATCCTTGAGAAGCTAAACAATAGAAATTTTACTGGGTTATGCACTGTGACTGGTAACCTGCAGCATTTTCTGAAGCCAGAGATCCTTGAATTTACTTAATAATGATTCTCTGTTGACTCAAAAGAAATTGAAGGGCAGCATGGTTCTCAGTGATTAGTATGTCTTTCATTGGTTTCTCTGGCATTCAGATTCAGATGTGGAAGTGGAAGGCTATGGTAGTAGAGACACCAGTCTTGGCCATGATCCCATTGGGGGCCCATGAGGCTAGAAGAACCTCATAGTTTTTTTTTTCTTTATATCTTATGAAAGTGTCTTAAAGTAGATATATACTATTTGCAATTATTTACTGTCTGGTTTCCTGTAAGAGGATTATACATTTCTGCCTTTATTGACTTTAGGGTTGGAGAAATTACTTGCTTTAGTCAATGGAATGTGAATATATGTATCCCACACCACTTCTGTGCAGAAGCTTTTAAAGACATTGTAAGCTTCTGTCACCACTTTTGCTATTTCCCTCAGCTTGTTTCAGATTTGGCTGCTTCTTCAGTTCTGGAATGTGAAGGCACTGAAAGTAGAGCCATAGTCAACCTGTGTCCAACTTGTAAAATGAATGAGATATAAACCTGTATTTTGGTAGCCACTGAAATGTGGGGATTGTTCGTTAGCAAAACAAAGCTGACTAATACAGATATCGACTGTGGATGGAGGCTTAGAACTGTAGCACAGAACACTCACCCACAGATGGCATCTAGGATAAGACTGAAAACGTGATCAAAGTTCTTATTAAGCCTGCGTTGTTGTCAACCTTCCCTCTCCTCCCTCCTAACCAACTGCCTTTATTTGAAGCATTTATTGTAGTTTTCTTCCTATGAGAGTTTTAGGGAATAGGGATCACTTCCTTATAAACTAATACTTCTTCACGCTGCCTTCATACCACTCTATTGTCCCATCAATATCTAAAACTCTTTAAAATAGTTTTCTGTACACCTTCCACCACTCACACATTTGATATTATTTTAGAAGTTTTTTTTACCATTTTTTTTTTTTGGATAATATCTTTACACTGTGATAGACCTCTTACTGTGTTTGACTATATCTAAGTGAGGTCTGTCTTTAGCTATACTGTCTCTCAAGTCAAAACAAAGTATGTAGCAGTAAGCAAAATTTTGGCTTCTGGTCTCCTGTAAGATCAAGTTAACATGCTTTACCTGTTTATATCTTTTATATATAAGAAATCTTGTGTGTATGCACACATCATACATAACTTCTACTCTATTTCTCAGGAAATGTCTTTTCTTTGAAGTAGGTAGAACACATTAAAACTGATAATAATTCATGTTATTTTTAAAACAGAAAAACTAATAAATGTGTGCTTGCAAGAAGTACCATTTTACTACTTGAAACATTGATTGAACATTGAGCATTGATTGTAAGGCTACTGTGAACATCGATTGAAAGGCCACTGTGTTCACAGAACTGTGACAGAAAATAAAAAAGTATCCAAAAGATGTGATACCTTTATTTTGAGAGGTTTACAGTGGGATGAAAGGAAGAGAACCTGTAAAAGTGAATGACAGTGTATTTGGCTGATACCTGCTGGCTATATAAAATCGCTTTTGGACATGTTTCATGATTCCTCATAAAACAAAGATTTAATAAGTTTACTTGGCAGCTAATGTACAAAGTTAAAAAAATATCAAATGATTTTTTTGTTTTCTTTTCATCAGTTCTTGGCAATGCTTTCTTTTTATTTTAAGCAGATGAGTTTTTAAAACAATGATTGCATTTAGAACCTTCAAGAAGGCTAACAAACCATGGATTTAGTGAGCCGGGTTCTGAGATCTGAACCGTGAGCTAGATTGGTGTACATATGGCAGGACCTAGAAGATCTGGTATTTCCATGCATGCATGCAGACAGACAAACAAACATAAGAAGGACAAACCATTAGCCTTGCACTGTTTAAGGAGCGAACTACAGGACATGTTTTGTAGCTCCATGAATACTGGCATGTTATGCTGGGGTCTGGGTCCTAAGTACAGGATGAGCAATGAAGGGAGACTGAACTTAGATGGGGAAAATATTTTTATTACTTCTGATAGCTTTTTCATTGAAACCCCATTTCCTGAGTGGATGGGTTTACCAATTTAAATATTTGCTATTCATTTAATGTTGCTTGGCAGCCTTTGCTTCCTGTCTATCTCCCGAGAGTGCTCTTGATAAGATATTTTTTTCTTTATCAGGAAATTGATTTTTTTTTTTTTTTTTGTATCTCTTTCTGAGATTACTGAATCCAAACTTGGAGTAGAATAACTCAATTCTTAGAAAAATGTCTAATTTGGGAGCCTGGTGTGTTTTTTGTTTGTTTGTTTTTGTTTTTTTCAGTTACAGCATCAAACTGACTGTGAGCATGCCAGTAGCAGAGGCAGACTTAGGTGCCTCCTGGCTCACTGGTTTTTTTTCTGTTTATGAACCCATCAGCCTTCTCCAGCAATGCTCTTCCTTCCACTGAGCCCTTGGCACCTTCATTCTACTCTAGGAAACATTCTGCTGTGATATAGCTTTTCATTCTCTTTCTTTAGACTGAATCTTAACTGAGTTTTCTCGGTCTTATTCCCTGCACTGGCAAATCCTTACTGGGCTACCTACCCTTACAGTTGTGCATGTTTCCCATTTTGGTCAGAATGGCCAAAGTTCACCACTCTTCCCTGCTGATGAAAGATGACTTAGCGCCCTAAGCTTTGGATAAGTAAAAGTTGGACTCCTGGGTCCAAAGTGAGTACAGCTGGTTGCACTCTGTACTTTTCCAAAAGAAATTCACCAAGCACTTTCATTATGTGTAAGGCCCTTTGTCATGATACCTTTGAGAAGGTTGATGTGTATATTTATATCTTACCTTGATGTTTTATTAATGACCAATAGTTGTTTAGTCTACAGTAGCAACAGGGAGTTGGAAATCAGTCTGTGTATTTGGGTCATTTGCTTAAGTTCTAAAATCAGAACTGGTTTGATTTTGCAGCACATGGATATAGTTATTATAATCAATTACAGTAAGAATGCCCAATTTTCTGTAATTAAAATGCCCAGTGTGTTTAATTGATTGGATTTTGTCTGTGACGAATTGTGCTATTTCTCTCTATGTAGAGAAGTGTATTCACTTAAGTCTTGCATAACATGCAAAAAAAAAAAAATTTTTTTTTTCAAGTTGCTTATGGTGTTGCTGGTATTTATTCTGCAACGTCAGCAGTGCTGGTGGGCCAAACGCAGAGTAAAGACTGCAGTTGAAGCAACATTTTTTGTTGTTGTTGTTCATATTCCAACATTCTTAAAACTGCCTGAAAAGAAATGTTAGAACTGTGTTCTGAAATTACTTTTGAGAGTCCTGTACAATGGGAGAAGTTAAAAACCTTATAGTTCTGAAGAGGAAAATAAGACTATGGGAATCTCTCCCTTCCCCTACTTCTGTGGCAATGCTAGTTCATTTAAATCTCAAAACTAAAAAAATTTAAAATGTCACAAAAAGAGTTTCTGTGTTGTTTCTCATTTTCTGACTTCTTCTTGAGGTAGGAAGAGGACAACTCTTGTTGTAAATAATGAAATGTTTCTGTTTTGCACAGAAAACAAACAAACAAACAGAAAACCAAACCAAAAAGAAAAAAGCAACCCAATGCACTCTTTTGGCAAAATGCCTCTGGGTCTCTTCCTGCAGGATTTTACCTCTGTACTTTGCAGAGACCTTCATTTTTTTCCCTACTTCTAGCTGAAAGGCTAGGTGTAAGATGGAATGTATATACTGCTTAAATTTTTACTCTTTTCTTCTCAGCTATTGCCAATAACTGACAAAGACAGAAATGGGAAGCGGCAATCTCAATATTTGAGAATGTTTATGTTTCTTATTTTCTGCCCAGAGTGGAACAAAATCTGAAACATTTAATTCTCCTGTGCAATATTTCCTTTTTCTTTGTTGCCTCTATTTTGAAGGAATTTTTAAGACACTTTCAGCCTTTGCTGTGGCTGTTAATAGAGCAGGGAGAGCCAAGAGCAGCAGAAACACAACAGGACTGGAAAGAGGGGTCCTTGGAGTCTTGTACCAGCAGAGGCCTATTTTCTGTGTAGTAGTTTTGCCAACTATACAATGTAGGCAAATAAATGTAATTATCCTATAAGGAGGTTTTAACAAATTCTCTGTAATATTTTTGCATGTGTGAGTGCATCAGGTGAGACCAAATTATTTCTGAAAATTATTGGTTAGAGAAATATAAACTATTAATTTATTTTCCCAACTTTAGTGGGGGCCAGGATTGCATAGTTTGAAGAGTGAAGATGCTCTCCTTTCTCTACTCTGCTATTCCTCTCTCTCAATAGGCACGTGACTTGACACAGACAGATTGGTCCTTCTCAAGTCCTAACATCACTATGAATTTACAAATTCAAACTCCGAAAAGAATTATTGATAGATATTTGGGAGAATAAGCAAGAGCTAGCTATTGAAATAACCACAGTTGTGTGAATAAGGAAAACTCCTGTGGCAGAGAGGTGGATATCTTTAAACAATTATTTAGTATTGTACAGAATGTTTGTTATGGGCAATGCAATTATAATGTGAAAAGTTAAGTGTTAGAATTAGAGTTAAAAATGAGGTACAGATCTAATCAAGGTTAAATTAAAAATCTGGTTTGATATATGCTTGGCCCTACAGTTAAAAGCAATTTAGTTGGGGGCTAAAATAAATGCCAGAAAATATTGTTTCTCCTGATATTAACTAAGAGAATTTTCTTAGCCTTGCAGACATCAGTCACAAATCTGTTCCATTTTTATCTACACCCTTGGAAGAGTCTCCCATTATGTATCTATATGGGCCCAATATCATCTCCGTGACTAGCCTGCTGCCCTGCTGTTGGCTCGCGGAGCTGGAATTTGGCGGTGTTTTCTCTTGGGCTTGTATCATTAAACCACTCTTGACCCTGAAGGTCCCAGGTGTCAGTTTGCTGATTTAATAAAGTATTTATGCTAATGCGTTAGAGGTAGAAGTCCATATGTCAAGTTCCTAATTTAATTAAAGACTTGCATTTCAAACTCTGTTCTCCTCCTGCACCTCCTCACTCCAGCCTGTTTTACTTACTTAGTTGTTTATGTGTAAAAGACTTGTTATCCAATGTAGGAAGGAGGTCACAAAGCTCCAGACCAGAACAATCTAATGACAGTTTTTGGAGAGATGGAGAAGGGGTGCGTGAGTGTATATACACAGCAATTAGCCTAACTCCACCAAGGAATGACTGTCTTTAAACATAATAGCTGCTACCATATTGTCCCCTTTTCAGTGGATAGTTGCTTTGTAACATTATGAAAAATAGATAAAACTTTAGCATGCTAAAAATTAAACAGTCACAAAAACCCATGGCCTGTCCAGATAACTAGCTTTGAAGTCTGTGTAGGTGAAACAGAAAATAAGGCAAGGGGAAATACTAACTGAAAGATAATTTATGTGCCTGAACATATAATGGCGTAAAAGTAAAGAACGAGATACACTGTTTTAACAGAGGATTCCTTTAAAACAGCAGAATATAATATGCTGAGTGTTTTATCAAGATGTGAGATTTGTAATGGAAAAATACTCTTTCCTTTAATGGATGTGCAAACTCTGCCATAAATATTCACACAATTGGTCACCAAGTATAATTTAGGACTGTGTTTGAGGAACACTTTCCATATGAATATGCTTTAACACCTGCATCCCTTTAAAGCTTACTCTTCAGTAAGGGGAATTGGTAGGCAAATGGTTGGGTGGAAAAAGAGAGGAGCAAATGGAATTCTAAAAATCATCTTTACATTTTGGTCTGTAAAAAGGAAAATAAAATCACTGTAATTATAACATAGCCCTCCCCTCTCGCCAAAACAGTTCTCAAGCTCTTTTTTGAGACTTTCTTTCCACTTTTCAAAATGAATCATCAGGAAAGGAGGTATTTTTCCTTGTTCAAGGGCACACAGACCTCAGCCAGAATTCTCGTTGCAAGTCAGTTTGGTGAATAGTTCATCATTAGTGATGCACAGTGAAATGCAGAATTGGGTTCTTTAAAGGGAATAAATAACATTAAAAATATGTTTGTCTTAGAAATACTTAGGCCTGAAGGTACAGACAATTTTATGATTTGTCAATGGCTTTATAAAGCAGACATTTCACCTACATTATATTTATTAGTTTTCAGTTTCGTTTCTTGCACAAGATTCTAGAAACTCTCCTTAAACAACTGTCATCAGGTGATTTAGCTCTAATCAGTGTTTCTCTGGCTTTTCGTAGAATCCATTACTTTTTTCCCCTCCCACTCTGTTCTTTGTGATCTCATTCCTGTGTCTCAAAAATGTTTATACAGAAATGTTGAACATAATTATAAAACATCATGCTGTTTTACGTAATATGGGGCAGTCTCGAAGAAAGCATTCATTTATTCACTCATCACATACTTAATCTGTGTCTGCTCTGTTCCAGACACTGGCCTGGGTGCTCTGGTGATAGCAGTGATTTAGAGGTTCCTCCTCACAAGGAACTGTAGTTATTACTAAACAAGTAAACAAGCAAATGCACAAGACGAGTACCCTTGTGACAGAAACTATAAAGATAATAAAAATGCTAATCAGAAAAGCTACCCAAGGAGATGACATTTGAGATGAGGATGAGTAGCCAGGAGGGAACAATAGGGAAGAGTTCCACAAGAAAGTAAAGCAAACACAAATGAGGTAGGAAAGTGGTCGGCTTGTAGGAAGAAGAGAAGGTAGACAAGTGGAGACATGGAATGAGAGACAGAGGAGTTCTCAGTGGTTTTGAAGATGTAAAGAAAAGCCAGCACATGCAGATTCTTATAGTCTGTGGTAGGAACTTTAGATTTCATTCTTAAGTGTAATGGATTTATGTAGGCAAAGTGACATAATCTGATTTATGCTTAACAGGGTCATATTCAAAAGGTGCAATTACTGAGCAAGGCAGTGTAAGTAATGGGAATAGGTGATGAGAAAGGCTCACTGGAGACCGGTCCAGGACCCACAAAGGGGAGGGGCAGAGCTTGCACAGGGAAGAAGACTACATGCTGACTGCCATCACATAGTTTTGTGGAGCATTTAGGTATGGTTATTGGCGACTAATTTGGAAATTTATAGCTTAGCTTAATATATACAAAAATAATTGGTTTTTCTCACTGGGCACACACATGTTTATTCTAAATCAATAAAAGGGAACTAAAAAGTAACAAAGACATTTAGGATGGCTTGCAGTATGACTACCTATAGGAAACAACTGTCTGATATGGAATAAAGTGGGATATAGAGTTCTCAGAAGTTTGATGGGACTTAATTACTGAATTGTATCTACCAAATGAAACATTTACCCCAAGCCTTTCATATAGTCATTGTGCTCATATTTGCCCAGCGGTGAAATGGCCCATTATGTGAGCATAATGCTTGGTCAACTCTCTTCTCGCATCTGCCATCTAGGAAGCTGATGGATTGGTGAGAGTTCAGGTCATGGTAATGTTTCAGGCCTCAATCCCAGAACGCTTTTCCCACTGCAGGGTCCTTCCTGACCCAGCTCTGTGCCTTACTTCTCCATCATCCTGCCATTACCCTGCCTCTTACTTTGGGCACTTGGTGAAGAGGATAATAATGATAATAATAATATTAACTTCCATTAATTAAATATTTACTGTGTTTCAGATATCGTGCTGCTTTACCTACCTTATCTTCATTTATTCCTTAGCACATTCTTGAAGGTGTCCCTAAATTTAACCCATTTCCCTCAGGAATACTCACCGATGGTGCTTGTGGCTGCAGCATTTACCCTGAGATAACTTGTAGATTACAGTTCTAACCTCACCCCCAAAGTTTACCATAAAATATCTCCCTTTTATTATTATTTTTGCATTACTTTAATATATCGATAGTCTTTTGAAACAAATGACATTATTTTATTTATAGCATTCTGTTTTTAGTAGTTGCATTTCCATTTATAAAATATAGTAATTCTCGATAGCTGAAAATCTCATCCTAGAAAATGTCACGTTCCTATGAATGATGTTAAATTAACGCTGACAGCGAGCTGCACTTTTTTTCCTAAATGGGAAAAGGGTTAAAAGGCATAAATTATTTCCATTTTAACATTAAAATTTAGTGTCAGAGGAGCTGTGACTTGCCCAAGGTGATGGTGGACCAGTGGAACAGGTAAAGAAGCAAAGAAGTTGGGAGAAGAGACAGGGATGTTCATGGACAGCGCAGAGGGAAGGTGGGGTGGGCTTGCTCCGTGGATGCAGGTGAACATGTAGCCAGTTTAGCTACATTGACACTAAGCATGTAAACGAACTGTGTGGTCCTTAGAGACCAAAGCAGACACATCATTGCTTTCAAACTAATCGTTTTGTTCTCCTGTGTAGGTTCACACAAAAGAACCAGTTTGGGATAAATTCCAGTCTGCTTGGGATAACTCCAATTATTTAGGAACCTCCAGCCTCCTTAATAAGCCAAATCTCCCTCACAGCACATAACCTTTGAAGACTGTTTTTAGTCAAATTAAAGCACAAATGGTGCTCATCCAAATTTTCATTCAGTGTAATTCTGGATTCCTTAGGGTATTTACCTTTGGCAGGGACAGTAAAGCTGATTGCATGGCCAGTAAACAACAGTTGTTTCTAGTCTAAACAGCAGGAGGGCTCTCAGTTAAATGAAGATGAAAATAACCAGTCAATTCAGCTTATATTGAGCTACTCCAAAATATGGACCAGGAAGGATATAGTTAATGAGTCCAACATAAATCAAAATATTTATATTGTTATCCTTAATGACAAACAACCCTCAGTGGAATCTGTTAAATGCACTTGAGTAAACTACATGCTTCATAAAGCTGTTTCTCTCTTAGAAGCTACTTCTACCAGGAGCCATCTTGCAAAATAATAAGATTCTGTAGATACTTGATGAAAAATAGCAGCCCATGTGTGTGAGCACTAAAAACAATACACACTTAGTGTGGAGAATTATTAAAGACATTTCCATTAGTTCTCAATTTCAGAAACCCTTCGTAGTCACATAGAGGAGCCAATCTCCTCAGCTAATGACTATAGGTTGTACACATGAACAAATTAGCATACATTTAGCCTTGATGTAGCTATTAGTTGGGTGTTAGGGGGTCTCAGAAGATTTGGAGATTCTGATTAATCAGAGCAAACTTGGAAAATAATGGGATGATGAGATCCCTGGGAGCAGATGTATTCTGCCTGGTCTGTGCCCTCCGTGGCTTAGTTGCAGTGCTTGCCTGCTCCTCATGCTGAGGACATTCTCCAGCAAGTGTTTTTAATGTCTGCTTTTCCATTCTTTAGGGCATTTCATTCGTGGTTGATTGTTCTTATATTGTTTGTAGGGCCAAGTGAACCTGGGCCACTAGAAAAATCATGAAAAAGGGAAATTGAGAGTTTTGCCTGTTTTAGGTGACTGTAAAAGAATGCCACCAAGTTAAAATATTTATTATATGAGTGCCTGTTATTTGTACTGTACATTGTTGAGTCCTGGGGTATTATGGGAAGGGATGGTAATGATCAGAGAGAGAAAAAAGAGCAAACTTGACTTCGACATGGTCCCTGCCATTGAATCATACACAAGCTTATGTCCTGCAACTCTTATTTTTTATCTTTGTAGCTAGGGTGTTTTTTTTTTTTTTCTTTCATAGAATAGATTTGACATTTGCAATTATTTCCTTTGGGGCTCTCATTGTGGTACCACAGCTTTCACTTTATTAATCAGTGATAGGTGAGTGTTTGGGAACATGGAAATTGTGGATCCATCTTTTAGAGAGCTTTGAGGAACATGTTTACTTGCCTTCCCCTGATCACTCACCAATTTTTTCATCTGCTACCCATCTGCCTTCCGTACAGTTCCCAAAGGCTAGTTAGGCCAACACAGCTGTTGTGTGTAATATAGCCACCAAGCCCAGTCTATGGGGCTGCATCTTCA
>NW_011888800.1:11389905-11402795 GCF_000151845.1 Pteropus vampyrus
TGTGGGCCAGTGACATACAGTTTATCCTCCTTAATTCTCATAACAACCCTGGAAGCTTGCTTTAAGGAAACTGGTGTTCGCAGTATTAATTTATTAGCATATTCGAGGAGGCAATGGTTCCCTTAATTCCTTCATTCTATTTTTTTTTTCTCTCTGTCTTTTAAGATCCTATAGTCATATGCTTCCCTTTTAGGGAAGATTATCCCAGAATATAGTTTTTGTTCGAATGACTTCCCATATGTAAAAGGCCTTTCTGTCTCTTGTTAGTTTTGCAGTGACTGTTGCAAACTTTTCCTATAAAATTTTGATCAGCTCCTGAAATGAAAAAGAAGAAAAAGATAACTAACTATGGTAGGCAGAATAATAGCCCCCAAATATGTCTACATCTTATCTTTGGAAACTATAAATACATTATCTTACATGGCAGAAGGGACTTTGCAGATGTTATTAAGTTAGGATTTAGAGGATATCCTGGATTATTGGGTGAGTGTACTGTAATCACAGGATCCTTAGAAGTGGAACAGGGAGACAGAGTCTGAGAGTCAGAGGAGATGTGACTATAGAAACAAGGTGAGAGTGATATGATATAATATGAGAAGGACCCAGCTTGTCTTCTAGCTAGCTTTGAAGATGGAGGAAGAGAGTTTTGAACCAAGGACTGTGGGCAGAAAGGAATGCAGCCTTACCAACTCCTTGAGAGTCCCATGCCAGACTTCTGACCTACAGAACTGTATGTAAGATAGTAAATTTGTATTGTTTTAAGCCCTTGAGTTAGCTTGTAATTTGTTACAGCAGCCATGGAAAACAAATGCACTAACCAATAGTAAGCAGTGTAAATTTACCAAAAGTATTCATGGAGGGCATTCACAGCTCCCGTTTTGGAAATTAGCTAGTCCTGTGCTTATGCTGGTTGTTTTGGGATAAACTAAAGATTCCGATTTAATTCATTTTACTTCTCCAGATTTATAAGAGATATTGTCCTTTCTTGGAGAAAACAAAGACAGGAACAAAAGTACCCCTGACAAAATTCCTAAAGATGTGCACAAACCACACTTCGTCACCCCTGTGCTCTCTAGAAGTCTAAAGCAACTAATGAAGTTGTGGAATTACTGAAAGCACAGTTCTCAACAATCTGAGATTATGTAGATTTGAACTTCAGGATTGGTGTTAGCGCCTGTGTTGTGAAGGCACACAACTGACGCAGATGCTGAAATTCTTGAGATATCCACATTCCTTTATACATGCTATTCGAGTTTCCTGGAATGTTCTCCCGGCAACTTCCACGTGGTTTACTTCCTCGCTTCCTCAATTTTTTGCTGAAATGTCACTGTTTTAGTGAGACTCTCTTCTCGCCAATCTGTTTAAAATAATGCCCCCATTTTTCCACCCTTGGACTCTCCACCCTTTTATTTTTTTGCTCTGTCTATCTTCATGTCCCTTATCACCTCTGGATACTCTATATGTCTGACATTTATTTTTTTGGTGTTTTCTCTCTTCCCATTAAAACATATGTTTTGTAAGGGCAAGATTTTAATCTGTTTGTTTCCCTTATGCGTTCCCAGTACTATCTGGCACTTAATAGATACTCATTTAATATTTATTGAGTGAGTAAAGAGTTGTTAGACTTTGGGGGAGTGTCGACAAAGTGTAAGCCTTCGTCTCTGAATTATGTCACTCACTATACAATTCAAGCCTTCTGTTGGTGACGACACTGTTTTCTCAGTTTCAGGAACAATAAATTGAATGATGGGATCCTAAATTGCTTATGTCTGAGAGCTCAGACTAGTTTTTGCCACCTCCTTTAATGTTGAAATAAGTTTCCCCACCCACCCCCACCTGTCCTTTACCCCTGCATCACTCTCTGACTGATCAGATCACATGGTAAACTACATAGGTTGCAAGGTTGATTTAGTATGGAGGATATTACATTTAAATATACTGCCTGAGAGATTCAAACAAGTTACAATGTCTTAACACAGGTTTTACACCATTATGCATAAATCACATACTTTCTCCAGAAAGAGGTTGCCATGTTATCTTAGTCATAATGTAAGTAGCACCTCTGGGAATTCTGTGTATAAAAGTTTCTATTAGACTCTATATGGTTGTGTAGTACTTATTCTCATCTTGATTTGAACTGAATATGCCACATCTGAACTATTTTACACATATTATTCTATGACTAGGGACCAAAACTATGAAACAAACAAATAAAAATATGGTCAATAATACATTGATTTTGACATAATTTCTCCAGGTCTTGTCTATATTTATCCAAAAAGCTCAAATTTCATCTTAAACTTCTGCAACACAGCTCAATATTTCTTAGTTACCTATTATTTGTAAATCTCAAATTGCTATATATTCTTTTGTTCTAAGGATGGATGCATATTTTTGTTATATCAGTTGCATTTGAGTTGAAAATGTGGACAAGATTTTTATCTGAACTACTACCTTATACCTTATCACCCAGTAAATATAGTGCATGTGACTAAGGCTGTTCTGAATAGTGAAATATGGGAGGAAATTTGCCTGCAAGATCTGTCAAGTTTGCAATCACTCAAATATATTCAACAACAATATTTGGTCTTACTGAATTATTAATGAAGCAAAGCTGATTCACCCTGACCATCTCTATTCATACTTTGATGAGAATTTATAAGGCAAACAAGAATATATGTTGAGCGTTATTATATTAACACTTGTTTTTCATCTATGTCTGTCATAAAGGTTAGAAAGAATCACCTGGTTTGCTTATTGAAAATGTAAATTCATGGGCCTCTCCCCATACCAGCTGAATCAAATTCTACAAGAGTCATGCTTAAAGAATTTGCTTTTTAAAGCTTCACAGATAATTAGTTATGTTTTAAAGTTTGGTCTACCATGTTAAAATATAGTGCAACCCTTCCACTGTAATCATTCTCATCGGGTTGGTGACCAGTGAGTAGATGGATTGGTGTGGCACTGCCATGTAGATTTCCATGGGTGTGGCTTATGGGATGACTTCATGATAGCAAAACCATTGGAAATATTTGTAGGGAAACAGTACTGATCACTTAACTACACTTTTTCGGGCTGTACCAAAGCTACATTGTGAAAGAAGCCATCATACCCACTGGTCATTGCTCCAGAAGTGGCAACATCTGGTTAAAAAAAAAAAAAAGAAAAAGAAAAGAAAAGAAAGAAAAGAAAAAGAGCACCTTTTTTCCTGGTTACTAGGTTATGTTAACTAATAGTAAAGCTGTTATGTTGTAGAATGCTGTAATTCAGAGCTCATTGTACCACCATCATTTTTGAAATTTTATACTATAGTGAATTAAGTAGAATTAGTTTAAGGCAGTCTTATTTTTCTTATAAATAACATTTTATTGGAAAATGTTCCTAATTTGCAAATTTTGTTGCCACTATCACAACTTGCTTTGAAGAAGCATTGCATGCTCTGACCTTTCCTGAACTCAAAGAAGCTCTGGGTTTTTGGAACAGAGGCCAGGATACCTCTATGAGTTGACTTTGCTCTGACCTTTCCTGAACTCAAAGAAGCTCTGGGTTTTTGGAACAGAGGCCAGGATACCTCTATGAGTTGACTTTGCTCTGACCTTTCCTGAACTCAAAGAAGCTCTGGGTTTTTGGAACAGAGGCCAGGATACCTCTATGAGTTGACTTTCCATGAAGGCAGCTGCTCACCCAAAAGGGGTCCTTCCCATATAGATCACAGCCTGCTCCTGTCCAGGCCATCACACATTCTTCAGTGTCCTTTGTATTAACACTTGCTCTTGACCTTCCTCTCGTCTCTTTGTCACAGAGAAGAAAAAATTGAACTAAAAGTTCTGATAAATAATTCTTAGATAACATTTGCGAACTTTCTGTAAACTAAATGCTATGCAAAATAAAAGGTAGGCTGGACTTCTGATAAGAGAGTCAATGTTTAGTGGTAATTCCTCACTGGCTCCGGTATTAGAGAGCTTTCCTAGAAAAAAGCTTTAACTTTTTTCCTTTTTAAAGCTTTTAATTATGTAAATGCATATTCATTGTGAAAAGAAATAGAGACTACAATTAAGCATATGTATATACAAATAGAAATAGAGATCGATCATAATTCCACCAAGTAGAAGCAATCACTAAAAATTTTTTTCTAACAAATAATATACATATCCTTCTATAGTATAATTTATAGAAGATATGTGGCTCTTCAACTCCATATAGACAGATATATCTGTAATTTCAGCAATAGGTGGATTTTTTTGACAAAACAACTTCTATATAAGCATATTTCACTTTGATGATGGCAGTATATTGTGGTATTTAAGAACGTAAGTGTTTAAGCCAAATTTCTTGCATTCGAGTAGGATTTCACCTCTAAATAAATGTGTGACCTAAAATAGTAACTTAAATTCTCTGTGTTTTCATTTTCTAATCTATATAATGGGGATAATAATAGCATCTATCTTACTGGAGTGTTGTGAGGATTAATGATATAATTAATTATATGTTAAGCACTTAGAATAGTGTTCTGCACATATGGAATAGTCAATAAATGTTAGCTGTTATTAATTCTCTGTTACTGCACATTGAGATTAAAGGAGTTTTGTTAATTGCATTTGTGTGATATAATTTGGGCAAATTGAACCTCTTAGAATTAGTCTTTCAAGTTATAACTTTTTTGCTAGGAACTGAAGACCAAATGTCAGGGAACCTAGAAGAAAAATAAAAAAAAATGGGATACACATTTGAGAGATGGGTGGTGATGAAATTGATGGAAACTATCAGAATTTTTTTCCACAATATTCCCTGCCAACTCCTGCTTAATCCCAAGCCAAAGGAAAAGTATTATAAATTTTCTCAGGTCAATTACTATAAGATTTTCCCATAACTTCTCCAGAAAACTCACAGATGTACAAAACTTTAAATGGCCAAACTTCAGAACATAAAGCAGGAAAGACAGGGGCTGTCACTATGAACAGAATGTTCATTCAAGCCTAGCTGTTAGATATAAGCCTATCAGTTAGGTAAAGAAGGTACAGTAAAGAAAAGAAAACAAGAATGGCTTTTGTCACTATTTTCCCCTTCATTTCCAAAATGTCTTCATTTCCTTCCAAGTAAAAGACAATGACTGAATGAATGTTCCTCGCAAAATGTCAGTTATACTAATTAGGCTTCACTATTTGAAACCATCTACTCAAAGATTATTTACAACAATTAAAAGACATCTATATGTGAAACCATACTTGTCTAACAGAAGCATATCTTGTTTACCTGTTTAATAAGAAACTTTATGATGAGAAATTCTGATGAGTTTTTGCATATTTGCTGCCTGCAAAAATGTATCAGAATTTGACCTGGCTATTTTTTTTTTTAAGATAGTTGAGAGGTGAGCAACCTGAAATTAAGCTTATACATTTTAGGGTATATTTTACAAAAAAGGAAAGAAACCAAAAGAACAATCTTCCAATATTTAATTACTGGCTTAGCTGTAGTCTCTTCTCCCTTTTATGTTTTCTAAATAACTGAAAAAACCCTTTGTTCAAATCCCAGTCCTGCCACATAGTTGTTGTATGCTATCAGGTAAATTACCATTTTTTTCCAGGCCTCAGTCACCTCATGTGTCAAGTGGGAATGTCTCATCTTGGGTATCAAATGAGAACAATGTTTAATGAAATTATGAAATTAAGTGGGATTAAATGAAATTATGCATCTGGCATAATTTCTGGCATATAGTAGACATTCAGTAAAGCTTTACTCTTTCTTATCCATTGAATTTTAAACCATTGCCCTTTACCTGTCATCTCTAAAATAAATGATTTGAATAAACCTATCTTCTTAATTAAACAAGCCAAGAAAACCCCCTTGAAATCTTTAGAACCAACCTCCAGAAACATAGAGACTGATTGGCAGAACAGTTCCACAATCCTCTCTCAGAATGACCCATGGACAAATGATTCAAATGTTCTCAGGTAACAGTGTTGGCAGTGGCATCAAAGTACTGAGTTGAGCATTTCATGCATCTCTGTAGAAAGACCACAGTGATCATTGACGAAAATTGAAGTCAAATTTAACTTTTTTTCTCCTATAATTGTAGAAAGAGGATTCATGGAAAAAATGATGTAAATGCTAACACCTCTCCATTAGATGAAATTATTTTGGACAGACAATGAAATCAAACAACTGAATCTTCTCTAAATTTTTTAAAATTGTACAACTAACCCGTTTGAAAATTTTTACTTTCTTTTCCGACCCTTATTGGTGTGGCATCATATGAATGTGGTCAAAGTTAAAACACATATCTGTCTGCCTAATTCCCTAATATCTTTCAAGGATAGTGTTCATATTGCCCGCCCCCCTCCCCCCACCGCCCCTCAGCTTTACTATAGGATTCACATTTACTTTAAGATAGCATTTATAAAATAATAAAATGCATCATTCCTAAAGGCAAAATAGGCTCGTGCTTCTCAGAACTCCTGTCTGACTGACTGTACAAGAAAAAGGAACATGGTTCGTCTTTACACTCATTTTCAGCTTCCTCACTACAAACGTCTACATTTCTGGTATGTGTGTTCTGTGAGCCTTGTGAACATACCCTTTCAGTTCTGTATCAAGTGGAAAAGATAGATGAAGTGTGTCCTTTTCAGGTGACAAGTGTTTGCTCGGTACTGACAAAACCATATGCCCAACACTGACTTAGAGATGAAGGGCTGCAAGCTCAGCGTACATTTAGAAATCATATACTTCATCATAACTATGAATTGGAAGATGAGATAAAAGCTGCCAGTCACAGTGGGGGTATGGGGTAGACCAGAGGCGATGGGGACTGTTGATGGCAAGGATATCCGATTCCTGGTCTAGGTTGTGTTTAAGGCAGGGTCTACTTTTGGTGAAGTAGGCATGTCTCTATTTTTAAATAGAGTGCATTACTTTTTTGAAATGGGCTAACTGCTCTTTTCACATTTGTTTCCATAGGCTACCCAACTTGTAGACTACTTTGAAGGAGTTTGTAAAGTTCTAAAGAAATTACGTGGGTGCAAAATTAATGCTCTAAATATATACAAATATAGTTCATGGTTTTTTACACCTAAACTTACATGCCCTTTGAATAGTAATAGTAGTTATTATAAATTGTTATGGAGACTCCACTATGTACTGGACATTTACATCTCACTTAATCTTTACAACAGTCCTCAGGGGAGATAGTATTTTCCATATATTGTCAATGAGGAAACTGAGGCCAAAGATCACACAGCTACTTTCCAAATATTGCAGCACATCACAGTCTAAAGGAGGACTGATGTAAAATCAGAAGGAAAGAAATATCTGACTCTAATCTGCCAAAATTGAAGATGGACATATAAATTCTAGTTCTTCCATTGCTTTTCTTAAAAAAAAAAAAATCATGCAAGTGTCTTTACCATGGATTTGTGGCCATAGTTGAGCATAAAATTTCTTGGTTAATTAGGATGAATTATATCACATATTGCCTAATTTCTTGGCTGAAACTCTGAACAAAAGTACAATACAGAGCATACTTGGGAGGTAAAATTCCAAACAGAGTGTGACTTATAATTTCAACGAAGGACAAATTATTAAAGCCTTCATTGTCTTACTATTGCCTGTTCTAGATTTCTTATCGGCACAAAATAGGAAGAATTGACCTAAAGAGCTTGACTTTTGTTACATCATCTACATGCTTTTTCCTTTATGCTATGACTTGATCTGTGGGTTTAGGCAATAAGAAGGATGCAGATGTGTGCTATTTCATTTAAGAGGTTTATATAGGTAATGTAGGATTTAGTTGCCCAGGAACTCAATTTGACACCCTTTGTGAGAGCTAACTTCATTTTTTAAAAAGATTCAGATGTTATTAATGTAATTGTTATCTCAGAGACACAGCCGTCATATTAATACCCTTATTTGTCAAGTATTTTTACCTCTTGATTCTTGAATATAATCTACTTAGAGCCAACAGGGGATCATGTGAGGACATTGACAGTAACCTGCAGGAGGGTTTGTGTGGATTTCTTTTTTGATGTATTCACTTCCAGAATCAGGTCATTTAGCAGATCAGCACAGTGATATTTACCCTGAAGTAAAAGATGTATTTCCATTTCTTTTACAAATTAAAAGTTATCTTTTGGATTTGCAAATTTGAATCTTTTTACTTTAACTTTAGGTCTCATTAAAATTTCAAAAACGGGAATGAAAAAAATCTATATATATCTTTTTTCTTTCACACAGCAGTTAGCAACAACAAAAGTCAAGAAGTACTCTAGGCTGTTCACATTTCTTTCTTGCCTATGGGAAATCTCTTTCAGTGGACTTTATCCTGTGTCTACTTGAGGCAAACCGAATGTCTGCACCAGCTAAAAGCCTCAGGAGATAATCCTGGCAATGGGTCGTAATTATGGAACCATCCTCTGTGACCTTACCAGTTCCCGAAGCTCTCATGAGAAGACATTCTAGTTTGCCTTCTTCAGTAGTTTGATCCAATAAAGCACCTCACAGTTGTTTGCTAAGACAGGAGAACCGATGTGGCCTCACAACCCTTGTGTCTGAACTCTAAGTGTAATGTTGGCCCAATGATGGGTTGAGGTTTAAATGGCAGTTGCAGTTGACAGTATTCATTCTTGCTTAAACAACTTAGGTTTTCCTTTTCTTTTTCCCATTACTTTCACCTTTATCTAAATACACATCATTTCATGTTAGATGACAGCCATAGCTCTCTCTGCATTTTTGTCTTCAATCTCACCCTATCTCTGCTTCATCATGTGTACCAATGACTTATGTTCTTCCTAAAATAATGTTATCATCATGATACTACCCTTTTTAGTTGCTCTTTATTTTATACTGCATATATATTTGGCCATAATCATTCTCCATAATCAAATCTCTTTCTTACGTGTTCACATTTGCATGTCTGCTCTAGTTAGACTGTTTATTTCACAATGATCTGTCAAAATAATAATTGATTTTGTCTTTAATGCTTCTATTTTTTCTTTTCCCAGGCTCAATTTCTGAGCAGTCTCTACCTCAAAACATATACCTGGACTTCCCTCACTTCTTTACATCCTTAAACATTACTACAATGTTGAGACCAGAGCCTTTAGACCAACACTGTCCAATAGAAATAAGATACAAGCTACATATGTAATTTTAACTTTTTAATAGGGGTATTTAAAAAGGTAAATATAAATAAGTGCAAGAGATTTAATAATATTTTAATCCAGTATATTCAAAATATTATTTCAACATATAATCAATATACAAACTATTAACAATATATTTTACTTTTTAAATGAAATCTTTGGAATCGGATGTGTTTTTACATTTACAGCACATCTCATTCACATTTTGTCACATTTTGGTGCTCAGTCATCCCCATAAGATTAGCAGCTACCATATTAGACAACCCTGGTTTAGAATATTGTAGGCCATACTTTTTTCTTTCTTTTTGCCCTTATTTTTCTGACAACCCACTGGACATGTCTGCAAGGGTACTTCTCAGGCTCCTCCAATTCATCACATCCAAGGAGACCTCATGAAATTCCTCTGTGTTCCTCATCCCAGCACCATCTACACAAAAGCCCTGACCAGAAACATTCCAGTCATTGTTCAAATCCTCTTTTTTCAGCCTAAAGTGGCTGCTGTTAATAATATATGACTGTTCTGACTTGTATTCTTTCCTGTATTGCCCCTGTTTTTGTATTTTATCTTTGCAGTGGTGAAAATTATATCACTCAATTTCACTTAATATGCAGTGATTCCTCATTATCTATCTTATCAAGCCTACAATTCCCAATGTATCATAAAAGTCTTTTCTGCTCCGTCCCTGCTCTGCCTTTCCTGCTATAACTTCTACCCCTTTCTCTTTCTGTATCATATGCTGCAGTTATCTACAAGTTTTGTAACCCCTCACATTTTACCTCATTTTATGCTTTCCTGACTTGATAACCACCATTCTTTATGCCTAGGAGGCCCTTTCTTCCAACTTATGTTTTTTTGCCTTAAAAATTCCCTTTCATCTATTAAGTGTCAGCTCAAACATCACCTCCTCTTCAGTGTCTTCTTTCTTCCATCCATAAAGAATTTACACACCTCCTCTTTGTTTTAAACTTCACAATCTGTATTTTTTATTTTTTCATTTTCTTACTTCTCTTTTAGACTTGTGAATTCCTTGAGAGTAGAGTAAGCGTGTGTTTATCTTTATATTCCTAACACCAAGCAGTGCTTGTGACATAGGTAAGTCACAGTGATTCAATATGTGCATGTTTGCTCTGATGCTGAATGGCATATTGACCACACTACATGGTTTAATACTGTAATTATTTTAGAAATATCACTTTTGTCCTCCATGCTGAATTATGAGCTACTTGATAAAAAGCTATATTTTATTACTCCTGCAGCATTTGCAAGGATATATATACATATATATATACATATATATATGTATATGTATATATTTGCAAGGATATACATACATATGTATATATATAGGCATACATGTATATATATATAAATTTATATATATATAAAATCTCCCAGTTCAACCAGGGTAAACCCTTCTTTCTGGTAAGGAGTGTCTGGTATAGTATCAGAGATTCATTCCCACTGTTATGGGCTCTCTCACTAGGTCAAATAAGACAGAACTGGGTATCATCTAAATTGCAGGCTTTAGAGCTGCCCTAGAAGAGGATACAGAGAATAATGACCAAGGGTTTTGCCTGGATACTTTAAGGATAAATAATGGAATACACTTATTTCATCAGTACTTTCTGAGTGAGAAAAATGTGGTCATTAACCACAATCTCAAGTCAAAAATAAGAGGTCTATGTCTGTTTCAACTTTTTCACCCTCCATGAAGAATGCCTTTTATAAACTATGTGTTACTATCATTCTTATCAGAAGAATATATATATTTCTCATAAGAAATAATCTCATAGTATAATGAACATAGATGTGAAGAAGTGTTAGTTTTTTATGTGGAAAAACCGTTTAACTTTTTCAATGTAAAGTGATAGAAGTACTTATAGTCGTGTGCCACTGAATGATGGGGATACATTTGAGAAATTCGTCATCAAGTGATTTCATTGTGTATGAACATCAGAGAGTGCACTTACACAAACCTAGATTATACAGCCTACTAAACACCTAAGTTATGTGGCATAGCTTATTGCTCCTAGGCTACAAGCCTGTCTAGCTTCTTACCATACAAATCAACATGAAATTAAATCAAGCACAAAAGAAAATGATGCAATCAAAAGACATGGTAAACAGGACTTGTACAAGGCATAATACAGCATACTATTTTAGAACAAACTTTTTTAATGAGTCGAAAAAGTATTTTCTAAAGCAGTGATCCCCAACCTTTTTGGCACCAGGGACCGGGCTCCTATGAGAATTTAATGCCTGATCATCCAAAGTGGAGCTGAGGCAATGATACTAGCTGGGGAGTGGCTGCAAATACAGATGAAGCTTTGCTCACTCTCCTGCCATTTACCTCCTTCTGTGCGGCCTGGTTCCTAACAGACAATGGACTGGTACTCCTGCTCTAAAGTAATGATAAAATGTATAGTATAGTAAATACATAAACCAGTGACATAGTCGTTTATTATCATTATCAACTATTATACACTGTACATAATTGTGTGTGCTATACTATTATATGAATGACAGCACAGTAGGTTTGTTCACACCAACATCACCACAAACTTGTAAGTAATGCAGTGTGCTATGATGTTATGACAGCTAAAATATCACTAGGTGATAGGAATTTTTCAGCTCTGTTATAATCTTATGAGACCACTGTATATGTGGTTCACTGTTGACCAAAACATTTTTATACAGTTCATGATTTTAGTTGTCTCCTGTTCCTTTTTCACAAGTCAAAACATAAACTTATGGTTCTGGCACTTCTTTAGGTACTGGCCATTTATGTTGTGATTGATAGTTACAAAAGATGTATAGATAAACCTTTTCAACCCTACTTGATGGGATTAATTTTTAAATGCTTAATAAAACAATTTCCCTCCCACTGCGATACTACCCAGAGAGCAGGAAAGCACTTTCCTGATTGGAAGACACCATAAAAGCAGTAAGAGACACTATCAATTTAACATATGAATTGTGAAAAGTCTTTTTCAGCTGTGGTTAAGACTGAGGATGTCTATGTTTATGTAAAATAAAAAATTCTGTGTGAAGACTCAAAGTTTCTTTCACACCTATAGAACAAGAATCAAACCCAGAAGGAAGACATGACAATTTTCCTCATTAAAAAAAGTATTTGCAAGTAATTTAATACTTAGGAAAAATTGCAAAATTAGTGCAGATAGTTACTATTATATCCTTAACCCAGCTTCCCCTAAAACTAGGAAATTAATGTTAGTGAAACATGACTAACTAAACTTTAGACCTTATCCAAATTCACCAGGTGACTTTTTCTTCCCCTAATGTTATTTTTCTGTTCCAGGATCCAATCCAAGATCTCACATTGCAATTAGGTGTGTTGTCTCCTTAAGTCTACCCAATTTATGACAGTTCCTCATTCTTTCCTTGTCTTCCATGACCTTGACAACTTTAATGAGATCTGGCCAGTTATTTTGTACAATGTCTCTCAACTTAGGTTTTTCAGGTGTTTCTTCATGATTCAATTGAGATTATATACTTTTGGGGAAAATGTCAGAGAAGTAATATTGTACCTTTTTCAGTGCATTCTATCAGGGGTGTACATATGTCTATATGTATTATTACCAGTGGTATTAACCTTGATCACTTGGTTCAGATAATATCGACTAGATTCTTCCACTGTAGAGTGACTAATTTTCTCTTTGTAATTGATAAATATCTTGGAGTTACTCTTAGTCAGTGCGAATAGTCTCTTTCTCCTCAAACATTTGTTCTTGATT
>NW_011888800.1:11403730-11414421 GCF_000151845.1 Pteropus vampyrus
GTGGTGGTTGGGTCTAAATGTTCAATGTCTCCATCCACCAGGCTCTTTCCTTCCCTGTGCCTCCTGTGTGCCAGAAGTTGCCAAGTCATTAATAAAAGGACTGATTTACATCTTGATATTTCATTTGCAATTTTTATATTATCTTTAGGTCTTCTTCTACAGCCAAAAATAAAATCTAAATACTGCTTATAAAAGACAAGCATTTGCTGCCTTAAGCAGTTGCCCAGGTACCAGAAAAACAAACAACAAAACAAACAAAAACACCTCATATGACAAGTTATTAGAGCCAGCTCCGGTAATTGGATTTAGATTTATAAGAAATTCAGAAGATTTTCCAGAAAAATGGCCGCTATTAAATTACTTTTAAAATTAGGGGTCCAAACCAATGCTGCTGTCCACTCTTCCTTGTGAAAACCTCTCTAAGCTGTGCTGCATGGGAGGAGAGCACTCGCGTGAGAAACCATTACAGAAACAGATTCTCTAATGCGATTTTCATTAATTTCTTTACTGGCGGGCAAGAAAATAATGGGAACTAAATTCTCTCACAATCATGCTTAAAATTTCAAATCAGAGCAATTGTAAAGGGAGTTACGGAAATGTTATAAAAAACGTAATTTCATTTGACTTATGACAATAATGGCTCTGCTATTAACCAGTGCAGCAGTCATACTACATCTCCTAATCAGAAAGAAAAAGGCATCATTTCATCCTATCTGGCCTGGCCTGTTAAAAAGCATTTGCTATGCAAATTCTTGTACAAAAGATGTTGCTTTTCTAATGCATTTACTTATTAGTGTGTGAAGATCAGAATTGCAAACCGATCAAATGAGTATATCTTTCTCTTCCCCATTCTTAAAATGTGCTTACTGTCTTTAGTTAAGTTGCAGCCTGGTTTACATTTATATTTTTGTTAGTAAGGATTGAATTGTTTACAAGCAGTATTGCCATGTAAACCTTGAAAATAGATCTGACAAGGAATTTTCAAAGTGCAAGCTGAAGCTCAGAATGTGGGAATGAGGTTTGTAACATGTTGATTGTTAGGCACTGATTGTTGAAGGAAAATCAGTTGACTTCCTTAGAATGTGTTTGTGTTTTAGTAATCGGGGTTTGTCATTTGAAAGGGGAGAAAGATGTTTTACCCATGACAAATTAATTGTCTTTGCCCCACTTTACCCACCCCTATCAAAGCCACACAAGGCTGGTTATTCACATGGTTATAGTAGGTTGGCCACCAACACCTCTCTGGAAAATTCTAAACACATATTCTAGCTTTTGGGCCTATGCTCTGGACTTTTGGAAGTGCCATTTTCAAGAAACAGGCTCCAAGAGCCAGAGCTTGATGCCAATTCATCTCATGACAGTGAGAGTCATCCCAGAGTCAGGTTCTTTCTGTCCTGTGGTGAGGCCACGCTCCTCGGGTGATCAGATGTTAGTGATGCTTAAGCCTTTTGGAGGCAGATTATGCATAGATACTATACATGTGCCTTGGTGTCTTTTGGTCCTGGATTTGCATCCAAGCTCCCCACTTACTAACTAAGTGACCTTGGGTAAGTTATTTAGCCTCTTTAGGAAGTTTCCTCATCCGTAAAATACCACATCTAACTCATGGCATTATTATAAGAATCAAATCAGATAATAAATGTAAACCATTCAGCTTAGAGCCAGGCACATTAATAGCACAATATAAATAGTATTCTCATTGCATTAATGGCTCCATCCCCATATTTTGTAACTTTTTTGTTAGAATCCAAGAATGAGGGATTACTCTGCTCTGTTACCCATATTTAGTTATGGGTAGAATGGACAGATCTACTTTTGAATGAAGGCTTTGATGAAATTACTTTGTGTTTCTTTTTAAATATTTTAATGTTTTTTATATAAAGGTATGTTAGTAGAAAGCCTATATTTGTATTTACATACAAGCCTACTCAGATAATACTTTTTGTCCCTTAACTTGTGACGTAGAAATAGAAAATATAAATACAAGATAAATATTAGATGGGATGCAAGCAACAATATAGGAAATTATTCACTTAGCTGAGAAATTCTTTCCTCAATAAGGAAAGAGAAAGTTTGATATTTTGGACTGAGAAATACTGGAAGAGTGCTTCTGCCTGTGAGAGAAAGGTTACAGAATTCTCAATGTTTAGATGCTCAGGAGGGCTTTGCTGGCAAACTCAGATCTTCTTCTGAGACAGAGTGGGAGAGGGAAGTAATATTTATTAAACACTTACTAAATGCCAGAATCAAGGTACTTTTAATCCTTTCCTCATTTAATGTTCACAGAATTATACTTGTAATATTTGTTATCATTATCTCCATTTTACAGACGTGGAAAATGAGGCTGACTAATTTGTTCATGGATATAATGCAAACAAATAGCAGAACCAGGACTTGAATGCAGGTGTGCTAGCTTTCAAGCGTATGCTGTTCTAGAGGATAGGTCTTAGCTCACAGATCTGCGGGAAGCTGCAGAACAAATTGTTTAAATCTGGTAATTCAGGCACAAAGACAAAACCAATCTTGATTCTTGATTCTATATGCCTTAGATGGAACAAAGAAGGCAGGAAACATAATTTTTCTGAGGATAACTGCGTAACTAGCAAGAATATGCAGGCTCTTCTTTAATGCCAAGCTGATGTGAATTTTAAACTCCTAACCAAGAGAATGTACCACAAAACTTGGGGAAGCTTTTCAGAAACACTAAAGACTGAACTGTTTCCCTGAAAATCCTGATTTTCCCAACCAAAAGGCACAAATATGTTGTTGGGCAATAAACCGGAGATTCCTGAGAGGAGGATCCTTCTTCAATGTACTGAAAGGTTCTGATTGAGTCTTGAAGGCATAAAGGGTCCATTTGAAGCCAGAAACAATGGAGAACACCTAAACTGCTATTGGTTAAAGGGCAGCATTTGCTTTTGACCATCATTAGATGGTCCCTCAACTGGTGGCCAAAGCTTAATGTGCAGTTTCTCCGTTCAGGCCTCCAGCTCAGATCCTACTTGTGTACATACATGATCTACCCTGATCTACATGATGCTGCTGGCCAGACTCTGTCTTCTTCCAACCATTAGCTGTGGTGCACTCCTCACCTGTTGAGGTCCTCACCTTCTCACCAACTTAGTGCTGAGTAGAAAGAAAAGAAGTGACACATCAAAGAAATGACAATGGATCCTACAGTAGGGGGAAAAGTCTTATGCTTATTTTATCATTTCAATCTTTGGTATTTTGTCATTTAATTATTCAGTCAAGTCACTCAAGTAGATTTTGATCAGTCAAGATATAGTTCATTTATTCCTTCAGAAAGTCTAAACTTCTTATTTAGTGATTCTCCTTTCAGCCGAATTATCTTGGAGTAGATTTTCATCACTCAAAATAAATCATATTCATTCTTCCAGCAAAAATTTTGAGAACCTAAAATGTACCAGTCACTGTTCTTAGTGCTGGCCATACACTGTTGAACAAGACACATGAGATTCTGTCCTAATGGAGATTTCCAAATGGTGAGCAAGATATAGTGGGCCTAAGTAATTTCAAGCATTGTAAATACTAGACAAAAGAACTACAGGATGTTTTGGTGTGGTAGAATGAATTGAAGGGTCAGGGAAAGCTTGGTGGAAGGAGTGTTTAAAGTGAATGGAAAAACATCCTCTTGCTATTTTCTTGATCTCTGCATTAATAAGCCATGTAGCTAATAGCATGAAGCTATAACAAAGGTATCACGGTTCCCATGGTGGTACTCTATGTATTGACTATAAAATATATATATAAGAAAATAAACAAGCTTCTAAAGTTTTGACCTCATTGTTTCAAGCCAATGAAGTAAAATTGATGTCAGAGTATTTTAGCTGGTGATACACAAAAGTGTGCATTGTTTGAGTGACTTTAAGTAATTTAAGCTCTCTGTCTCTTCCCTTCTTCTGTATCTTTTTTCATTCCCTTTATAGTAGTGTTTCCTTTAAGAATGGTCCTCAGACCTACCTCAGAATTCACTTGAATGGTTGTTAAAAATGCAATTTCTTGGCCTTTACCCCAGACTTACAGAACCAAATCTTTTAGGGTAGGTACTATCTGCATTTTTAACAAGATCCCAAAACATTTCTCCTGCACATAAAGTTTGAGAAACAATGCTTTAGAGTCGTATCTTTCTACCATTGTCTCATTAATGTAGTCATCATTGCCTCAATCTGCTGATAAAGATGCTGTTTAACAACTGCATGCTGCCTTTGTGGCCAGCCTTATGCCTCTGCGTTGCTAACTTGGTAAAGTGACAGATTAAAAGAAAATAGAACTAAGCTACTCATCCTATGTACCTGTATTTACAATGAGCAACCTGTGGTCCCTTGGCTGACCACACATTTACCTTCTCTCCCACCCAGGGACCCATGTCTCACACACAAAGCATTCAAGATTTCTTTTTATGCTTTTCATTTTCTAATCTGCTTTCCCCATTTCTTTCTTTTTCTTCCTTGTGGCCTTGCCTGCAACCGTACATGTGTATGTTTGCATGCAACTATAGAAATGAGTGATATCTCTGTGTATCTACGCATGTCCAGGTGTATTCACATGCACATGTTATTTATGTATTTGTGTGTGCATGATGTAGGTGATTCACAGTCCATTGGTAGCGGAGCAATCCATTGTTTTTCTGCATGGGATAAAGCATTCAGGGAAAAGTACTAATGGAAAGGATCATTAAGTAGGTCAGAGACCTTAAGGAGTTGGTTAGAAATGGTGATAGTGACCAGAGTCACTGATGAATGGGCAAGACTAGCATGATTGAGAAGCCAGGCACTACAAGGAAATCTCTGCTTTCATATTTTCCACGTTCTAAACTTGGCTAGGAGCCTGTCAGGGTTGTACATACATAAGTGGGCCACTGGTTGTGATATTAATATCGATCCCAATCACAACTCTTTAATTTAGTCAACATTTATTAAATTCCTACTATATACCAGAACCTGTGGATCTACAAAGATAAATAAGAAGTAGTCTCTGTCTTCATGGAGTATTAGAGTAACCCGCATATACAACCAAATAAGGCTTTTTCAATACAAAATGTTATGGGATCTCGGAGGTAGCCACAATTTTCTTGAAAGGTCAAGAAGTTTTCTCAGAGGAAATGAATTTAAAGGTGGGCATTGATAGGTGCATTATAAAATTCCATGTAGACAAGAGAGAGAAAGAGTTTCTGGGATGTGGACACATGCAAGGGCAACATGAATCTAGAATGCATACATAATTATAGATGCCAAAGAATATATGTCATGCTTAGACCTGTGGCCCAATTCATGTTTCACAACCTTCTGTGTGTGGCCCAATTTCAGTCCTTAGCTGTGGCAAGAGCATGACTATTAGAACAGTCCAAATCATAAGTTTTATTTCTGATCCTATCCCAGATCTCACAAATAAATTCTACTCACCTTTAATTTCATAATGTACTCTACCCATGTGTCAAGCTACTTTTCTCATGTGAGAATAGTTCACCATAGTAAAATCTGGATGTCTCTTGGAACAGTTCAACTCTCAGCCAGATATTTTTGCATTTTAATTTCCTTGAGCTAACATTCATGAGCTTTGACTTTATCAATGATCATATATTTTTCTATTCTTTAAAAGCACAAGGTATGAGGAAATAATCTGATATGTGTGCCAAGATAGAGAAGGATATTCGATGCAGCATTATTTGTAGTAGCGAAACATTTGAAACTAGTTACATTTCAAACAATTTACTTAAGCAAATATCATATATTCATATGATAGACTATGATGCAATAATTAAATCACATTTTCATTTTAATTATATGGGAAACTACTGTATTCCTTCGAAAAATAGGATACAAAACTAAATATATAGTATTATACGTAGTTTCTGAAAAAAAATAATGCATGGATAGATGTATAAACATGTGAGTGTGGAGGCAGGATTATATAAGGAAATGCAACAAAGCAAAATAACTAGTATCTTTGGATGGTGTAATCATAGGTAATTTTTATTCTCCTCTTTATATTTTCCTACATTGTCAAAGTTTTTGTAAAGATAGCATGTAAAAATGAAAAGACTGAGGAGTAACTAAAAACAGAACCTAAAAATAGATCTGAAGTGAATGTTTCTGTCCCTAGTCATTATGAGAAGAGACAACAAAGGAAAACATATTTAACAGCAATAACCTCTGTTTTTAGTCACTTAATACAGTTCTGGTTCTCATATTACACCAGTATCAGCCTGATGCGGTGACGACTGAATCAGTTACATTCTTGGAATGAGTAGCTCAGTATGACAGTCCTGTCTTTGCCTAAAATTACAGCACAACTTTGCAGGAAACTTGCCACTCTTTCTTTTTATTATCATTCTTCCAGTGTGTTAGGGTTTTGAAAAAGTACTGAGGCTAAAGTCTGTTTCTAATTAGTTTACTTATCTGAAGAATGAATGTAAATGGCATTAATGCACCTACTAAGACCTATCTTTGGTAATTCTACTTTTCCTTAACTAACAGCACTACAGAGTGCTGCAGTGCCAACAAACACTTCCCCCTTGTTTACCTAAGAACTGCTCTTTAATTGGTTTGTGCATATTTATGCGACCTTGAGTGGAGATCAAAAAATGCTTACAAGATTGAAGAAACACTCAGGTTCTCACCCCAGCTTTGGACGCATCAGCCAGGAAAGGGCACCACTGAAAAGGTAGGCTGCTAAAACAGTGTGTGACCAATGAGTCTGCTGAAGGAAATGGATCTGAGCCTTGACAGCTTATTTTTAAGCTAATGCTTAATTGTCTGTTAGGTTAAACGTAACCAGAAAGAATTTGGGAACATGCCCCTGGGCGGCTCAAAAAGGAGGAGATGGCAGGTTGTTTTTGTTTGTTTGTATGTTTGTTTTTATCTCTCAACCTGTGTTTCTTCCTCTTTGGGATGTAACTGAAAATAATTTTGTTAAGTCCACTTAAGCTTTAAATCAAGAGCAAAGCTCTCCTTCTGGAATCTAGCTGTGGCTGTGGGGCCATTCATTTTTAAGGAGTAATATGAGTGAGAAAGATAGGCCTATCCACAATTTTAAAAGCCTTAGTCTGCCAGGTTAGGTTCTATGTATGCCGACAGAGAATCATGTTTCTTGGATTAAAGATTGTGGTACTAGATTAAGGTCCTACTTGGGATGGGTCCTGAATCACAAAACATATGTGCGTACATGAACAATATAAAACCCTAAACATAGGCATCATTTAGCCCTATGCACTAGTTACTACTCATTTACACTGTGCTACCACTCCAATAACTGCTGGGCATCTATTTAGCTGTGTTACTGGAAGAAACCAGTGAAAATCACAAATTCAAACAAATATTTAATGTAAACTAAGGTAATTAGTAAGATAAGAACTCTATACATGGAGGCTGTCACTTTTTATGGTTATTATAGATTATTTTTATTGGAAGGAATTCCTAAGTGAGGTGGATGACTCTATTTGGTGACCTTGATGGTTCCTTATGCATCTAAAAGTTCATGAGTTTAAAATATCTCTATTCATATCTACATGGCTGACTCCAGTTACATTAAACTATGGTTGATTACGATTTAATGAGTAAATAGTGGCTATTTATAATAGTACACATTGTTATTGTGTTTCAAATGCAAAATAGTAATCGATCAAAACTTGAAGAAAAAATGGTGAAAAACTTCAAGAAAAAATTAATAAACCATAAGTGAGAGCTGAGGCATATTAATGTATTTCCCTTTTAGTGACACATAGTTCAGGCCTAGTAGTTCAGATCAAAAAGCTGTAGACAAGACTTCATTGTTCGCTTTGTAACAACTTATCTAAGTATCCGGAGGGCAACAGTCTCATTAGCATTGGACCCAGAAGTACTACCTAAAATTTGATGGCAAGTGTCATAACATGTAATGGAAAATTAGGAAGTTAATTTGATGGCACACATCGTTCATTCACTGTCAGTCAGCAAAGATTTATTGAGTTTCTCCTTTTTCCAGATGTTATACGCTAGTTGCTGGAGATCATGGAGACACAAAACAGACAAAACCTCATGGAAGTTACATTCTAACTGGGAAAAGGCAGATAATAAACAAGTAAACAAGTTATAATATTCCAGAAGTTGTGAAGTGCTCTAAAGAAAAATGAAGTGGGATAAATGGAAGAGTGTTGCGAGCAGGGAAGTCACTATTTTTTGTAGGGTGGACTTCAGTAAGATGACAGTTGAGCAAAGACCTAAATAAAGTGAAGAAGCAAGCCATATGGCTATCTGAGGAAGGAGATATTTTGTACCTCAGGGTACAAAGGGCCTGGTTTGCCAAAGGCTTGGCAGTTTTGAGGAAGAGCGGGATTTGTGGATGGATCAGAGGGGCAGAAAATAATGATAAGAGATGGAGTCACAGAGCTGGGTGGGAGACAGCTGATGAATGATAAGCCATTGTTGGAGAAGGAATTGACTAGACATTAGAGAGGGGAGAGTTGGAGAAGATGACAAGTGAGCTGAGTAAATTGTTCCTCAGAACCAGCTTTGTTTGTGAATCAGGCTAAATAAACAACCTACCTGAGTGCCTATTTAAAAAAAAAAAAAAATAAGAAAATCTAAGAGAAATCTGCTTGGGAGCATACACAGCTGGAGTGATAATTCTGCTGCATTCCTCTCCGGGGAGAACAGGACCCTGTACCCTTTGCAGTTAGTCATATATTGCTCTCTGTTCGCTGTTTCCCCTTTAGAAAGATGGTAAACTCCTGCTGTCAAGAAAAAATAATATATATCAATGATGTTCTATTTCTAGTCAGAATCATTCTTTCTAGAAAATATTTACTTTGTTCAGGGGTCAGATCTGGACGCCATCAACTGAATCCCTAGAGCTGCTTTCCGTTGGCTGATAGAAACATTGCGCAGATGTAAGGCTATGGGATTAAATCATGTTGTTAGGGCCGTAGCCCCAGGCATAAAATAAACTGTCCTTAGCAAAAGAGAAGTAGGCAGCAGGAAACCACTGATTCAAATAGGAGTTGAAACACTGCTCTGTCCTCCCTTTGGTTCCTGCTTGTTTACTGATATACTATCCAACATCCCGTTGTGCCATTAGAATGGGAGGAACTATTGGGAATGTCGAGAGCTGAGAGATTTATAACTCTAGCTTAAGTGATCTTTCCAAAACTATCAAGAGCAAGGAGAACTCTTTAACCCATTTTAAATCTTAAAATCTTGAACCTCTCACTTATTAAAAAATGTCCTATATGAAATAATTTCAGGAGATTTAGAGACCTTTCAAGACTGCCAGTGGATTTGGGTTAAGTGTTTAACCCTACCAGAGAATCAAAAATGGAATTAGAAATGTGACCCAAACTTATTTCTGCAAGTTGAAAATAGCACTTGCTTGGGAAATAAAGGTCTGTGTTCATTTCCAATTTTGCCACTTAGCAGCTGTGTGATTTTAGATGGGTCACATTCTCCCAACATTTTCTCATCTATAATGTGAGCATAATTATAACTCTCTGGATTTTTCTGAGTATTAAAGTTGAGATAAGATGTGATCAAGTACTTTCTTAACTGTATAATTATAAATAAATATTTACTTCTTTTATTAAACAGCTTTGTAAAATTTAAAGAATCACTCTGCACAATTCAAATGAGGCATTTGTTATTGCAGAAATAGTTATACAAATCTAAATCTGTTGTTATGGGACTTCAGAAGACACTACTTTTAAGGCTCATGCTATTCCTTGTGACACCTGGGAAGCTAATGTTTCTAATGGTAAGCTCACATTTTGCTACCTCCCACCTTCCTTCTACCTGCAGTGTTGCAGTGCCTGAACACTTTTGGGGTGCTCCAACTCTGAGTTTTTAAACTCTATAAAAATGTTCCTTGTTTACCCTATAAAACCATATTACTTTACCCTTACTCATCTGAAAAGTAATAAACAATAACATCTTGTTCTGTAATTTTTAAGAAACACTGTTAAGATATTATCAAAATAAGTTCTGCAAATCTCTAAGTGTTGTCTCCTTAAGCAAGAAATTTTAACAAAAGTTTAATGAATTATTCTTAAAATATATTATGATTATTTACTTTAGTGTAGTATTCTGAATGCAGTTTAACTTCTTCTTGATCTAAAATTATCATTAGGAGCTAAATTTATAGTGTTCTTCAGTATAGTGTTTACTAAAATAATTCTTTCTGGGTTCAGAGCCCTTACCCCTACACTAAATAGGCCCAAATTATTTTTAAGGCATCCAGATTTTTTGCTTCCTTGTTTAGATTCACCTGTATCTTCCTGGTTGCTCTCCTTTCAGTGTAAGCCCTTACCCACCTCAACTTTTAATTTACTCTCTATTATAGTATGTCATAAATGGAGCAATTTTAGTACTATCTTCAGATTTTTTGCCATATTAATTTGATCTGCATTATTAGACACATAATGTTTTTCAAAGTAAATAAATTAGTTTTTTTAACTTAAAATATTTTAAAAGGAAATTCTATCAATATTTTATTACCAGTATAACTGTCAGTTATATTTTGGTATATCTTACAATATATATATAAGGACTCCCACTTCTAGCCAAGATTAAGTAACAAAGAATGGATTTACACTCCTGACTGAAAAAAAAAAAGGACAAAATGTGTGTAATAAGGCTTTTCAAGACATTGTATGTTGGACAATGAAAGTCAATGATTCCTGAGAGATGAGAAAAAATAAAGTA
>NW_011888800.1:11415721-11418895 GCF_000151845.1 Pteropus vampyrus
TTTGTTTTCTTGGGTTAGGCAAAGATTTCTCAGATATAAAACCAAAAGCATGATCCATAAAAGGAATAATTAATAAAGTGGATTTTATCGAAATTAAAAACTCCTACTCTTCAGCAGACAATGCTGAGGAATGAAAAGATAAAATATAAGTAAGGCATATATCTGATAAAGAGCATATACCCAGAAATTAAAAGAATTCTAAAACTCAATTATAAGAAAACAAACAACCCAATTAAAAATTGGGCTAAGGATTTGAACAGAAACTTCATCAAAGAACATATACAAATTGACAAATAAGCACATAAAAGATGCTCAACATCATTAATCTTTAGAGAAATACAAATTAACATTACAGTGAGATACCACTACAGACCTTTTAGGATGTTTAAAATTAGAAGACTGATCATGCCAAGTGTTGACAAGGATTTGGAGAACTGGAACTTTCATACTATCTTCATGGGAATGTAAAATGGTACAACCACTTGAGGAAACAATTTTCCATTTTCTTAAAAAGTTAAATACACAGTTGTTCTATGCCTAGATAGTCACCAGAAAGAAATGATCGCATATACAAAGAATAATATTTGAATGTTAATAGCAGCTTTATTTGTAATAGCCTGAAACTGGAAATGACTCAAATGTCCATGAACAAGTGATGAATAAACAAATATGGTATAACCATACAGTGAACTACTGCTCTACAACTGTTAAAAAAGTTACTGTTGATACATGCAACAACATGCATGAATCTCAAAATGATACCACTGAATTAAAGAAGCCACACCAAAAAAAAAAAAATCCATATTTTATGATTGTATTTAACAAAAATTTTATGAAATACAAACTAATCTATTGGGACAGAAAATGACTTATTAGTTACCTAGGGAGAAGGAGGTAGGTAGAGGGTAGAATTGATATAAGGAAACTTTTGGGAGTGATAAATATATTGGATAAATATGTTCTTATATTGATTATGGTGATAGTTTCACAGGTATATATATAATTTCTAAACTTCTCAGATTGTACAATTTAAATATGGGTATTTCATTGTATGAGTTGTATCTCATACAGCTATTAAAAATGTTAAATATATAAACATTATAAAATATTGATAAAAAAATAAAATATTGATTCACTTATCACCCAAAGTCATCTTTTATATACTATCATCAGAACTACCTGTGTCAGAACTTAAGGTTCTCAAAGGAAGGATAAGACAAAGACTTAGTTTAGTAATTTCAATTTTGCTAACCCTATTACATAAGTGAGTTCTGGTTGGTTCTGTCTCTCTTAATAAATAAAGCGTAAGGACTCTAGGATACTAGATTTTCATGTTGCGTGGGGTTTTCATTTCAAAAACAAAATGGAGTTTTGGAAGGCAGTGGAATGGCATCAGGAGACCAGGGTTTTTGGCCTAGCATCCTTTGGATCCTGGTCTTTGTTTGTTCTGCGTGTCTAAGAAGGTCACTTAATGTCTCTGGGCCACATATGGAAAACAAAGAGATTAAATTTAATCCCTAAACGTTCTTCCATGACTGTCATTTTGCCTCCAGGTTGTAGCTGCATTCAGGAAGGCTGAGGTGACTGGAAGTTCAATCACCAGATGATAACACAAGGTAATGAGAAAAGAGTGATATGACTTTAAAAAAATCAAATAAAAGCAATTTAAATTTAGAAACAGAATAATTATAGTGATATTCTATGGTGACATAGTAAGAGTTGAATAAAAGATTTGCTAATTTCTTTCTCTATTTTTATAAAAATAGTTTTGAAAGTACAATCTTCTCATCTAGGAATGGTGCCAGGTTTCTGTCTTCAGTGGATTTTTGTATTTTTTCTTACAACATTAAAAAAGACGTTAATACTGCCAGAGTCCTACCTAGCTCTCGCAGAACTAGTGTTTGTGTAATTGATGACAACCCACAATCCTACCATCGCTTTTATGATTCCATTGAAACATATTTCTTAACATAAAGTCAATTTACCTTGGAATGTCGTGGACAGCTTTAGAGTAACTGGTAAAAATTAAAACCTAAATTAAAACTCAACCGAACATAGTTGGTATTTCTTCCAACAAATGGAGATCTATTCACAGAGCCAGTGTAGAAATTTAAATGGAGCAGAGTCTTCTGACAGAAAGTAGCTTTTCCCCCACCAAATAACAATTGAGAATATTGATCAAAATTTCTGGTTGTTTCAGACTACAACACTTGTTTCAATGACCTGCTGGGCATCCATAATCACGGTGCAGACACTAGGGAGCTAGAAATAATGGGAGATACTTAAAAATTTATAGGTAACAATAAGAGTGTCCAATCTAACAGTGCTTTGTTCTGTATTCTTCTATAAAGCCAGTGAGAAATCTGCTCCTTCTTCCAAAAGGGTGAAATGCATGCCAAATCTTAAAAGCTAGATAGGAGATTCTTCCATCTTGCTGCATAAGTACTTAGATACTCTGCTTCCAGGCAGTCTCTGTTCTTTGCTCTCCTTTTTTTCCATCAAAATCTGGTTCTTTTGATGTAGTTCAGTAATTTTTCTAATCAAAATAATTCCAAGTGTTGCATCCTAAAGAACATACCTAGTATCCATATTGGGGTATAAAGCTGTATATTTATGCTTCCTTTACTTGATTTAACAAACATTTATTTCACACCTTGAGTTCTAGAGTCAGACTGCCTCAGTTTAAATAGAGCCTGTGTTGGTTGCTAGAGGTGTGACTTTGGAAAAGTTATCTAACATCTCTATTTCTCTGTTTCCTTATCTGTAAAATTGAGACTTCGGTGCTTCATCATAAAGCTGGTGCGAGAATTAATGACTTAGTATATATAAAAATTCTTAGAACAGTGCCACATGCATAAGAACCATATATCTAAGCTATCACTGCTCCTACTGTTATCTCTTTCTATAAAGGCACAAATCCATTCATGAGGGCTCCATCCTCATGACCCAATCACCTCCCGAAGGCCTCACCTCCTCTATTTGTGTCAGGGATTAGGATTTCAACATATGAATTAGGGGAGAGGGTACAAACACTCAGTCCATAATAATATATGATCTCATTATATCTCAAAGAAATCTATGAGAAAAATATAATTTATAGATAAGAGAACAGAATTTCTGTTTTTAAATAATGTGCCCAAGATCATTCAGCTGATAATTGCCTAAACCAGTATT
>NW_011888800.1:11419300-11433914 GCF_000151845.1 Pteropus vampyrus
GGGATAGGATGGCTAGGGAAAAGGATGAGGGTATCTAAGGGCAGAATCTACCAAACTCACTCTCCCCAGCAATTCCAGAGTAGATCCTGGGTAAAGCACTTCTCTCCATTTTTCTCTCTACAGTAGAAATGCAAAGTGGTTCAGCCTGCAGTCATTTATCCAAGCCTGCTTCTTTCACACAGAAGAGAATCATATTCCTTAGGAGCGATACTGCTAGGCATATTGATCACAACTTTCTTCTGAAGAACGGAAGACACTTTTTGTGGATTTGATTTGATTCCCTCATTAGATGATGTTATTTGAGATTTTGCAGGTGCAGCCTAATATCTCTATAAGGCAGAGGCACTTTTATTTGCTCACCATTTGTGACTCTACAGGGCATGTTGGTACATCTGATTAAGCCCAGAGGAAAGACATTTGTGGGACTAAGCCTCACTACCATATCAGTAAGCCAAGATGTTTTGAATGTAAAGACAAGGAAATATTATCCAGTGGTTCTTCTGCTCAAGTGCCTTTGTCTGATTATTTTAAAATATGAATACTATTTTCATAGAAAATATTGTGTGGGGCTGCAATATAAATAAGGTGTTACAGTGAATTTTAATTGCATTTAAGCAGGCATTGCAACTATCAAACAATGCAGGAAAGAAAGTAGACTTCAGATCATTATAAAAAAATATGGATCTAGAGATAAGGCCTAATATAAAAACAAATTTTGGTAACTGCCTGGAGTAAATTGAAATTTGGTCTCAATGCTAATGTTATCGAATACATTCAAGAATAAAATACTGGCTTGATCTTGGTTATCACTCCTTGGAGATAAACTCCTCATCCATGGAAGAAGAAATAACCCTTGAAGGTTTCATGCCATTACTGTGTAGTGCACAACAGCAACACAACCACAACAAATGAACGGAATAGGGTCTATTATTGGAGAATGATTTTATGTCAGCTTCAGGGCAGTTTACTCATTTCAGAAGTCAATGTAATAAAAGAGCATTTTATTTTTTCAACATTCTCTAAGGAAATTTGTGTGTGTGTATGCACTCACTTGTGTGTTTTCACAAAAATATGTTTCATGATAACCTAATCATGACTCTATCACAAAGCAAGTTTTTAATTTAACTTGTCTTGATTTAAAAAATCATATCATTTCATAGGGTAGGCATCAAAAACAACGACTAAATATTAGTAGTAGGTTTTTAATAAAATAGTCCTTTGTTGTTGTAAAACATGCTCTGGACTACTAAACTAGAGCAGTCACTAGGGCAGAAACTAAATCAATAACAGGAGCTTAAATATATCAGCCTTCTACTTTATACATATAGCAACTACTAAATAAATGTTGGAATATTGAATTTCATGTCTGGGGTCAAAATTTGGGATATCTTTGGGACATGATACTCAAGGTATTGTGTTAGCAGTGGCTCATTTTCATATGGCCTCAATGTTTCAAGTGACAGCGGCAAACCACAGACCCTTCTGAGTCATTTTTCTGTCCTTTTCCTCCAGCTGTCTCCACAGACCTGCCCCTTCCACTTAAACACAACTTTTGGTATTTGCTTTTCCACATCACTTTCATAAAAAGTGGTAAGGGAGGGGAGAAAAGACAAAAAACTATTATTTCCAATGCAAAAGCTTGTGTTCGCCTTTATTACTAATAATGGTAAAGCTTCATTTGCATTTTTGTTGAAATACCTAAAAGGATGTGGTCAACTGATATTTAAAAAAAGAACTGTAGATGTTTTAGTTATTGCCGTTGAGCTTAAGATAAATGTTGTAGATCCAAACAGTTTGTACTGTAGCGTAAATATAAATTTTAGAGAAAATAGAATCATGAGGGCCTCCTTTGTCTTAACTCTTCAGGTCATTCTGTTTATAAGATTTCCTGTGCCAAGTAGAAGCTAGCAATATCACATCCATGACTTCCACAGTTTTGGTTATATGGTAACTTTAATCATCAAAACTCCTGAAGTGTTCTACATTTCCTACAGAATGAAGGTCAGATTCCTACGTTGGATGGATATTAGTTCACTTTGGCTTCTCTCTTCACATACACTGCCCAACTGTCAAGCTGAGCAGCCTTTTATTCCTATGGATACCCAATGCTTTATTGGTTCTGTCTCTCTGTAGATCCTCTTTCTTCTAAAGAAAATGTTCTCACCAATTTCCATGTGTTTATATCTTAACTGTCCTGAAAGGTTCAACTCAAATGTCAACATTTTCTGATTTTTAAGTTGGACATGATTTCTCTCTCTCTTCCTCTCTCTCTCATTTATAAAATTTCATGTATTAAATCTTATTTTGTGATACTTTCTTTCCTACTTTACCTATAACAATAATAATGATAAACATTAAATACTGTTCTATAATATCAAAAGTTCTTTATGAACATTATTTCATTTAATCCACAAAATAACCCCATAATATAGATGCTATGATTATTTCTAATTTACTGAAGGAGAAAAAATCCTTAGGGCACTGCAGTTATCCAAGGTCAAGTAGATGGCTTTAGATATGAATTTCTAATTCATAGACCATGCCCTTAACCAATAGGTAAGAGTGCGCCTCACAGCTAATGCTTTCTTTTCCTTGTATCTACTTTGATGTATAATTACCTGTGGCAGAATTACTATAGATGTTCCTTGAGGCCAAAATTTATGTTTGATTGTTCCTGGTATTTTAAACTTGACTCAGCTCAGTGTCACACAAAAGTAAGGGTGGTCCAAAACTATTTGGTCAACAGCTGAAAAATTTAGAACCTCTTATATGTTCTTTTATAGCTCTGACATGGAAGATTTCTTGAGAGAGGAAAGTACTATGTTTAACTGTCATCAAAATAAAATGGAAAATACAGCTTTGACCAAAAAAATGACATGTTCCAAAAGAATAAAATTAAAACAAGATTTTAAAATCCGCTATCCAGTAGATCTGAAAATAAATAAGGACAGTCCCCTGATTGAAGAAGTAAAATGTCATTAAACGTTCACAGTCAGTATATAATATACATAAATGTGGAAGCTGGAAATCTGTTTCCCACTGAAATGAAAGAGGTTATGTTTTACTAAAGCAAAAAAAAATAATATTAATGAAATGTCTTATAGTAATGATATTTTAATAAATACAAAGTAATAACACTTTCTATTTATTTACATTTGTATCATGGAGATGAATAGTTGGCTGATTTTTATCAAGATGTTTGTCATTGAATTGACAGAGCCTCAATATTGAAGTAGGAGAAGGTGTTGAAGATAAGATATCTTATCTGAGGACTAATAACCTTTTTGTCTTTAACAAGCTATCTTATCTTTACTGCTCTGCCTAAGAAGCTAAAGAAAGTGGCAGCCTTGAATAAACACTACCATTTCCATCATTATGTCCTGAGACTGATTCAGAGAGAAAATGTCTCACCAGAAGGATAGAGTGTACTTCAAGTTTATGAGGTAGCAGCTAGACCTCTGAGGAACTCACCTGCGAAGGTTGAAGAACCTCCAGGTATGGATCATTTATCTCAGTCATCCTAACTCCATGCCCAGTTGAACAATGAATGTTAAGGAGAGTTAGTTAGACATTTTTCCAGCCATCTTCTGTTCATGAGGTAAACAGAGAGAGATGAAAGCTTAGTTGATCGACAGTTGTTGATTATATTCTCGAGGGTTGAATTGAATAGTTTGTCCTGCAAAGCTTCCTGAACATTAAATAGATTCCCCAAATTAGATATATTGTGCTATAAAGACCCAATCACCCAGGAAAACTAATTCTGATGACTTTCTGCCTGTATATAGTTAGTGTCGTGTATACACAACCAGGCTAATAGAATTTTCATAAATAATTGTTGGATGTATATTGTTTGGATAGTGGACATTAATATCTCTAATTAGTAATCCTCCATACAGAGGTTTATTTACCTCTACACTGAGGTTGTGAGAGGTACTGATAGGGTGTTAGGGTCTTTGATTTGCTGCTTTTATTTTCTATTGAAAATTATGTCTGTGTGTGTGTGTGTGTGTATCCTACTTTCACTCAAATTCTGTTCATAAAAAATCTTCATGATTAACCTTTTCAAGCTACTCCAAGGGCCTCACAAAAGATATTGAGCTTTATGATGGCAGATTACACTGATACTTCCTCAAGAGTCGTGTTCTGTCTTTATAATGGAGTCCTTAGATTTTTTAGACCTTCATCCTTTTTAGGAGTCCCAGACCATAATGAGCAAGCTCAAGGGTTTCCCAGAGCCAATCAAATGAACATTAAATTCCGTTTCCTGGTATAAATAGTAGATCATTATTATTCTTCCACTTCTCTGTATCTTATGCTTCTAACATGGAGGCACACCTCCAGTGCTTTCTACCTTGGTCCTTGATGTTTTTCCATATGCTGTTCTCACTGGGAATCTGTCATACTTAGGTTATACATTCCATGAAGAGTTGTCTGAATTTATCTAGCAGAATTTATCTCTCTATCTTCTAAACTTATAGCTCTCTTAGCATTTATCATGCTATTTTAAATTTTATTACAAATCTGATGCTACCAGCTTAAGGATGAATTACTTGAGGTCGAAAAACATGTTAACCTCATCTTTGAGTCCACTGCAGCTCCTAAAAAAATGCCTTAAAAAGATAGAAAGTAAAAATTTGTCAGGAAATAACAAGTTCTTTTTCTAAGAAAAATATTGTGACCAATTTTGTACCATTTGTGTAAAATATTGAGTAAGTTTGTCAAGATTGTTGCATGCAGAATCTTTTTTTTTTTTGATTGAGGCCATTAACATAGAGACAAAGTATATGCAGACAATTATGAAGGATATATCTTAAGACAAACGGTAGAAAAGAGTTTCAGGGCTTTGAAAAATATGTTTCACAAGGAACCAGAGTTTAAAATCATATTTAGTTATTTTTCTGTAGAATTCTTAAATCATCTGTACTGATAAACTCTCTCTTTCTCTCTCTCTCTCTGTCTCTCTCTCTCACTCTTTTAGTCTCTAAGGTAACTTTCGATATCTTGGCATTATTCCATGGTCTTTGGTGTGCTAGTACTTTTCTCAGTAAGTCTTTTTTGAGGCTACCCCTTTTGATGATTTAAGAATAGAAGGAGATATAAACCTGTACACCTTCCCCATTGAATTTCATAATGGCTTTCAATAGAGATGGGTTGCCCATGATGCTAATGATTCCAGTTCTTACTTTTCCCAGGGTAGAAAGAATATAGAGCCATAATTACTTTTCCTTTAAGTTTAACCATATCATCATATCATAACATATTTTAATGACGTGTTTCCTGAATGATTTGATGCAGGCAAGTACGTTGGGCGAGGGTTGGGGGAGGGAATGAAAAGAATGAAGTGAATGTGAGAGTTCAGGGATTGGCATAGAACAGTAATTGAGATAGCAGAGCATTTGCCAATATCCAATCTTGTAGTTCTTCAGTCTTAGAAAAAAGAAATATTACTGTGCTTCACTGAACCCTTATCTTGTTTACTGCAAGAGCTGAATATAGCTGAACCTTTTTCATGATTCTCTATTTTACTTTGAACAACACACAGCAGCATGCATCATCAATAAAACCAATAAGCTCTAATTCTAGTTGAGTATAACACACTTTCTCCCTCTATTACTTACAACTTCTCCTTGAACAAATTTAACCGTACCATTTGCAGGAAACAGAGGTTAACCAGAATCCTCAAGCACCTCTAGTTACAAGAGAGATTTTCACTGCAATGCGTAAGGGTAATGCTTTCAGGAATTCTGTATAACGAGAGTAAAATCTGAGAAATGTACATTCAAATAGTATTCCCAAATTGTGTCTATATGATATTTACATCATCAATTTTGTGAATAACTAGTAGGAAAAAAAGTGTAAAGAAAAGCACATCTAAGTCTCTTGTTTTAAAGATGAGAAAACTGAAGTCCCAATGGATTAATTGGTTCTCTCAATATCATTTAGCCATTAAATGACAAAGCAAGGATTCCTGACTCCTGGTCCAGTGCTCTCTCCATCATACCATTAGATTCATATAAGGAAAAACTGGCTTCACTAATTGAATTCCCTAGTGCTCATTCAGCCTTTTCCTGTTTAAACTTTACCCTGTCTTCCACGAAGATGCCCTATTGCATCACTGGGTAGACCTGACTGTTATGAACATCTACCTAATAGTCTTAACATTCTCAAAATCTAGTTTACTATAACTTCCACCCATTGAACCTGATTCTTCTCCTTGGGGCCACATACGTCAAGCCTGTTCTTTCCAGTTGCACTACTTCAGCTAATCAAAGACAATGGAAGTTTCTTTGTCCTCACACTCCAATTCTTTCTGTAATTTTTTTTTGAAGATAATTCTCAGTTCCTTTAGTCCTTCGCATGAAGAAAATAGAAAAAAAAAAAAACAACAAAACTTTTTTTTGGCCAGTTAATTGACTGGTTGACATTTTTTCTCTTGTTTTTAATTTCATACTCTGTGTTTAATTGTTACAAATCACAACTAATGATTCTTATGGCTCAGTTGATCCTTCTCCTCAAGGCCCAGTTCCTACCTGATCTTTTTTTGAGATTGAAATTTAAGATAGGAGTTCACTATTTTTTGGCAGAGGAAAGGCAACTTGAGATTTACCATTGAACCAGAATATATCCTTGCAGTTAACATTGTGTCTTGATTGCTGGCAGCATAAGTATAGGAAGAAAAAAAAGTGACAAAGTGGGTTTATTTAAGAGCTTTAAGCTGCCTAAAATGTGTATGTCCAGCCCTAGGGGACAAAATCATTCAAGAGTTTGTAAAACTGTTCCAGTGAATTCATCATTTTTTTCCCCTGAATATTATTTGAAACTAACTTAGAAGATATAAGAGCCAGAAAGGTTTATTTGAATTCATGTCATTAAAGATGGCAGAGTTTTAGGACTTTTCATCTGGGGTATCGAATTGTAATCTTGTGTACCAACGGTCCATGTTTTTAGACTTTATTTCCCTTAAGGGTCTAACTTGGTGTTCAAGTTGGAGGAGGAAGAGTAAGAAGCTGAGGAGACTGGAGAGGGAAGTGGGGGCAGAATGGAAGGAGGATGTAGTTATAGAATGCAAGTTGCAGATAGTAAGAATGATTGTAGAGACTGAACTGCCAATCAGTTAGGTACAGACGAGTGAGATACTTAAGCATTGAAACGAAAGTTATATTAAAAAGAAAATAGCAGGTGCTGATAACTTTACCTCCTCAAAAATTTCCCATTGTAGCTGTTGTTTTCCTTATGTTTTTAGATAAAAATGAAAAGCTTTATGTTTGTTTGCAAACTGATGTTGCCTGAGAAAGATATTCAGGGATCAAAGATCAGAGGTAGAATATTATTCAGATTAGCTAACTGTCAGAATAAAAGCTGCCGATATGTACACATAAAAGATGTACATACATATGAGTGTAAAAGAGAAAGTTTCAAAAATGCATTTATCATTTGTAGTCTCTTTAGAGACAGATATCTGCCGTAGCTTCTTAGTTTTGCTGTTTCCTCCTTTCCATTTTCTTTTCCGCTCAGGACAATGCTTACTTGCTTAAAAAGCTTTTAAACCAGCTTTGAGAAGAAGAAAACAAAGCAAAACAAACTCTGTACACTTGACTACCAAGTTAGAGAACTGCTCTCATAAATCCAGCAGCAGCGGTTTCCTTGTGATTTACACTGCAGAAGGTCAAGGTGTATCAGACCTTCATTCTAGGAGGGCATGTAAATTAGAAGGCCATGATTTCCCAATGCAAAGATTATAATTACAAAAACAATTTCTATATACAATGTTTCCAGTTAAACACCACATTCTACTCCAAATAGGACCTTGGAGGAAGGAAAGCCTTAGAATTTTAGAGCTTCAAATGAAGATTATAGAAACCAGAGGGAAATTCTGAGAAATGGTGAGAGCTGGCTGCCTCCTTCATCCTTGGTTATTTGTTTATTCCTATTGTACTAACTTCTCTTTTGGTCTCTCTCTCTATCTCTCTCTCTCTCTCTCTCTCTCTGTCTCTCTCTCTCTCTCTGTCTCTCTCTCTCTCTCTGTCTTTCTCTCTCTCATTGTTCTTTCTCTTCTCTCTCCGTGCTCTTTAATGTTCATTTGAGAGAGACAGGGAGAGGAGGGTAAAAAAGTGGGAAGAAATAAAATAAACCTAAATCCTTAATATAGAAGGAAAATTGATCCCAACAAATGTCTTTAAGTACCTACCAGGTTTCTGCTCAGTTCCAGGTAAATTAAACAGGGCCCCCTCTGCCCCTCAGAGAACAACAGAAAAACTCCATAGTCTAAAAGACTATGATTATACAATGAACACAATATTGTAAGTGCCTCAGAAGTCACATAGGAGCATATTTGAGAACACAATTAGTGCTGGGAAAATCAGAAAAAATTGGGCCTAGATTTGAAGGTCAGTTCACTAGGGTACTTGCTGTGTGGGAAGGTGAGGAGGAGAGAGAAGGGAGGGAAGGGACAAAAAAATCTTTGCAAAGGTGTGATCATATAATGTGAGAGCTGGACCGAACAAGTACAGTTGTATAGATAAAGGCATCCATTGTTCAGGAAGTTCATTGCTGTTAGGTCTGTACACACACCTGTTCATCCCCCCATCTTCCTGTCCTCTCACCCACTCTTCCCTCCCGAAGGCCTCAGAATTGGTTAGGAGAGCCAACTCCCCTCTCAGGCCCCTGCTCATTTATAATAACACCCCAAACCATTTTATTTCATCTTATTTGTGAATGAGAATAGGGTTTAACCTTAATTATTTATAGTTATGTGAGAGAATAGGATTGGTGACTATACTGAATGGGGAGGTAATCTTCAAATCCTATCTGTTGGGATGTGAACAGATTTTAATGCTTGCATAAAATGGAGGTTGTTGACATTTTGATAAAATGCTCCTCCCCTGAAAAAAGCCCAAACCGCCAAGAGAGCCACACAGTCGAAAAGACCAGAGGAACCTGACAAATGCTTGAATATGTACATAGCTATCTGCCATGTCTACATAGCAATATCAGAGACTGGTGCTTTTCCGCCCTCCAGAGTTATTAGCAATGCCATCAGCTGATCCAACACAGAAGATGAATTTGATGAAGATCCTTAATAAGAAGGCATACCACGATAAGGTTTTCTAATATATTGCAAACTAACTAAATATATTTAAACTCAGTTCAGAAAAACATCCATATTTCTACAGACATCAAAAATTTTTAGAGAACCATTTTCCCAGAGTCCTACGATTTATTCTAGGCCAAGGTTCTGTGATTTCTCCCATAGGTATATGATGCTGTTCATAAACTCTTCATTTGCCTGTCCAAAGGTTGTGTGACCAGCACATGTGAAAGGGAGCTTCCAATGTCTTTGAATAAAGTGACATTAGTGGCCTTGGATCATTAGTAGTTACTTTCCTGTGGAGAATGATCACCATGACCCATGGAAGACCATCTATAGATGCTGTCATAATCACCGTTTATTTCTTGACCTTTTTCTGTTCAAAATCTGTCATTTTCCTCACAGTAACTTTGGTTTCCTCCTCTTTTCTAAGTATATTTATAGAGAAATATTTTTAAAGTAATAATAAAACTATTATAAATAATAAAATTAATAATAAAATTACTATAATTGCTTCCTAGTGATCCCCATATAAATATGAGAGCTTATCATAATCTGTCAGAGAGGAAGGAAAGGAATGGATCAGGATAACAAGAAATATGGTTCTTATTCCTTTACTCTGCAAAAGCTTTCTGAGTCATTTTTATATGTTCTACTTTCCTGGTTTCTGAAATGGGTAGGAGACCACCTGGCTATAATTTATTTCCTAGGACAGAAGTGGTAATGTGTGAATGAGGTTCTTTCAACACCCACATGGATTTCATCAGTCTCAGAGGAAAGCACTGTGTGAACTCCATGAGGCAGGGCCTTGACCGGGCAACATGGCTACAGCTGTTCAACGCATAAGAACAGTAAAATGTTTTATGAGATTATTTTCATGTTTTAAACATAAATGTAGGGTGTTTATCTCTGAGGAGTAGAGCCTTAACTCTGAACTGTAGGGCTCTCAGAAGACAAAGAGAAAGGAGGCTTTTCACTCTCATTAAGTCCAGTTTTAGTTCTGACTATACTTGGTCTGCCATGATACCTGTTATGGAATTTATCATGTCATCTCTTTGAATCTTAGCCAGGTGCGTATCTTTTCCCTTTCCTGGACTGAAATTTTTTTGACACCTAGCACAGTGTTAGGTAGGTACATATCCAGCACCTGGTTGATACGTATTAAATAATCAAGCTCCTTAGCCTCTCTGCATCTCAATTTTCTAATCTATAATAGTGTTTTCATAAGGGTTGTTGTGAGGATTAAATGAGCTAATACATGTGCAACTCTTAAAAGCAGTGCCTGGCACATAGTGGGCGATTGGTATTTACCTGGAATATGGAAAATGTGGGAGAGAGATGGAGGGCGGGGTGGAATTCCTCTTTCATCTACTCTCTGGGGATGAAGCAGAATGAGCATGAAGACTTGTGCCCTGGAAAAGAAGATGCTATGCAATTAGAAGACAGTGATTAAATCACTAAAAGTTATTATAAAAATTCAAATACTTAGTTTATACTAACAACAAAAAAATCCTTTTAAGAATTAGTACTTACCTGATAGAATAAAATATAAAAGAGAAAATGAAAAAATAATAATCACATTTCTAATTAAGTTATATATAATAGCTTTTCATTCAGAGATTCTTTTTCAAAATTTGCTTCAGTCTCATGACAAGTTTGCTAGGAATACTGTGAAACTTGGCATAGTTTTGTGTGGATCAAACGGCGCTGAGGGAGGAGAAAACAAAAGCTCTAAAGCAGATTCTAATGTGGTTGGGCTAAAAGACAGTGCAGTGCTGGGTTGCGTTCACATCCACAGGCCATGCTTGGTGTGCGATGTAGGTCCAAAGGAGATTTCAGAAGTGCTCTGTGTTTGATGTGGTCCTTCAGGCTAAGAGCTTTTTTCTTTTTTTTTCCTAGCCTCCTAAACAAGGACATAAATTTTCCGGAATGTTCATTCTGCCCATGAAATAATGTGACACAGCTAGCCATATCAGACAAATGCATCCTGCTCATCAGTGAAGGGATTCTGAAACCTAATGAATTCTTAAGTCCACTAATGATGTCTGGGTGTTACTAAAGCCATTACTGCAGATTGCTTCTGACACTTGTGTCTTCATATCAGAGTGCCAGCATTCTTCAGTTTCTCCCAGTTCATGCTGAGCTTGCTTAACAGATCTGTGTGTGGAACTTGCATTTACAGAACCTTTTAATTTTTTTTTTTTTTTTTTAGCACCTACTATCTGGTATTTCTAGGTGGTCTCCCATCCAAGTACTAACCAGCCTGACCCTGCTTAGCTCCCGAGATCAGACGAGATGGGGCACGTTCAGGGTGGCATGCCCATAGACTACAGAACCTTTTAGACTTGTGATGTTAGCTATTAGCCATGATGCAGCTATTTTAAGTTAAAATTAAGCAATATTTAAAATTCAGTTCCTCCATCATACTAGCCACATTTCAAGTGCTCAGTAGTTGCATGCATCTAGTGGCTACCATATTGGATAGCACAAATTTGAAACATACCCATTATCCGTTGGATGGTACTGCACTAGACTATGGGTGTAAGGCAAGAAAATTTACGAGTTGCCAATAGGGAGCAAGAGTGCCTATTTTTATGAAAATCCAACCTGTAAAAATGCAGGCTTACAATAAGAATAATTGGGTAAGAATTTAAGTGTCTGTGGAATCTTAATTATATTTAGAACGCAGTCAGAAACTGAAATAAACATGTGCTTTTTAATCCTTTCACCTTTTTCACTTAGTTCCCCAACTGGCCTTCCGTCTGGCAACTATCAGTATGTTCCTTGTATTTATGAGTTCGTTTCTGTTTTGTTTGCTCATTTATTTTGTTTTTTAGATTCCACATGTAAGTGAAATCATATGGTATTTATCTTTTTCTGTCTGACTTATATTATTTAGCATAATATCTTCTAGGTCCATTCATGTTCTCACGAATGGTAAGATTTAATTTTTTATGGCTGAGTAATATTCCATTGTATGTATGTACCACACCTTATTTATCCAATTGTCTATCAGTCACATAGGTTGCTTCCATTTCTTGGCTATTGTAAAATAATGCTGCAATAAACATAGGGATGCATGTATCTTTTTGAATTAGTTTTTTTTAATTTCTTTAGATAAATACTTAGAAGTAGAATTGCTAGGTCATATGGTATTTCTAGTTTTAATTTTTTTGAAGAACCTTTATACTGTTCTCTATAGTGGCTGTACTAATTTACAACCCCACCAAAAGTACAAACTGGCAGTACAAAATAGTCACAGGGATGAAAAGTACAGCATAGGGACTATAACTAACAATATTTTAATAACTATGTATGGTGTCAAATGGGTACTAGACTTATCAGAGGGATCACTTTGTAAGTGATATAAATGTCTAACCACTGTGCTGTACATCTGAAACTAATATATTGAAATAATTTTTAAGTAAATAAAATAAATATAAAGTAAAATAAAATGTAAGGCTATAATGGAGTCCTGAGTTGTAGGAAACCATGCAGCTGGAAAATTTTATCAGAATAGTGGAGTAGCTATTTGACATATATATCTACATATATACTTGAAATCAGCCAACCTAGATTTGGATTCTGACTTTGCCTCTTGGCAAATAATGTGGTCTCCTTGGGCAAAAAACAGACAAAACTTACCCCATAGGATCGTCCTGAGGATTCACCTTAGAAGCATATGTGCAATGTTGATGTTTGGCAACTACTTTCCCAATTCCTCTCTTCTTCCTCACCTGCTCTTTCCCAATTCCTCTCTTCCTCACCTGCTCCTCAGGGTCTTCTTTTGCCTCTTCCTTCCTTGCATCCTTGGGCCTGGAGCCTGGCACTTCCATGCTAGCTACTCTGTGTTTCAGAATCCAGCAGTGCTGGCAAGATAACTCTTCTCGCTTTCTGTGACATCTCCCTGACTGGTCACCTCTTCAGTTAACACCATGCTTTTGCTTAGTCAGAACGTGCATATCCTCTTGGGCAGGAACACCAGCAGTGGGAAGCTCATGCCTATGGCAGGCCACTGATGGAGACATTTTAGGCAACATTTTAGTATTTTTTTTTTTTCACATCAAAAGGCGTAAAACAGCATTAAGGTAGAAATCTGGAGATCTGGGTGTTTCAATCAAGGCTGACAATGATTTCTGCAAATCGTGTACCTCATGGTATAACTCCTCGTTTATAAAATGGAAAGGTTAGACTAGAAAGTCTCTTATTGCCCCTTTCCATTCAAACTTCAGTAAGAGCCACTAACTGCCTGCTGGCCAGATGGGCAGTTCTGTAATGGCAGGAATTCAGGCTGCCTGTTCCCTACTGTATGTTGCAAAGTCCAGCACAGTGCCAGCCACAGTAGCCACCCAGTGCATATTTGTGGGGTAAATGAATGAGTGGAGGCAATTTGCCTCCCTTCTATGTGCTTTTCTGCCAGACCTAATGCCTCTGTCACCCACTACCTACACTCTATCCAGCCTCTTGCACCCAGCTACTTCTGGTGTCACGGCTGCTGTACCTTTTCTTTTTAGAAAGTCCCAGATGCTCTGTTGCATTACACCATTATTTCTGATTTCTCCATAAAGCTGAGGCTGGAAAACAAACTGTACTGTGCAATTATCCCTGCAACAATCTCCTCGAAGACTTCCAATTTAATCGAATTACCGAGATTTAAAAACATTAAAACAAAAATGAGCTTGTTAGAGTAAATTAGGCTTCATAAATGCATTCCTCCTTTACTAGAGAACATTGATTTCTGTGGTCACCTTCTCTAAATTATTGAAATCCAAGTGGACTGCCTTAATTGACAAGGAGACATGTCATCAAGCAACTACTATGAAAGCCAGGGAATGGGTGTATGAGGATGAAGAAAGAAACACAGAGGAATAAGGGACAGAGCTGACTATACGGTCAAGTGGAAATTATCATGAGGAAACAGACACACCCCTGCCTTGGCGAAGCTCTGTGAGGATAACAGGACTATAATAATATAATATTAAGACTATAATAATAATAAATCTGGGGAAGGAGTGGACAAATAGAATGCTAAAGGGTGCAATATAAAAGTAGAACCTAATGATTCCATAATAAGAATGGGAATTCTAATTTTTCCCAGGCAGGAAAGTCTTTGTTTATGATACTGAACTTGGCCTAACACAGAACCATCCCAGTTCTGCCTCTTAGCAGAATGACTTTGACCTCTGGGGTCTCAACGTCCCGGTCTCACAGTCAGTGATGCCTGTGGACCCCTCTCTTCACATTGCTCATATGTGGGTTTACCAGCCCTCAGACAATCTGCTTTAGACTTTGAGCTTCTTAGAGATCATAGTAATCACTGTGGAGAAAGCAGAGTGGCCCTCACTGGAGCCTCCTAACCACTAGTTTGGAGAGGAGAGCAGTGGCTGTGGCCAACCATAATGAAGCCTCCCTAGGGGCTGGTCAGAAGAAGGGTGGGAGAAGAGGCAGCTGCAAGCCTCTGAGTTGCTGTTGTTAATACACAATCATTTTCTCTCCTCAGGGAGGAGCCCACTTGATACTGGAGCA
>NW_011888800.1:11435099-11446387 GCF_000151845.1 Pteropus vampyrus
TGGAACTATCTTCATACCTTTGGAGCGACAGGTCAAACCCAGCCGTGACAGATACCATGGGCAGCAAGAGCCCAGTGGTATTACATTATCGTGGCTTCGAAATGACTAGAGTGTACACAGCTGTTTGTCTCATAATCAGTCACTCGAAAGATGCGAGAGATCAGAGAAGAAAGGTCTAAAGAGGATTTTTAGTCCAAATAAAATAGCTCCAGGGGCCTGCTCAGGGTCAACATGCAAGATGCTAGGGAAGGAGAAGCTTAATTACTATTATTTATCGCTCTGCACAGCAAATGTAGAATTTTATACAGTAGCTCTAATTTGTTTTCTATGTCACCAACATAGAATATATTCCAGCCCCCTGAAATATGTTGCTTGACACATAGAATAGAACAGACAGCGGCCATCTCTCCACTCTAGGACATTCTTCCATTGTCCCTCCCACAATGTCTTCTCTGCCTTAAGCCTCACTCACACCTACTTCCTGTCCCCCTCCATCCCTCACTACCCTCCCCCCTCTTATTCTTGGCCCAGGACACAAACGATTCTGGCCATCTCAGAACATTCTTGCTTTGGTCTGTGTGCTCTGGGCTGCATCTCAATAGAATCCGGGCACATCTGGCTACACAGCAGGAGTGCTACACTCCAAAGTGCAAAAATAAAACCACAAAAGATCAAAAGAAAAGCATCCTAGGCAAGAAATTACCCTTATCTTTATCTCCACAGAATCCATCAAGTACAAGCATCTGAGAGATGGCAAGCAGTAAGATAACAAAAGGGAAGTAGGGAGGAAATTAAAAGCAGCCTGCAATCATTAGCCCTTCAGCGGGCCTGGTGGGGCCTTAAAAGGCTCTAGGAAGGTATCCCACAGACAGATCCTTCATTAGCAATGGACTCGAGCAAAATGGACAACCTGCTGATCATCAGGCCTTAAGATGACAGCCTGGCTAAGCAAAGTTAAGACGGGAAAGCCAATTTTATTTATACATTGCACACTGGATTGTTTTCTCTGTAGCTTAGCATATGCACTCTTGCCTCTTTTTGAGGTTTGATGTTTTGTTTGATAAAGTGCGGATAATCTTTATCTCCCTTCACCTACACCCATGCCCAGGAGCTCCTGGAGGTGGATAACTCCCCACAGAAGCCCAAAGAACTCCACTGTGGCAATCTAACGGCTGTGACTATCTCTTCCTCTAATAGTAATTTGTTTCTAACATCAGTATATCTAATCTCTTAACTGGGTCAGGTTTCTATATATTTATGATGAAGGTAGCCTGCCCATGTTTGAGCAAATTTAGACATAGTGTTAGAAACAGAATCCACTAAGATTTTTCTGGAGCGTAGAGATGTTTAGATTATGACCTAGGTCAGTTATGAGCTGACTACGTTCTTTATAGTATCAGTGTTTTATTCAAACTGGGATATAACTGATTATAAATGACAAAAAAAAAAAAAAGGTTTGGACTGAAGGTCAAAATCCTGTCACGCTGATCTGCTGTTTATATAGATGCCATGTGCTACAGCTCTTAGTGTGCGTTTGTACCAAATGCATTCACTTTTTAAAATACCTTATTGTTGATGCCAGGTTGTTGTGTGCAGTTGCAAAGGGAATGCACTGCATGACTCCAGCAGAACCATTCACATTTGTAATTTTTGTGGATGGCGCCCTCTGGAGTTGTGCGGTTTAAAATCTGCATGGTCATATGTGGCAGCTGTGGATATGGCTGTTCTCCTACAGGAACAAAATTTAATAACACAGAGTAAGAATACAAAGGTAACAGTGTATTCCCTGTCTATCAAAAAGAACTGTAACAAGACAAATACAGAAAGACAGAAAAATTGCACCGAAAGCACTATATTTGTGGTATATAGAGAGAGGGCTGTTGGGAAACAGAGAAGAGAGTTATTAACTCTGCTCGAAAGAATCAAGGGAGACTTTACAGAGGAGATGACATTACACTTTGGTCTTGAGGGATGAGTAGATATTACATAAAGTGAATAAAGAATTGCAGGGAGAAGAACCCTTGTATAAAAAGACATAAGATAATAAAGAGCACATCTTGTAGAGGCAAGTTCTAGAAAACAATGGAGACAGTGGGTATAGGCAACAAGAGGTGTAATGAATGATACAGCTAGAAGATGGGGTAGGGCTGGATCACAACTATTTGGACATCTAAGATAAAATTTTATTAATAAATGGATTCAACACTGACTGCTTGGCCAGTTAAGCTCCAAGCAGAAAAATGACAGCCAATAAGGCTCTGTCTTGCTTGGAGAGGCAGCAAAGTAATGAGAGCATGAGCACTAGAATGGGAATGCATGGGTCATCCCTCATAGTTATTCAACCTCTGTACATTTCAGTTTCATTAGCTCTTAAGGAGGATTCGTAATAGTACCTGCCTCTTAGATCGGTATGAGTTTTATATCAGATAATCTATGTTGTAATTCATTTGCCACTATTCATTTGCCTGGCATTTATTAATTTCAGGGTAACTATTGGTTGATCTTCTTATACTGCTGCTGCTTCTCTTCCTGCCCTCCTTCCCCCTCTTCTGATTATTATTATTATTGACATCATCATCATCACAAATTTCCCAGAGCTCATACTCCAGAGTTTCTCCGTATTCCTGCTCTGACTAGATTAAAAATAACTAGTCTAGTTTGTGTGGACAGCAAACCTCAAGTTATCTGAATATCTACTTGGTATTAGTAACATTGAAAATAAATGGAAAATCAGGTAAATCCCAAGTATTTTGCCTTGTCATATCAAATAACACATTAAAAAAAAAATAAAACTCTGCTTTCTGCCTTTTGGCATTCTCAACTATGGGGTATATGAACTGTTTACTGTTCATTGCTTTACCAGAATTATTTTTTCTAAACTATAGCAAAAGGTAGTTTAAACTACTTTAAAAAGAGTTGCTGGGAAGAACTGTTAGTCTGAGATTTTGTCATTATGACTACTCTCCCTTTCACCTTGTACATACACATACAGAGATGACGGGGCTGGGTAGGGAAACAGAAGGAGAAAGAGGGAGAAAGAGAGAGAGAGAGAGACATTAGTACAATTGGCTTCTTCCTTGAGTTATATTACAATCCTTGTATTTAAACTGATAACACAGGCATCTCTTTAACATTTTAATTAAATAATGTTAGAGCAAGCCTTCCTGCTTTTCTGTTGACAAGCCTTGGCTCATACTAAAAAACTCCCAGTTTAGCTTCGACAAGATGAGGACATTTTTGAGATATCCAGGACCCCCTGTAGCTTAATGTTCCTTTTTTTCTTTTCATAAGAACATTTGGTGTGTGACTTGAACATAATGTTTGGGCCCAACATAAAATAATAATAAGACAAGCCTTTCATCACGTTTTCAGATATCTTTCCAAAGATACACTCAGCATTTCGTCTTTCTGTTTGTGTCCATAATTCCAAAACCATTGCAAGAGTTACCTCTAAGATCTGACAGACCAGCAACATTGTGCCAGGCTCCCCAACACTGGCAAGCCTCAAATAGTTGGCTATAGAGTGATTCATGCAGGCAGCCAGAGGAAGGAGGTTGAGGCAACTCCATCAGCTTGTGATCAGAAATCCTTGAGTCTAATAGCCATGAAATCATTACAGAAATCTCTCTCTCCAGCACTGGTGATTAAAGCAAAAATAGGTATGCTTGATTTTTTTCTACTTCCTTCACATACCTACTCCACAGAACTGGACTACCATTTTGAGTATCTTTTCTCTTTTAACAGTCTTTATTGAACTATATGCCAGGCATAAGGAGTTCCATAAATGCTGCCCTGATCCAAGCATCAATGTCAGCCCCTTCCATTTCCGTTTTTACAGACATACAACTCGAAGTTCATATCAGAGTAACAGAGCAATAATTGGAGCCCAGATTCATCTGATAAAAGTCTTTTCTTTCTGCTACATTTCAGAATTTAACATTTCTTTAGATTGCCCCTGGAGAGAGATGTAGTCTTCCTTAGAGATGCTTCTCTGTCACTTTAGACTCTCAGGGATCACAGTGAACATCCAAAATGATCTGTGGGTTCTTGGCAGGGAAAGTTCATCATTGCTTTAATCTATCAGTAACTTAGGGGCTCTGCAGTTTGGGTGAATGTGATAAACCATGTGGAGCAAAAGAAGCCAGATGACTACCCTTTAGTTTCATTTATAAAGGTCTAAAAGGAGGCAAAAGGAATTTATGGTGTCAGAAATCAAGGTATGGTTATTTTCATAGAGTAGGAAATAAAAGGGGCCCAAGGGGCTTCTGGGGTGCTGGTCATGTTTTGTTTTATAATCTGGAACTAGTAACATGGGAGTGTTCAGTTGGCGAAAATTAATCAAATCATACATTTATGATTTGTGTACTTTCCTGTAAATATGTTCTAATCCAATAAAAATATTTTTAAAAGTTGCATCAGGCTTAGAATTCAGAGGGTTTTGAAGCAACTTCTTTACATTATCTGACACCTTTACAATTTCAATGTATTAAAATTTTCAGAGAAAAAAAGACAATAATAGTTTATAAAAGAAAAGAGCTTAGAAAATTGCCTTCCATAACTTTCCATTATTGCTGATTTTTCATCTACTATGTTGGGTTTAGTGTAAAAATATGAATCCCAATCTGTTATCATGGTTTTAAATGCTCTCATTGAAATCCAAAAGTAACAATTCTCCTTTTTTTCCTTCTACTGTAAGATACCGATTATGATGAAAGTGGTCCATTTTTTAACCTTACTGATCATTATAGTAATCACTGCTGTATTTTACCATTAGAATTGTGTGGGATTACCAGCCCTTGCTAAAGTATGTTGTTGCCATAAAAATGAAGGAAGTTCCTACTCATAAGGAAAATTTTCAAATAGTGAGACACTATGATTTTACTAGAAAATCTACATATAATGCAGTAAGCATTTGCATCCTTCCAGATGCACTACTACAAAATAAGTATGAAAATAGCCAGCATTAATTGAATGCTTATTATATACCAGACACTGTTTTAAGCATACTGCACTAGATGGACTCATTTATAGATCCTATGAAAGAGATCTCTTATCCCCATTTTACAGATGAGGAAACTAAGGCACACATATGTTATATAATTTACCTAAGATTATATAGCTAGTAACAGAGCTAGGACATAAACTTACTCAGTTTAGCTTCTGTCTTCTGGTAAAGGGCAAGTGGGTCGTTCTTACGGTTCCATTCCCTTACTCTATACCTAGAAAAAGTCTGTTGATATTTCAGAAATAGTTTAAATGGAAAAATAGTGAGGGCTTGGCGGCCTCGAAATAAGAAAAATGAGGAGACAACGTCATAAATTAAAGGGCAGTGATAATTATATGAAGAGACTCTAGAGTTCATTAGATAAAGAGGAAAGAATGAGAGATTATGCAGGAGGCAGGAAAGGGAACTTAGGATGGATTTGTAAAGGACTTTAATGCATAAGATGGGACTTTGGATGCAACTTACTGCCAGTGTGTGCCCAGCCACTGGGCAGGATCTGTTCATTCGGTCCAGCGCCAAACAAAACAGCAAATGGCCAAATATTTTAGTCGGCCCAGGGTTCCCCTATTCAATGTGGCCCTTCCCTCCCCCCGCCCCCGCTTTGAGTCCACAGTTCATGAAAAGCCAGTATCTATGTGTTTTGTAAAACCATATTCTTAGTGTAGGATGACATTCTGGAGACCTTTCTTCCCCCACCGTAATGCTCATTCATCACAAAAGGACCCCCGAAGTTCAGCTTTCTACCAGGTGATGGTGCCACTTAACTCTTATCTCCATATCTTGCACATAGGAAGAAAAGTCTGTTGAATGAAGCAAATAAACTATTATGTAATAGATTAATCAAACAAAAGTATCAAGCCAATGCATCTGCTAAACATTGTGCTTGAGAAATCTTACACGTGTTTTCTACTCTTTTTCCTCATTTAGGATCCCATCCCAAGTCAATGAAATCACACAGCTGAGTGTTGGAGTCAACATTCAAGCCCACATCTTCCCAATCCCTAATATATATTGTATCTGTCTGGAGCCATCCCACATCTTTTGTTCCCATTTCCAGTTCTCCGCTCTTTATATATTGATTAGACTTTGTTAAAGCTTTGGTGTCAGTAATTCTGACTCAAGAACTCTTGCTCTGTTGACATCTAGCTTCTGGCTTTGTAACTGTACTACTCGATCAAAATCAAGCCTGGCACCACGTCCAGGCCTCCGCTGTTCTGCAGGCAAAGATATCAGATATACCTAACCTAGGTTATGCCCTCTAATAAGAAATTCTAAAATTTAACATGCTTGAACCGATGGATGCAATAACATGGAAATTGTTTCTTTGTCTTTATTTGCAAAGATAGAGCTGGACTTGAAGAAATAGATGCAAAGCAAAAACCGACTCCATATTTAGTTAGCCTCAAAATACACATGACCTGAGAGCTCCCTATTTAGCTCACCTCCCTGTTTTTGCTGCAAATGTTTGCTGATGCTACAGCTTACAAAGCACAAATCTGCTGGGGCCTCTGGGCCCCTTTGGTACACTCTTTCTCATGATTAGGTAAATGTCAGTGGAAAATCACCATGTATTTAATGTTTTAATAAAACCACAGTATTGTTTATTTTGTGGCCTCAGGTTCCAAAAGAGAAAGAAACAGCCACATTAAACTTTGCCCTTAAAACTCCAGCAACATCCTCCAGGATACTTATAAATGTTATTTTCCTGCCACCCGAGCTATGTTTTCACTAGAACATCCTCCACTGCTAATTCTAGTCGATAATCATAGGACTGGCCAGGGTCATTTTCAGGCTTGAGGAAAGAAATAGAATCCAGATTGTGTGTCATCAGAAGCATAACTTTAATTCCTAACTTCTAGCTCCTTGATGACAAGGTCACCAAATGCCAAACTTAGATCATGGAACGATAATTCTAACAAGAACACACAGGCACGAAACCTATCTCAACTTCTGTTTTCCTGCCTAGCCCTCAAAGGGCTTCATGGCTACCTCCAAACTCAGTGTCAAGCACTAGCTTTGAGCATTGCACTGTCTGGGACACTGATAAGAAGTTCCAGGCTCTGTTTCTTACTGGTGTGTGTGCATGTGTGTGTGTTTTAATTTTTACCAAAATCTGTATTTTCTTTACTATAAAAGTTTCCCTGAATTTTGAACAAAAGATCTAAGTGAAAGAGCTAACCTTTTAGTTGGATAAAGGCAAATAATTGATTTCTCCCATTTTGTTGGGGTTCTAGGGCATGACCATGAGCAGGGGCATAGCACAAATTCATTCAGCAGTAAATAACTTGCTCATGAAATGGCTAAAAACTGAACCACAACAGATATGAAGATTAACTGGCAGAAACCAACCTTATTTTGTACATGTAATAGGGCAAAGAATGCTGAATACCAGCAAATAAATAGGAAAACATTCATTGTAGCTAAAAACATTCTCTGTCTTTCAGTGTTAAGAATACATTACCACTTCCCTGTATTGTCTAGGGTAGACAGGAAGGATATTAAAGTAAGGAACTGGAACGTTCATTTGGAAGGGAAGAAATGGAATCAGAATTAGGAAATTAGCTCACGGAAGCAATCCTGTTGAAAGAGCAGGGGCAGGGGCCGTAAAAAGAAGTCCTTGAACCTCTGCTTACTATTCCTCGCAGCCGTGAGAGAGAAAAGAACCAAGAAGAAAATGGTGGCAAGAGCTTATTCTTGGGGTGAGGGGTGAATCTTTTTTCTTCTTTTAGAGGAGCCTTTTAATCAGCAAGAATGGTAATGGGTCTGTCTTCTGTGTGCAAGCCAAAACAAGCTGGTGGAATCCATGCCTCCTTAACCCTACCAGACTCTCACGCCTAATGGGCTTCCCAAGGCAGAGCTCTCCTTTTCATCTCTGTCTAGGAGGCCCCTACAAAGACCGATCGACAATAGATATTAAAGCTTGATTCGGCTTCTTTCACTACATATGAAGCACACTTTATTAAATATATGAGTTTCCTGTGTGATTGATGAGACCTTTTAGCACCTGTCCCAGGTCCAGGGTTCTTGTGCAGAAATGAGGGGGAGGGGCAGCAGAGGTCAAGTATAAATGACTCCATCTTTGGGCTAGATGCTTTTCTGACCCTGCCATCTCAATGCTACAGAAACCTAGCTATGGAAATGGTGACCAGATCTGGGTACCTACAGCTGAGTGGAAGAGGCGGGGAAATGACTGCAGCAATGTCTTCCCTCGTCCTGATCAGATCCGAGGCTGATTTCTTGAGCTCTGTTGTAAATCTGTTACCTGAGTGGGTAGTTAGCAGCAGCTAGTTATGTTTGTTTCTATCTTTCTTGTTCCCCATAGGGCACTTCACAACTTTTCACCTCTGAACTTATATATAGTTAGTAGTCTGTGCCATTCTGCTTATTTCTTAACTATATCTTGGCTGTATTGCTCCTTGTGAGATGTCTGAAAAAGCTGACTAACCATACTAGGAGGCTAACATTTGAGAGACTAGAAGTCTCTCCAGGTGGTATAGATGCTGTTAAAAGCAAAAACCACTTGGCCCCAAAAAGTGGGTCAGGAGGAAGCTGGGAGCAGCATTAATGTAAATCAGAGGGTCTAGGAAATGAGGGAATGATAACGGTACAGGACAGCTCTAAAATCTTGAGCAGACAGTTTTAACTGCCCCTTTGTCAACCCGTGGAAACTCACACTAACTTGCCCCTTTCCCCCCTTTGTTCTTTTTCCTTCCTCACTCTCCTCTTGCAACTCCATCTTTCTATTTCTCAAAATCTCCATGTTCTCCTCTTGAATATACCTCTTCTATTCTTATGTTTTTCAAAGATAATTACTTGTTTTTTATTTTTTCCTTCCACATGTTCGCTAAATTATAATATTGGCGCATATCTTAGTAACTTTGACTGGAGAGCAGAGAGCATGACTTCATACCAGGCCAGAGATGGTAAAAAAAAAAAAAAAAAGTCAAATTCAATTTCCCAACATTTCGGCAAAGAATTGGTCTATTGACTCAGTTACGATTTTAATTCTTATGAGACAAAGAGAAGGATGTGGATTAATAGACTTACAAAAGTCTGTTAAAAATTAAATGATGATGGGTGCACAGCAAATATAATTTTATTCTGCTAATAAATTGTTTGGAGTAGGTTTTATAATGCATTAAAAGTACTTAGCAGGATAAAAGATATTATGTATACATTTACACTCTGTTGTAGTAATAGGAAAAAATGAATAAGAGTCAAATGTTAGTGCTTTCTATGTAGAAAAAAAAAACTGTCTTTCTAGGATGACTTTGAATCCTCTCATATTGCCTGTTTCCAGCCTCCAGTTCTATGTTGTTTATATTAATAACTTTGGGATGTAACAAATGTAAAGAGGCCATTGTTTAAAATGAAGCTAACACTGTGTGCTCAGAGTACATGTCATTAAATGAACTTAAAAGTTCTGTAAATCTTTTTTAGAAGGAAACATTTCTGGAACACCTGATCAGTTGTTCTTAGGGGCAGAATTTCTAGAGGATATTGGAAGGGTTGAGGCCACCCTGACTGATTTGCACTCCCTTTGCTAAAGTTCTTCCATTTGGATCTCCACTTGCCCTTCCTTTGACAAATCTGTCTTTCTGGAGTATTCCTTTCAAATTCTTTTCTTGATCGCAACCTGTATCTGAATATAACTAATTCAGCCTGCTGCTTGATGCTGAGCACAGCAAGAAATCCACATCAGCACCCCCTGCACAAACTGCCTTCTACTTTTACAAAACCAAATGCCAAACTGGTTTCACAATGGAGATGTTGAACACAAAAGTTGGCTCCATCATAATGTCCACCCGGTGGTTATGTGAATGATTGTTTATAACTTGTGTTCAGCTTTCTAGCCAAGCACTAGTGTCGCCTAAAATTGCTACTGTGAGAAAATCAAAATGCTATTTTGTAAGGCCAGACTGTTCATCTAAGTTTTGGAAAACTGCTCCTCTTTTTGCAGAGCTTGCTAAAGAAAGATAAACAACTCTACCCAGACAATGGGTGGCTGGAGAGCAGTGGCTCTTTATTAGGTTACATACTACTGTGGGGATGGCAGCTATGTGTGCTTTAAACGCGGTTGCCTTCTTGTGGGGTGAAATATGTTAAATATCAGCAGTCTCCACGGATCCCTCAGTTGACCTTCTGTGGATTCATTACTGAGAAATTGATCAGCCCCTTAGTTTTCTCACGATCGCATCAGAAGCATAATTTGGATATTGTCATCTATTCTTGCATTGTAATGATAATTTAAACAACTAATTTGGCTTAAAACAATAAATAATTGGTGTCTGATAGCAGATAATCAGTGACTCTGTTTCCCCCCATAATTATTTGCCAGACATCATCTTGACTTCTAAAGAAGCTAGCTATATATGATAACTAATTGAATGCCTAAAGATATGTTAGATTTGTGTCTGAAGGCAGAATACAATTTTAAATAATTTATTTGACCTGCCTAGAATTTATTAAATTTCAAATGAACAAATTAATAATAAAATCTGTGCTGGATGGTGGTAATAATCTAATTTTTCCATTTAGCCTGAATTTTGAATCAAATATATAATTTATTTAGTGATAATAAATTTGTATCTTAATAACATGAAATGATGTCAGGGATTAGCTGTCACCTTTGGAACTATCAGGAAATAGGTACAGTGGCCTCATGAGGAAATTCAGTAATTCCTAGTAATGCAATCATATGGAAATAGTAACTTAGATCTGTCATTGCTGAGCTCCTCCTGGGCCACAAGAATGAGAAATAGAGGGCAATGCTTAGGTGGAGGGAAAAGCCGCTTCATGGAGACCTAAGGATCAGAGCCTATGAACCTATGAGTCCTCACAGGGAAGCAGCAAAAGGTACGTGGAAAATAAGGTCTCAAAGAGTGAAAAGCAGTCCTCAGTAAATGGGAACATCCCAAGTTGTCAGAAGATGTCCTACCATCCTAACTAGTGTGGAGTCGATTCCAAAGTCAGACCGGGAAGGAGTGGCTGAGTCTGAAGTGGGAAAGTGCTTGGGGGTAGAACTAGAAAAGTTATTAGAAGTCCAGGAAGTAACTGCAGTCTTATAGGTGACCTCTAACCCCTCCCGTAAGAGTCTGAGGGAAAAATCAAGTTGTCTGTGGCTGGTGAGGGGAGTAGAGGAAAATCACAAAGCTACTGATTCTTAATTTCCTTTTGGCAAGACAGTGTTGTCCTTCCAGACTGATTTTTGAGAAACCTCTCTGCTTGCTGAGACTCTGACATGTTTATAATAAAGTGTCTAGATGAAAGTTTATATCTCCTG
>NW_011888800.1:11447217-11455890 GCF_000151845.1 Pteropus vampyrus
AGCTTTCACCTGCTTCCCAGACAGCTGTTCACAGAGTTTGGGCACATAGCCCTCCCATTCCACTTGGTAACGTGTGCCAGCCACCGGGAGCCTGAACTTGTACTTTTCATGGAAAGATGCCACCTTGAATTTGCCATGGTGGCTTCCAGATCGGTTGCTGAGAATGGGCTTCTCACATTTCAGTGGTCTGTCCTGCTCATAAACCAGCCAGACAGTGGGGAAGGCCTGTGCCCTTGGAAGGCCCAGAGCCCATACTCAGAGAGTATGACTGCTGATGTCATTGGCCTTCATGTTGGACACCAGAAGATGGTGCCATTCCTGTATTTGGGGTTCTTCCTGCTGGGAGCATCCAGGTTTGTCAAGACCAAGGTGTAGAGTTTAACTGGATCAAGGCCATCCCATGCAATACTGGTGGACTGGTTCTAAACCTGGGCAGGTGTCAGCACTTTGCCCAGCTCTCATGAAAATAGTTTGAAGGTATCTAGATAGGGTGATAAATAGAAGCACAGTTCTCTTCTTTCTAGCAGTAGAATGCCTCCAGCAAGGGTGGCCACCAAAAGAACTGTGTTTGAAATAAATGCTGTATTCCTCTGCTTCCCTTTTAAAAATCAGACTCATGTTCTCAATGCGAAAAGATCAAAAGGTCTTCCTGAGCAAATGTTTGGCCAGCTGTTTGGTGCAATATCACCGGGAAGTGTGCTTTGCATATCTTTTAAAACTTAGGTGAATCCTGGCTTTCCTCCCAATCTAAGAATTGTCATGATAATCTAAAATTTCTCTGAATAGTCTATCTCCCTCAAGCTTGATGCCCACTTCTAAGAGAGACTTCTTACTGCCTCTCATATTTCAGTTAGGACAATGAATTGCATAAAACTCACCTAAATACATTATTTTCCACCAGATACTGTCATTCACTCCATAATGTATTATGGCTTGGGAAAATAAGATTCTGCTAAATGAATCTAGTCTTGACTTAATCAATTTTATAATCTATAAAATGGGATTACTAGAAATGACAGAGGTCTGTTAGTATTATGCTATGTTCTGACATCACAGAATTTAATGAGCTAGTTCCAGAATATATAGATATATATACACACATACATAAATACACATATATATACACACATACACATATATTTGTGTGTGCATGTGTGTGTATATATCATCTAGACATAAACTGGACATTGTGGAAGCCACATTAATCTTGATAGTCAAGGTAAGCAGTTTGTAGTCATTTGGCAAGAGGTCTATCAGAAGACATTTTCTCATGGAATTTTTTCCCTCCTCCTACAAGAGGAGACTTTGTTTTAAAACAGAGACAGGGAGAGTGGTATTATGTTGGAAAATTCTTTCTGGTTCTATAACTGCTGTAGCCTGGAATATAATTTGCAACTCAGCTATGAACCTTTGAATGTATAAAGCCTCCATTGACACAGTTAACTGTGATAAAGACCTCGTTCATATTATCTTGCTAATAACTTAATCCAAATCTTTTATATTTCTCTGACCAAATTTCCACAGTTTTTAGAGTGCAAATGTACTTGGAGAAATTGCTTATGTCTTTCTCAAAACTGTGATTTGCAAGAAGAAATATTGGTGTATATGAAATCATTTATTTAATTAACTCGATTAAATGTCTAAAATGATAGGTCAGTTAAGATATATTGAGTAACCTCACTCTATAGAGCGTCCTATCAAAAGCACGGAAGGTTCCAAACAGAGAAGAAGCAGACCTTGCTCTGGAAAAATTTATAATCTATTTAGGAAAACCAACCTAACAAATAAGAAAAGCTTTAATACTTGGCAAGAGGGAGAGAGAGAAACAGAGAGATAGAGAGAGGAAGCAATTGAAATGGGATGGAGTAAGACCCTAAGTGATAAAGAGATATAAAATAAAGGTAATTAAAGACAAGTGGACTTAATAGATAAGCCTTCAAAGAAGAGGTGAATTTTGAATACAATTTTGATAAAAGAGTAAGGGAGAAAATTTTTAAATGAGATAAATAGCTTTCACAACTAGAGACATAAATGGAAAATTTTGAACAGAGAACAAGAATTTTTTTCTTAGCCTGAATAAATAGCACATTCAGAAACATAGTAGAAGCCCTTTCACCTGACATATACTGGTTGGTTAATCAAAAAAAGAACATTAAAAATAGGAATCATAAAATATGGAACACATACACCTTATACATTTAACATAAAGCTTATAAATGTACACTTGGTCACAGTTTTTTCAACATAAAGACAGTGTGTTTTCTTAGAGTCGGATTCTGTTGATTCTTTCTTCTTTATAATGACTCTCTCGCATTAACCACATGCACATGTATTATTCTCAGTTTCCAGTTCAGTTCCTTAGAAGCAAGAATGGAACCCTGAAACATTTGCTAACCCATCTGAGTATACTCTCCTGCTGTGGTTCTCATTCTCCTCTTCCAAATGTTTATAATTATCTCATCTACACAAAATTTGAAACCTGATTTTTTGAGACACACCTTTTCAAAACATCTTTGTAATTTCCCTAATAACAATTCTCTTTATTCTCATATTCATATTTAATTGGTTAATTTATTTTGATTCAGTTATATGCTGTAATAAAAACAACTATATTAGTGAGTTTAGGAACATATATTAGGAACATATAAGTGACTATTGGAAAACAGTCAATTCATTTTATGAGAGTAGAAGTATATGAGCTTATTCATGATAACCTGCTGAATAAGAAAATTCAGCACATAGAGGGTCTCATTATACATAGAGATGAATGATATGTTAAGTCAGTTAAATAAAGATCAGTTAATAGAGAAATATTGTATTGCAATATTTCTGTAATTGTAATAAAATTATGAAGGGAGGCTCAAAGATGACTGGATTTCGGAGTAAATTGAAAGTGACTCTAGAACTTGCGGTCAAAATAGCTGAAAGTTATTATATATCACCCATGACTCTAATCCCTAGTGATGATATAAATAAAATGCAGTGAAAAAACAAGTTAAACATCTTTGTGGCCCAGAAACATAACAGAAATGTAAAACTGTGAATTAAGCCAGGCTGAAGCTACCAGCCTGCTGGGCTCAGGGCCAAACATTCTTTTAGTAGATTTTACACTTTGAACATCTGGTACAAACCTTATTGTAACAGAGAATCTAGACTATGTCTACATGGTAAAAATTACAATGGATTACGGTGGATTTACAGTCTCCAAAATGTACCATTTTAGAGCACATCCATAGGTTCTACCAAAAACTTGGGCAGTCAAAGAAGTGGCATCGTATTCGTGGCTTTGCTCATTACTGGAAACAGCAAATAAGTGCAATTTCTATTTTTGAGCCCATCCACGAATCACCCTAACTAAAGGCCCCATTCTGTGTTGTTATTCTTACTCAAATCTGGAGTGGCACCTATATGATAGTTCCTAAAACCAATCTAATCCATGCCCAGGCTCAGGGACACACTAGCCACACCTGTGGCCTTGGAGATGCTCCAATAAAAGTCACTGGGAAGGTGATCTTTCTCTAATAGGGGTGAATTGGGGCCTTTTTGGAAGATTTCAAAGCGGTCTATCAAAGAGGGTGTCATGGAGTTTGTTGTAAATAATTTTTTTTTTTTTTAGCAGAGGAAAGATAACATAATAGTTATAACCACCTTTAAAAAGATAAAGCATATAATTTTATGCAAATGATAAGTAATGTGATATTAATGTTAAATTAGGGGAAAACTGAATTGTAAACCTCAACATTTTACAATAAACTTATAGCCATCGTGAAGAAACCTCCTGAGGCATACCTAATGAGACAGTGAGGAACATACGGGCTAACTCCTCTTATAAATCTTTGTCCTGCTTGGCCCCTCTCTGTTAATTCATTCAGTGAAGAGGTATTAAATGTTTGATCTGAGCCAGAGACTATGCTTAAGTTTAGAGAAGACAAGCGTGTGAATAAGACCTTGTAAATGTCCTGAGAATATTTTGTACTGCTTTTTTCCTTAGTAAGGGAATAGTTGATGAAATAAAGAGAGAAGAGTTGATAAATTACTGCTGCTTGCTCTCGATATAACATTACTAGATTAACATAGCAAAAGAGGCACTGGAATAGTATTATTAGATAAACTCTCTTAGAAATAAATGATTATGTGATGATTGGCTCACTGAGGCATTTTATGCTAATGGAGACTTCTTTAAAAGTATAAACCATGTCAACATTTATAGAGCTGTTATGAGACCCCTTTAAGTGCTGCTCAACTGCCCAGGTAAAATACAGACATGGCTAAGACATGGTTTCTGTCCTCAGAGAGCCCACAGTTTGCTAGATGGGACATGAGAAAAGCATGTGATCAAAAGGACAGCCCTCTGTTTGTACTTAACTCTTCCTTGTTGTAGTACTATTTGGTGATGACAAGTGACATTCGCCTGGTTCTAATTTTTATCTCTCAAAATGATCCTGAAGACAACCTACCATCTGTGCTTGAGGAGACAGAGAATTTTTTCTCAGTCCCCTGGTATTCAACAGCTCTGATTCAACTAAGTAATTTTAAATTGATTCCGTTTCCTGGGACATGGAAGATCTTGATTCCCTAAGGTCAAAGAGGCAAGGTCCTAATCTCTTCATTTATGACTCAGCTCATCTGAGGAGAGTTGTGGGCAAGGGCTTCTAGCAGTTTCTGATTCATCCTGGTGATTCATTAGCTCAGATGGCACTCATGGAAGATATGGTAGGATGTCAGGTAATAGTGCCTTCCATGCAGAGGGGAATGGGCATAATTAGTCTCTAACGCCTCCGATACCCTGGCTTCTAGTTGACTTTTAAAGTTGTCAGTATTGACATTTCTTAAGGAGGTATACTCTTCCTCTTTGAGATTAGGCTTTTATTATTTTCACATCTGGCACTGGAAGAGGCTCAGAACTCACAACACTATTACAATTTATTGAGTGCTTTCCTTGTGTTAGAAAATGAGCTAAATGCTTTACTTGTTTTATCACACAAGAGCCCATGAGTTCAATATTGTAGTTATCTCCATCTTATAAGATAATGAAAATTGAGGTGCAGAGAAGTTAACCAGTTGTCCAGTCTACAGACCTCAGGGTTAAGCTTGGTACTCACACTCTGCTCTGTTTGATTCTAGAGACAGAACTTTTACCTACCAAGCTATACTGAATGGTCTCTTGCATGCTAAGAAATTTTAGCACACTTTAAATTTCTCATAACATTTTACTTTTGTTTTCAGAATCATCTCTATGGATCTTATGACCTAAGTTCAAGCTCCTGTTCCCATGAAGCACGTGCATGCGTGTGTGTGCGCGCGTGCACACACACACACACACACACATAGAGTATATTTTCACAGTTTCATCTATAATAGGCTCAGTTATTTCATATACCCAATTTCATTTTTGGCTGGGCCTTTAAATGCTTTTTAAATGTTAATAATTCCAGGGAACTTCACAAAATGGTTTAAGACCAAAGTCGCAGGATTTGTTTTCCAACAAATTAGAACAGGCAACTGCCAGCTTCCACATAAGGTCCCCAAGAGGTAACAGCAGTTGTATCAAAAGAATAGAAAAACCAGTGCATGTTTAGCAGTGTGTGAAAGGTGCTTTTAAATAGATTTGGAAAACAAAAAAAACAAACAAACAAAAAACCCCAAAATATTTGCTGCCTTTCTAGTGCTATTCATTAAGCGCTCTCTTGTTCTGAGCTAAGAAGCTTGGTTCTTTTTCCACTTCACCTTTCCCTTTCCCCTGAAACATCTTTATCAGCTTCCTGCTCTTCCATCTGTTGGAAGTTCCTGTTTTCTTTTGAAATGATTTCTCAGCAAGCTGACCTCTGCAGATTTCATCAGCCCCACTTGCTTGCACACGCTGCGACTCATTTTCACTAATTTGTGCAATGAGCAGTGAGCAGAGGCCAGCAGAGACACTGCTGCCTGCAAAGGACTAATCAGCTACCAACTGTGGCATATGAGGATGTCTGTGTGGAGAGCTCCAACAGCCTCTATGCCTCATGCCTAGAAGCTCCTCCCTCTGAGTCTCCCACCCCTAGGTTTTGATCTTTAGTAAGTGGTGTAAAAGCAAACATCTCTAGCCCTGAGTCAGGCTCGCACTGCCAAAAACATGCACAGGAGTGTGTAGTTATTTTCTTATTTATCTATTTCAAAATTAACATTCGACTACTAAAGTGTTTTTTTTTTTTTTTAAGAAAGAAAAAGAAGCATGTTTCCTCTACTTCTGGCAGATCATTTGTTGTTTTTCTCACCCCTCCTGCTTCTCTCGGGTGTATTTGCAAAATGAGCGAAAGCTTATTTCTAGCAGAGATATTTCATGGCTTAGTTTCTCATCAAGATGATAAATCAGACTGGGTGCCTGAATAATTACATTCATGGAGCTGGACTGTAATTTTTTACTGCAGAATTCACGAGGCAGCGTTCCGACTTATTATATACAACACTTTTCATAACTCATGCAAATACTGCATCCAACTTTTGGATAGATAAAGGGGTATTTTTAGGAATTTTCATCAATACTTAATAATGCAGTTTGCACTACAAACAAAACATTGCAATGAAGAATTCAAGAGCGAACGAGTGTCATTAAGTCAAGTAGGGGCCTTCATACACCTGGTTTCCATTTACACTATCTTGTCTCAAGGCACGTGAATATACATTTTGACATAGTCATTATGTTGTTCTTTTCTGCTACAAAGGCAACAAACATGGTCTTCACCCTGGAAACTGGGAATACTGAATTCCATTCCAATTTCCATAGCCAAATTACGTGTGAATTTGTAAAAATTAGTTTCTTTTTAGAGAAAAGCACCACCTGGCCTCTACTTTCTCTGAGATCATTTTTTTATAGCCTGCTTTGGTTTTGTCAGAGAAATGTATCTGTGTTCCTATGCATCTGAACTCAAAGCATACAGATCCAGAAATTTTAGCTTACCTATTATACCTGCTCACTCCCCCGAAGGAAAAGATTCGTGGACATTAGAACTACAGAAATAAAATATTTTTAAAAAGAGAACTGTACAATTAAGGTGGAGGCTAGGGAGCAACCTGAACCCCAAAGCAAAAGACATCTGCTGCAACAGGGCATCATTTTTAGCCCTCTGCTTCCAAGGAGTTAAGATAAGAAATAGGATGAGCTGTATAGCACATATTGTATCAGCAAGGGCTTTTGACAGGGATTGAATAATGATTTGAGCGCAAGATTTAGTCTCAAAGCCCAAATTCGAAATAAGGCCTACTTCTAGCTAGTTGTGTAGCATTAGGCGAGTTATTTAATTTCTCTGGGCTTCAGTTTTCTTCTCTATAAAGTGGACTTGATAATGTATACATCACAAGTGCTGATAAGGATTAAATAGATATATTACATATGTAAAGCCCATAGTACAATGCCTGGCATAGAATGATATCATGTATCAATAAGTTTTGATGCCATTGTGTTCAAGGGGTTCCACATCTGGTGGAGGAGATAAAATATCTACACAGATAACTATAAGTTATAGTAAAATAACTTACATATCCTAACAGAGGTAAAGATAAGAGGCAACAGGGGAAGCTTCCAGCTGGGGATAGGGGCTGGGGGGAATCAGTTATAACTCTCTGGGGAAGGTCTGAAGGGTGGAATTAAGAGAAAGCTAAGCAGCAAGAAACATTATAAACTGTACTAGTCCAGGTCCTTCAAGAAGCATCACCAATATGAGATTAAACATGTGAAGATTTTGTTAAGAGAAACACCTGTGAGTAAAAATGAGATAGAGAAGGGAGAGGCTGAATGAAATATCAAACCTTAGTCTAATACTGGCCCCAGAGAAAGAGAGAGGGAAGAAAGGTCCTAGACTAAAAGCCCAGCAAGGCTGTCAGGGAGTCCCACAGCCAAAGTTGGCTGTTAGTGGAGGCTGTTTCTCCCAGGCTGGGACCTGCCTTAGTAGCTCTGCCTGCTCAGTCATTGACTGGCAGTAGCCTGTGGGGAGCATGGCCACTAGGCAGGCTGGTGCTGGGTTTCAGGGGCAGCGGCTAGGTGTCTTAGTTACACTCCTAATAGTTGGAGGTCTGTCAGGTGTGTTCTTATGGCCGCCTCATCAGCAGTGGCACAGAGGCTAGAAATTATGGGTGGTTTTATCTAGAGTTAAACTATCCTATAGGGCAGATGGGCTTGGGTATGTTGACAGGAACAGAACTCAATTTAATCAGCGGATCTGCCATTTACTAACTCTGTGGCACTGGGCAAGTTATTTAATCTCCTAAAACCTGTTTCCGTATCTGTAATAGGTATATAATACAGTAAGACCCTGACAACATTGTAGTAAAGAGTAAGATGATTTGTTATAAAATGTTTAGAACAGTGTTTACCTAAGTTCTGCTACTTAGAACACTAGTAAGCAGTCAAAAAGTGTCATTATTGCCATTATTTAAAATTCTGTATTACTGTTTTAAAGGTTGTTATTATTATGTGATTGCACTGGGGCTCCCTGGGAACAAAGCAGAAAAGTGGGTTTGAAAGGGAGGACTCTTTTGGATATCATTTCCTGACCAAGTTTATTGATTATATCACTCTAAAAAACTGTTAAGTTCTAGAGACTGTTAAAAGCAAACAAACAATAAATAAATATCAGTGAAAATTATCCTATGGACTTTACAGGCATACTTTAAGTTGTTTTTATATAGACATTTTTT
>NW_011888800.1:11456455-11458702 GCF_000151845.1 Pteropus vampyrus
CAGCCAAAGTTGGCTGTTAGTGGAGGCTGTTTCTCCCAGGCTGGGACCTGCCTTAGTAGCTCTGCCTGCTCAGTCATTGACTGGCAGTAGCCTGTGGGGAGCATGGCCACTAGGCAGGCTGGTGCTGGGTTTCAGGGGCAGCGGCTAGGTGTCTTAGTTACACTCCTAATAGTTGGAGGTCTGTCAGGTGTGTTCTTATCAGCAGTGGCACAGAGGCTAGAAATTATGGGTAGTTTTATCTAGAGTTAAACTACCCTATAGGGCAGATGGGCTTGGGTATGTTGACAGGAACAGAACTCGATTTAATCAGCGGATCTGCCATTTACTAACTCTGCGGCACTGGGCAAGTTATTTAATCTCCTAAAACCTGTTTCCCCATCTGTAATAGGTATATAATACAGTAAGACCCTGACAACATTGTAGTAAAGAGTAAGATAATTTGTTATAAAATGTTTAGAACAGTGTTTACCTAAGTTCTGCTACTTAGAACACTAGTAAGCAGTCAATAAGTATCATTATTGCCATTATTTAAAATTCTGTATTACTGTTTTAAAGGTTGTTATTATTATGTGGTTGCACTAGGGCTCCCTGGGAACAAAGCAGAAAAGTGGGTTCGAAAGGGAGGACTCTTTCAGATATCATTTCCTGATCAAGTTTATTGATTATATCACTCTAAAAAACTATTAAGTTCTAGAGAATGTTAAAAGCAAACAAACAATAAATAAATATCAGTGAAAATTATCCTATGGACTTTACAGGCATACTTTAAGTTGTTTTTATATAGACATTTTTTAATGCTTGCCTGAGTCTGTTTCCTTATTATTTACATCTCTCTTTGTTTCGAAAAGAATTTAAGGAAGCTTACAAGGTGTACAAAATTCACCATGGTATAAATTAAAATTAGAACCAAGTGAGAAAAGAAGGCAGAGTGGAGGCATAACAGGGACCCTGGAATGAGCATAAACCCACATAGTATAAAGATCTAGACACTTGTCACATTGGGCTAGACATTTGGCTCCAGATTTTCTAGGTAGAACCTAATTAGTTACAAAGTCTATCCAATAAGAATCTGCCATTTGCTTAGGTGAGACATAATTGTTTGATATAAAACCCATCAGATAAAAATCAGTTTCCTCAGAATAAGCACAAAGATTATTTGATAGAAAAATGAGAAGCAATTTTTTCTACAAGTCCAAATAAGGCACCTGTAGTGACTTAACAAATATTTCAGCATCATCCTTACCACAGACACCATGAATTCTATACAACCTAATTCTTATGTTCTTAGGGGAAAGTTATTTAGCATCTCTGCCTCAGATTCCATATCTGTGAAATGGGAATAATATAAGTATCTACTTCATAGAATTGCAATGAGGGTTAGATCAGTTAATGTATACATAAAGTACCTAGAAGTGTCTGGCACATCTGAAATGGTTTATGAAGGTTTGTTATAAAGGAGGCTGTGACGTTTCATCAAGCAAAACGCGTTGCTCTTTGTGAACGGGCACTTCTTCCATGTTCCACACTTCACTTTCGGCCTATGGGAAGGAGTGGACTCTCTAGAGAAAAAAAAAGAAAAGACATCACTGAAATTCTTTAACACAGTTATCCCATTTCCAGGAGCCAACTCCCTTCTCCCAAATCTAAAATATAAGACAATTAAATGTACTTAGAGGTTGAGTTTTTGGTAAAGGAACTGGGAACAAATCAATGTCCAACATAAAGTAATGATGAGATAACTTATGCTATGCTGACTGTATATCCATTTAAATTATTATTGTGGGGGAAAAAAAAGCAACATGAAAAATAAAAAGTGTTTTATTCTCCACCCAGTTGTCTAGGCTGGAAGCCTGGGAGTCACTTTTTAGTTCTTCACTTTTTCTTTTCTCTTTATTTGACTCATTAGCAAGTATTCTTGGTTCTGCCTCCAAGATTTAGTCCAAATATATTCAATTTTCTTTTACTTCATTGCTACTATTATCTTCAAATGGACTTTTCCAACTGCTTCCTCTGCTGGCCTCTCACAGCAGCCAGAGTGAGCTTCGATAAACATATTTCATATCAGATCACTCTCTACTTAAAACTCTTCAGTTATTTTTCCACAAGCTCTGTAAAATGATCCTTATATACTCTTTTCTGTCAGCTATTCCCATAGTAATGGTAGCCCAAAATTCAGTGGCTTACAACAATGATTATTTAATCTTGCTCAAGCATCTGCAGATCAGCTGGAGTTTGGCTGATCCAGGT
>NW_011888800.1:11459107-11472290 GCF_000151845.1 Pteropus vampyrus
TCTTTCCTGGAGACATTAGTAGAAAGTTAACCTCCTGTGATTCTTTCAGTATCTTTCTTCCTTCACAGCATTTATATCAGTTTATTACCTTTGTTTTCTTTTGGGGGGATCTGTTTCCCCTACTAGACTGACTCTTCCGCCTTTATTTTCCGCATTGTCTAAGATGTTAGCTTCTCTTAGTAATTAATAATGAAGAGGTAGGGGGTGGGGTTACAGATGAGAAGCAGAGCCTAGAACTGCCGAAGGTGCACATGCAGCTCAAATTCTGTTTTTATTCACTTCATTCTCAAGAGAACTCCTGGCTCTGGTAGGAGCTTTCTTGCTTGAATGAGACCCTCGTTTCTTTTTGCTCTGCTTTCTTTTCTGAATGTATTTTCTCTTAAGTTGTGAGATACTCCCAAGTCCTCAACTAGACAGCGGCTCTTGCTTCTCCTCATAAAATCTTTCCCCAAATAAGCTGTTGGTAACTTCACTCAGCCAACCAGCCCTCCTCTGCTCTCTGAACCGCTCCCTAGTCACATATACACTGGAAGAGCCAAAGCCACACAGCCAGGTCTCTTGTCTACCAATAAACTCTTTCTTATGATGGAAGACATTCTGGGTCTTAGATTAGGTAGCCTAAAGTTTATACCAAAGGCTTCACTCAAATAAGTACAGAACTGACAGTAATGAGTCTTCCAGTCTTTCTGCTAGACATTATGTGATGGTCATAAGGATCAATCCATCTGACAATTGCTCGTATTACTGGTTAAAAGACAGTGTCAAGCAGACTGGAGAAAGGTGGCTCTGTCTAACTGGAGTGCTTTGGTTTCCAGTTGGCTGAATTGTATATAAACTCATACTGATTGGAATGACCTATCAACACTAAATTGAACTGCACATTTCACAAAGAGGCCCAAGATGAAATCTGGGGACAGAAACAACTATTGATTTTTTTTTTCTTTGCAAGAGTAGTGAAACTAGCTATTGTATGGTTTCTACACACATGCATTTTTGCTGAATATTTCTTGTGGGAGTATCCACTGAAGTATGCAAAGGTCATTAGAAAAAAGCTAGTTTTTGTTTTTTTTTTTTTAAGAAAGAAAGTTTACTTTGAGAGCTGGCACATTTTTAGAAAAGATAGACTTTTACAGCACTAACCATTCAAATTCACATTCTTTCCAAGTCTTGTTGCCCCAATATCCTTCTTTTTGTAGATGTATTTACCCCTAACAATGCATCTTAAAATCACTGCCTTTGTTTCTGGGCTTACACTTAATTTTCAATACCCGCCTCCTTTGCCTACTATTTTATCCAGTTTTTTAAAAAAGAAAGTTTGTAAAACTACTTTCACTAAAAATGTCTCATTCCTTGTTCATTTAAGGCATGATTCCCACCAAACCCTCTTTTATAACTGAAAGTCCTCATCTGAATCACAGGGCACAGAAAATGTTTTAAGTGACAGTTTTCTAAATTCTTCTGAGAATGATGCATAATTAGTACTATTCTAATTTCATGACAGAGAGAAATTAATTTATTACAAACAAAAAATTTCAGAGTAATGGCCCCCGCCCAAAGATGCCCACTTCCTAATCTCTGGAACCTGCTACTGTACTTGGTAAAAGAGACTCAGCAGGTGTGATTAAGTTAAGAATCTTGAGATGGAGAGATTATCCTAAATTACATGAGTGAGCCCAGTGTAATCACAAGGGTCCCTATAAGTAAAGGAGGAAGCGAGAGGGTCAGAGTGAGAGACAGATGCAAAGATGCTATGTTGCTGGCTTTGAAGATGGAGGAAGGGGATGTAGGCAGTCTGTAGACACTGAAAAAGAAAAAGAGATGGAGTCTGCCCTAGAGCCTCCGAAAGGAATATAGCCCGGCTGACACCTTGATTTTAGCCTGGTGAGACTCATTTCGAACTTCTGACTTCCAGGACTATAAGATAGTAATACATATGTGTCGATATTAATTTTGTGGTTTTGTTGGAGTGACAACAAGAAACTAATATATATGCTTTAGGGCGTTAGAGCTTTTTACTCTAGGAAACCCAGTTAAGAAAGGTTGCTGCCAGGCTTAGCAAAGGCTCATAATGAAAACAAAGAACATCTCTGATTGCCATTGCCATTGCCATTGCCATTTGGATGACCACTAAATGTATCTTTGGAGAGAAGCTCCTTCCTGGCAGGTCTGGGTTTTAGTTCTGTTTGACCAACCTTTTCTGGCACATTAAGAAGATTACTTTTATTAATTGATTCTAATGAAGAAATCTTTGACTGACCTTCATAAATGGCTTCACAAGTCCCTAAGAATTGTCGTAGGAGAAATGTCTCCCTCAAAGAAACAGGGAAACATATACAGGCAGGGGAGAGTTTGGGTATTTCATAAGTATTCACAGTTGATCCAGAACCTATATTATTCTAACGTCATCATACTCCCAGCCTTCAGTCAGATGCTTTGATGTCCAAAACACTAAATTGAAATATTCTGCAATATCTGCAGAGTATTTTCTTGGGGTCAGCTAAACACTGAGACCCACAAGATGACCACAGAAAATAACTCAACCTGATATTCATTTAGAAGGACCTAGATGGGAGACCTGGCAAGCCGGCAGGACAGCCCCAGCTGTTTCTCTTCTATGGGCGACTTTGCAGAATTCTGTGCAGCACAGGGAAGCCGCAAGGAGACAAAGTCTACATCAGGCAGGTGGTTTCAAAGCCTTATTCTTTCAGGAGCCCATATCTTTTGTAATAATAATGGAGGCATAATTTCCAGGGTCTTCACAAGGGACATGTCAGTGACAAATTTAGCACATTCGGAGAAACCCCAAGTTTTACCTCCTTCTATGTGTTATAGTTCATGTATGTGCCTCTAAACCCAAACACAATTTATTAATCATGGTCCACATATTACCATAAACAACGTTGCGTAGCAACGTAGCCAACGTATTACCCTTAAGAGATTAACTGAGCTTGAAAGTTAAAGAAAGGTCAAATTCTCATGCAAAATGGAAAAGGTTTTCTTAACTCTCTAACTATAAATATGTTGGAAATGAGCCATTTTCCATGCATAACATTGCATTATCATCATCTTTATTGTTATTATTTACAACTGTGTTTGAGGATGAACATTCCCATAAAGCTTTGTGCTTTGGCTTGTTCAGTTATCATACGAACCTTATGAGGAAGGTATATTAATACGATCTTTTCATAAGAACACTAGGATTCAGAGAAGTTGAGAAAATTTCTTAATCAGTTTGCTATACTTCCATCCTTTTTGTTGCTAAATCCAAATTGTGATCATTGTCACCGACACCTGTGTCTGCATCCAAGAGGATTTGTGCACCTTTCTTGGTCTACCAGAGACTTATTGGCCATTTTTATTAGTTGAGGAGGCCATTTGCCCTGCAACAAATGTGCCCATGAAACAAAGGATGAATTTTTACATGCTTAGTTTCTCAAACTGAAATGGAGCATCTTTAATGGTTAAAAAAAAAATGAAAGAAAAGAAAAGTAAGAAAGGAGCTGGGGACACATGAACACTTCAGCGGTTGACAATGGTCTTTTCTCAGTTACATTCAGCACTTGGTACAACTATGCAACTAGAATGCAAGCGGATTCTGAAAAGTGCTGGATTTGTATCAAAAGAGAGTGGCGAATTAGTTGGAGAGAACAGCCTTTAACTTTGAGTGCAAAGGAAGGCTTGAATGTGGAGGTAGTGAGGGTCAACGGCATTCACTAATCACTTCCCTCACAAAGGAGGCTGCCTTAGGTTCTTGCTGACATCAATAGGAATACTAAATCCTTCCACAGCATTGCAGCTGATTCCTTTCACAGCAGGATCACTACTGTTTCCCCTCACTTTTGAAATCCTGAAGCCTTTACTGGCTGTTTGGCTGAGTTATAAGTGATTGTCTGTCTAAATCAACAAGTGGTAAATCTCCCCTAGTTATAATTTGATTTAAATTAGCTTACCTTGAGAAGCAGATCTCCACACGTGCAAATTACCATAAACAGCAGCCTTCTTTGACGATTTACATAATTAAATGAGAGAATATTAAGATATTACTGTGAAGTGGCAACCTGTGATGCCTATTTTTTTAAGTGAAGAAAACTGTAATCCTTCACATCTTCCCTGTTGCCATTTTATACCAAAGCAAACATCATTAAGACCGCTGTGTCTTACAGATACATTTTCCTGAGATATCATGCCCCCAAATCGTATCTTTCCTTGACTTTTTTTTTCCAAAAAACTAAAAACTGATGAAATTCCCAAATACACAAAGGTAAGGTATTACAGTATATCTGCTTTAAAAAAGTACATACATAATAGGTATTTTGAAATGTAGGAAACAAAGGAAGAGAAAGTGATTCAATTAGTTGTACTTTGGAAAATATATTATACGACATTGTTCCACTAAGCACTGTGAGGGGGAAGAGCTTTTCTTAAAAGAGCACTCTTGGGATTTCAAAAACATTTCTGCTTTGGGTGAGTGAGAATTTTAAAATATTATCGGAAACTTTTGAAATTTAAGATTCATAATCTGGCTTTGACAATGGAGAAATCAAATGGAGTGGTCAGATCCTGCGAAGCAAGCCTGGTTTTCAAACCAGAAGGCTGTAATAAGATGCTCACTATACGTTTTTATATTTCGGTCTTTCTGTGGATTGTCAGGAAGATATTCTGGATTCCGTGGATTGTCACATGGTATAAAAAGAAAGCATTCTTTTGAAAGAATAAGAAACCATCTGGGTAGCATCACCTGTTTCTCTGGAGAATGTACACAGGCTAAAAAAGGCCTGTCTAGGAGGCAAGTACTGTTGTTTGGGGAAAAGCAGTGACACAATGGTAGCCCCTAAGTCCAGTGCCAGACAAGTTACATGAGAGGTCATGGAACAGAAAGACCAAATGCTAATGCTCAGATCAATTTAAAACACACAGCAAGAAGCAAAGGGGGAAGAAATGGGCAGCTTAGCACCGTTAGGAGAGTGCAAACATGGGGGAAGGAACACACTACCTGAGTCTGATTTGCGTGACGTTTGTACTCAGGATCGGCTACTCAATTTATAGACCCCAGTGCAGAATGAAAATGTGGGCCCCTTGTTCAAAAAGCAAGAAGGAAAGTACCATTAAAGGTACTAAAACACCCAGGTTTTTCTTTTATCTTTATATTTTCTCTTTTCACACACATATTCCATTGCTTCATTGGACCTCTGATACAAAATACAAGTTCAAAGATAAAATTATTAAGAATTTCAAGGCAGTGACAGGAGAGCATTAAACTAAGTGTGGGGCCCTTCTGGGTCTGTTTCTACATCCTGTTTCTCTGCCACATCAGCTTTTTTTTTTTTTTTTGCTAATGGCTTTGAACAACTAGTAGAGGTTGGTGAAGGACTGAGGAAGGAGTAAGGGAAATGGCCAGCTCTGATTCAGACATCTTTATTTGAATAGACCTTTTGGAGCTCTGTGTGGACAACCAGTCGGCCTACTTAGGCCTAATTGGGTACAAGGGTCTCTGTGCTAATAGTAGAGGCAAGGCTACAGATACCATTCAGGGAATGGCCTGCATGTAGAGCTTATTCAAAGCTATACACCAAATGAAATCACATAGAGAGATATAGAGAAAAGAGTATATAAATGAGAAAAAAAAATGTTTGTTTTTCTCCCTAGATTGCAAGCTTCACAAGGGCAGGTCATGTTTTTGGAATTCTAGCAATGAGCAGTCTTATATATGATAGTTTGATTTGTTTTTGCAATTCTAGCAATGAGCAGTCATATATGATAGATGTTAGATAGATGTTCAGAGAATGAATAAAGAGGTAAGCAACGAGTTATTCAAAAATATTATTGTTTCTCCAGACTTTTCTTTAACTCCCTCTAATTTATAGAGTTTACTTTTTCCAGCAGAAATTGTACACTGATATATTATATGCATGCTTATTAGAGGTAATTTTATTGTTTTCTTCCTGTAAGTAATCAAACTGTTTCCATGTCTTCTGTGATACTAATTAAGAATATTTAGTATGGAATAACTCACTCAGATGTAACTTCAGCATTTTCTTACTCTTTACCACTTATCATTGAAGATGTTATAACCTCACTATGATATCATATATCCATTATCTCTAGGAGCTTCATAAGCAATTTCCAGTGGCTGTTTGCTTCACCGTTGAGATTTTGTGCCTCTGAAAAAATTTCTATCACTGTTTTTCAATTCCTTTGGAAAGAGAGAAAAAGGAAAAACAGAACAATAGTATTTTTCGAAATGTGCTTTGTGAACAAATATGCTTATAAAATCTGGTTTCTCGAATCATTACACAAATTGAAAGGGCTTCAGCACTCATTCTTTCTCCTCACCCCCAACACTTTCTGTAGCAAAAAATCCATAGCAGTTTCTGCCTTATGAAACGTCTTTCAATTCCAGCCATGGCATTTGTAATTTGGCTAATTATGAAGTACAATTAAAAGGTGATTAAGAATTTTTCCCTTCTTAGCCAGAACTCAGGAAGTGTTCTCTTTGTTCTCACCTACTTAATCACCTTTACAGTCATTTCCAATCTAGCTTTACTCCTTTTGACATATCCCAAAATAGCCTTTTTAATTCTGGCCGGAGATGTTCTTTTTTCTTATCTGATCTGGCATGTCTTTTGCTTTATTCGCTGCTATCAGATAAGATACCCTTTCCAACCATCTAAAGTCATGGATGCTCACTTTGAAGCTATAAATCCCTGAACTTCTGCTTGTCTTGGGTAAGCCTTCAGAGTCAGACTGAGGATCCAAGAGTCTATGTCTATGCCAGCAAAGTGTTTTACTTTTTTGTTGTTTTACTTTTTTTCAATATCCTGAAATGCTGATGAAAAACATTTCAATTCCGACTCCGCATCCTTCCGAGGTTCCTTTCAGCTGAGAATTATAAAGGAATGAAGATATATGGCTTGACGTAGAAAAGAAAAGACATCATAATTTTAGACACAGAGAAGGGCAAGGACTCAGAAATGAGAGCAGGGAAGTGGTATTGGATGGTGTCATGGCTACTGCTCCTGAAATGAGGCGATGGCTCTGAATAGCTGTCATCAGCCTCTCAGAAACCAACCAAACCTTTGCCTTTGAAGCTCACATAAGCCACAGTAACTGTAAGGGCTCCTCATCTAGAGCCATCACTGCAGTGGTTAGAGGCACTGGCTCACCGCCTGGCTAACTTATCAGCAGTATCCCCTTGGCTAAGCTATTTAACCCCTTTGTGCCTTAAAAATGGCCATTGGGCTATACTATTTAAAAAGATTGGTTTGAATATATATTTAGTTAACATTTTTGAGCCACTAGTCTTGCCAGACACTTTCACATAAATTTTTTACATGAAAATAGTTTGTAAGTAGAAAGGCACTTTAAAATATAAACTTTTATACATTTTCTCAGTTGCAGATAAAAACCTCTTTGCAGTTTTTATTATTTTCAATTATTATCTGCCTTTCAGTGATGAAAAAACAATGGAGAATAAAAAAGGTTAAGTGATTTGCTCAAGGTCACATAGCTGGTAATTCTAGGTCTCAAACCCACAGTGAGATTTCTGGTTCAGTGAGATTCCTATGACAACCTAGCTCCCAACAATCTGCTTTTAATCAAGTGCCAAAGTGACATTTAACTTTCTAATTCTGCTACCAGCCACCATCCTGCCAAATCTCCAAAAATTCACTCGACTCCGAGCTTGGTAACTGTATATCTGCCATCTGATGATTTTCTCTTCCCAAATCCTGGCCTCCTAGACTTCAGCTTCTCTGGCCTCCTAGCTAATGCTCTAGAGCTGCCTTCTGACTTTACTAAATTTGTAGGACCAGCAAAAAAGGATTTGCTTTTGTTCACTTATGGTGATGTTCCCTGGCCGTTTCTGGTTCCTCTGTGCCGTCGGTGAATTGTGCCTACCTCTTAGAGTGAGTCCAGCTCCTGCTGTGTTGAAGTTCCATAAAGTCAGTGAGTAGAAGTACACTTGGAAGAGATCTGTGCATGTTTTTCCTCTGCAACACTTGGCTATTGCTCGCTCTCGCTCTCTCTCTCTCTCAAATTCTCACTCTTTCTCTCTTTTTCTTTCTGTTTTGATAGGAGCTTGTTTCCTATGTATACAAAATAAAAATAAATTTGGAGAAGAAACCTTTGGTGGTTTGAGGATATGTTCTTCCAAAAGCATTACTTGCCATTGAATAACATGCCTTCTTCATGAGTCTGACACCAGGCCAATGTCTTGTTCTGGGGAAAGCGTGGTCATGCTATCCAAGGGCCCCTGAGGAGAGGCTGAACTCTAAAGGAGTGGAACAAATTTGAAGGATAATTATATTACCTCACTCATTAAAGTGGAATTATGTGAGGATGAACGTCAGACTAAAGGACAGAATATAAAAAGAAAAGACTTTAGGAAGAACTTCTCTGAGAGATGAGGCCGTTAGTGAGGTCAGTCAATGAAAATACCAGTGTGTTAGGCTCAATTGGGCTCAGATTTGGGTAAACACAGGGACATATTGGAAAGTGTAGAAATTGAGTCAGAGAAGGTTTTAAGTAAGGAGAGTTGGATTTTAGCTCATAGACTGTGATGTGTTTGTTTCAAAGAATTTCATATATGATATCCAACCCTTCATCCTTAAGATGCTTAAGAGAGTTCAAGAGAAGGCTCGGAATACCCTGTGTTGGAAGATGATGCTTTAATTAAAAGAATAAAATGCTGTAGCAGCAAAAGCTACTTCCTAATAAACACCTCTGGTGCAAAATTTTTTCTATACATTCTCTTATTTAATATTTCTTGCTAACCTATGAGGCACTCATTAGCCCCGTTTTCATAAGAGGAAGCTGACTTTTATGAGTGGTTGTTACAGGCTCACAGTTGTTAAGGATGCTCTGGAATTATAGTTATATCTTGATTATCCAAGGAGATTTTGAACTTACCTTTCTAATGATACATGATTTATCAGGCATTTGCCCATATCTATCCAGATGACCTATGGGATATTTCTAGAACATACATATTGACTTATTGGCTTTCATGGTGTGAGAATATTGTTTTGAAGATCTGAACTTAAATAAATTATTTTGAAGTCATGCTTGGTGGGAAATAATTCAACATAAAATCAGGCAGACTTTTATCAAAAAACTTCTAACAGAGACAGAACAGCTTGAGAGCTAATGACATAGATTAAAGAGCCAGATCTCTGGGTTTAAATCTTATTTTATTACTCAGTGTTAGTATGACAATTTTTTAATTTCTTTGTGCCTTTGTTTCCCCATCTGTAGAAGGGAGATAGTAATGGTAGCCTACCTTGCAGAGTTGTTGAGAGAATTAAATGAATCAACTTATTTAAAGTACTCGGAATCATGCTTGATATGTTGTAAATACTCTAGATTTTAGCCATTATTGTTATTATTTTTATTATTGATATAGATAATCATCTGTGTTTTATTTCTCTATACAATATAGTCATTTTATTCTTCTGCTCAAATTTCACATTCCTAATAGAATAAATTAACGTAATTTTCAATTTTAGTTATTTAATGTGTGCCATGCACTGTGACAAGCACATGGTCTCTCATTTACTCCACACAACAATCATAAAAGTTTGGCGGTGTTATTAGCGCCATTTTACAGATGAGTAAAATGGGATCAAAGAGATTTTAAACTTGCCAAAGATAATAAAGTTACTAGCAGTGGCAAATTTTGAGTATAAACCCAGTTTTGTATTACTTTAATGTTCTTAAACACTACGGTATAATTTTAACCTCCCTTCCTTCTACCACCTGTTCAGTGAACCCTTTAGCACACTATGGTGTCTACTTTCCCAGCCTGTTCTTACCCAGCTTCCCAAAAGTTTACACTCCACTCCAGGAATATGAAAGCCTTGCAACATCCTTAGCTCTTTCATGCTCTGTGACCACGTGTACTATTCTCACCATCTCCAGTGCCCTTTTCACTTTGTAAATTAGGAAAGTAACTACTCATTCTTCAAGAATCACGTCATGTCACCTCTTCTTTGGGGTCTTCTCTTACTTTTTAATTCACGACTAATCTGCTTTGTCTCCGTATATTCATATCATCCTTTGCACAAGATCCAATTTGTTTTTTATTTTTTAAAAACATTTGTCTTCCTTACCAGACTGTGAGCTTTTCAAAATAGATAACTTTTACTTTTAATCTTTGCTTCCCTTACAACATCTTTTACAAAGTAAGCAAGTCATAAAATTGTCAATAAATGAATCAACAAATGAAAAATTCAGATTATTTTCTAGAGCAGCAGAATGTTTGTGATAATGAAAATGTTCAATATCTGTTCAGTGTGGTGGTCACTAGTCACATGTGCCTGTTGAAGTCATGAAGTGTGGCTGATGCAACTGCAGAACTGTAATTTTAATTTTATTTGGTTTTAATCTAACTTTAAATAACGGTGTGGGACTATTGGCTAATGGCCAGCATGGTTGTAGAGTTAGAGCTGGTGCAGGATTTTACTGAAGGTGCTTCTTGAGTATGCCTTATCCATATTTCCTTCTCAGTTATATACTGTATCTTATACTTGGTCAAAGTCAGAAAGCTACGTATGTTGGAGAACAGAGTTTTTAAGATACTGCAAAGAGACAGCAACATTATTCTACTAGCACACACATAACTCCCTCTGCTGATAGGATAATGGCTCTTTAGAGGGGAAATTTAGGCTCTTAGAGCCACCCAGGTAACTAGAGTAGTAATTTTTGTGATGGGGTTAGCAATCTTCTCTATAGTCTTTGAGTTCATGGAGCTTGAGTTATATCTTTTCAGGGTCTCTGCAGAACTAACAAGTGGGAAAAGACATCAGCCTTGTTTTATCTGCTTTCCCTAGGACCCTGCACATATATCTATTTTCCATTTGTCTTATTGTATTGTCATTATTTGTTCATGTTCTGTTTTTGGCCCCATCCTAGGTGACTTTATTGAGAGTCAGACTCATTTTCTTACGTATCTTTATTTCCCTAGGACTTACCAGAGCACTTGACATAAGGAAGAGGGTCCATAAATGTTTGATGAATGAATGAGTGAACATTGAATTGAGGAATAAGCCAACAACTCCTGGGACTCCAAGAGAGCTAACATAACCCTCACAGAAGAATGAATAAACCAGAGGGATACCAGCCTGCAGCAGTATCACCCACTAGAGAGGGAGACATGTAGGAACAGAATCCTGTCCTGTTTGCAGGACAATCACAAAGGAAAGCAATTATGCATTCTAGGCCAGTCCAGGCTAGAATGAGTAGAGTTTCAGGAGAATTGGCAGTACCACCTTGCAGTCTACCTTTGGGAATTTGGATTTAATGAATAGGAAGTAACTAGGTGTTTAAACAGAACATTTTATTTCGTAATCTCTGTGTTGGCTGGAGAGCTTGCCCAGTCTTCCTGAGTTCTATAATGAACTTGACCAGTAGATGTGCAGCTCTTCCTTTTTGTACAGTATTTGTCTGAAAAGGCCCTGGGGGAAAATGTGAAAGCGATGAGAAAATGCCAGAAATGCATGCTGCACATGCACACATCCATACATCCTAGGAGATGGCAGTAGCAAGTTATATGCTTAAGTGGAGCATGAACAGGGATTTATCTCTGTTCAATTTAATTCAGTTCAATAAAAATTTAGTGAGTATCTACTTTATGGGGAGATACATGGATAATTAAGGCATAGTTTCTTCCTTTAAAAGTTTCACAATCCAGTATAACAGTAAGAACTGTAAATTAATAACTTGTAACAAAGTGTGATGAATGCAATAATAAAGGTGAGCTAGGTCCAGTTGTGATGCAAAGGAGGGGACAGTGACCTCTACTTTTGTTTGTCTTGAACGACGTGTAGAAATTCTTTAGCTATATGGGCTGGGGAAGGGTAGAGAGAAGGGACGGGCCCTCCAATTAGAAGCAAGAACACAGGCAAAGACAATAATGTGACACAACATGTAAGGAGTGATGGGCTGGCTTTCCCAGTGGGAGACTCCTGAGGTGTCCATTTCATCAGAAGATTTCTCTGCCTTTCTAGAGTTTAAGAGATGATTCTTGCTATTGTATATAAGATGGATTGACAAGAGGAAAACCTCTAAATAGGAAGGTCAGCTAGGAAGCTATTACAACAATTTTGGGGTGAAAGGTTTAAGGTCCCAGTTAGAATTATGGTTGTGAAAATAAAGAACAAGACTTTCCAAGGTATATTCTTGAGAAATGATCCTCAATCTCCTTTCTATCTGGTAACTCCTGAGAAATAAAACATACTTCCATCAGTGATAGTGATAGTACAGAACAGAAGTGTTTCTAGAAAGGAATATGGAAATATATTTGAGATGATCGCCCCAGATGATGCTGGCATATAAAGCACATTCTGACACCCCATTATGGATAATCTCTATTCTAGTGGAAGAGCAAGACTTTGTGAGGGCCAAAAAGTGAGAGGGATTGAGCCTGAAGATGTGAAAAATAAACGTTACCTTTTATTGAGAATCTACAATGAGCCATGTTCTTGGCAACCATGATATAATTTGATTTTCACAAACATCCTTAGGGTAGGCATTATCATCCTCATTTTTTACCTAAGAGGGATCTGAATTTCAGCCAGATTCTGAACCTTGCTCCAGCTCCCATTACTACCGGAGGCCATGCCTGGGTTTGAGCCAAGGACCATTTGAATGAAAAGCCCAATGCTTTGAAATGCACAACACTGTCTCTCTCTGGGAGTTTTAGTTCTGTGACCTGAGAAGAACCTTTGTATCATAACAGAAAGGTCTCATTTATAAAGAAGAAATTGCCAAGAGAGATAGGTCTTATTCAGGAGAGAGATGTCTGATTTGTCACCTTCCAGAGTTATCTTTTTTTCCCAGTATCTGTGAATGATGAACGATCACATGCTAATTTGCTAAAAGCATTTGGGAGGGAAATGAGGGAGCTGGTCAGTCATTTTCTTCCTAATCAATAGGTATTTATTAGGCTAATATATGTCAGGCACTTTACTGAATATAAAGGATAAAAAGATCTATTTATGGGTATTACTCCTGCCTTCCAGAAATTCAGTTTTATATAGGGTAAAACATGTAAAATATAACTTTAGGTAATGGATCATGCTAAGTGGTCAAGTAGAGATGTGTGCATATGCGCATGGTGTTCCCCCACACCCCTATAATCACACAGTTTAATTTATTTTTTTGTGAAAAAATATAATTTATTTTTTTT
>NW_011888800.1:11472995-11484287 GCF_000151845.1 Pteropus vampyrus
TATTCAATATTATATTAGCTTCAGGTATATCGCATAGTGGTTAGACATTTTATACAGCTTATGATCTCCCCAATAAGTCTAGTACCCACTTGGTGCCTTACATAGTTATTACAATATTATTGACCATGACTTTTGAGGCGTAGTGCTCTCTCATTATTCCTCTCACCTGACTTACTGCTGCTTCTGTGTCTCCTTTGTTCAGTTTTCCTCATCTTCCTATTCTCTAATTGAACAGGGTCAGCACTTCGATCCTTCTTAATCCTTATCTGCACACTCATCCTAGTGGTCCATACTTTTTAATTTGAACTGCTAATTGACCATGAAGAGTGACTATTAAAAAAACTATTTCATCCTGTTTATACTTCATACTGGGAGAATGGTCACAGACTGTATAAGCACTTTCAAAACAGGCACTGTAACACAAAGAGAGCAAACCTCTTTGGAGCTGTACAAGATTCTGGTGTTGAATTTTTCTTGTTCTAAGTGACAAATTTAGCCGATGCTTGTAGCAAACTGAGTTACAGTTTAGACAAGGACGAAATAGATGGAATATCTCCCTCTTCGTCATGAACAGAGAGCATAGCAGAGGGAATTATGAACTCCTTCCTAGTATCTGAGAAAGTCTTCACCTAGTTAGTAATGTGGCAGCCAGCTCCTAAAGAATGAATAGGATATTTGCCCAGTGGAGAAGTGAAAAAGACATTCCAGGAAGAGGGGACAGCAGGGAAAAGGCACAATGAACTGAAAGTGCTTTAGGAGATGCAATAGATTCCATGTGGCAAACAGTGAAATGGAGGTGCAAGATTATAAAGGGCTTTGTTTTCTCTTCTGAAAAGAGGAAATCTTGTTCCTATGTAGGGTGTGGGTGGTGGTGTTGGGGGCGGTGCCGAAGGGAGTGGAGGGAGATGGCATGAGCTTGGTGTTTCAGAAAAATAATTTTAGTGCTAATGGGAAAGATTTAAATAGAGGAGGATGACACCAGGAGGACAAGATCAGAGCTGAAAGTCCCATCTCAGACAGAGCCTGAGTTCATCCTAAGTATCCCACCCTGTCCCCCCAACACACACACCCTCAGGGTGCAAAGTAATTTTAGAGGTCAAGGCTGGATGAAGAAGTAGTTTTGCCTAGCACTTACTAGCCTGGAGAATTCAAGGTTGAGGGATGCACACCTGCTTATAAAATTAATCAATACCTCAGGTCCTTCCCCATAGAAACGGAATTAGTCCTTCACACCTAAAAGTTCTTCCTTCCTTTGTTTTTGCTTCTGTTGCCTGAAGGCTCTCTTTTGACTTGCATAATTCCTTCATCTAGCTGGGGCCCTCATATAAACTCAGTGGTGCTGCTAATATTTCATTGTCATTTTCGGCTATACTACATCTTTCTCTCAATCATTCTTTAAAGCAGGAGATGTCATCTAGAGGGGTTCTGCAGCTTACATAAATGAGTTATGAATCCTCATGATTTCAAGTAGGTTACCAAACCCTTTCCAAGCAGAACCAGCCATCTGGTATCTCCAAAGTGTGAAAAGGACATTATGCATATGTATGCAGAGACACATGCCCCACAGCGTTTCCCAAGCACTTGCCACATTTTCACTCACAGGGGCCATATGCAGGGGGACCTGAGAACTGTTCTTTGAAAGGAAAGTACTTTAACCTATCCTTTCTTTTCTCTCTTCTCTTTACAGTTCTTTAATTTTCTTTTTCTGAACCCATGAAAAGAGTAAGGAAAGATTTGTCTGAGGGTGCACAAGATGTGTTATGCACAGCTTCACACATATGTAGGCAGGTAACCATCAGTAGCTACAGGAGAAAGTGAGAAAAGCAACAAAGCTGTTTACAGGAATACAACGAGGGAAACAAAATCCAGTAGCTAGATTACTCCTACATAGATCATTTTGTCTGAACTATCAGGATTGTGGAGAGTAATACTAAAGAGTTTTGACCAGAAGTTTCCAATAACTTGAAATTTTCTATTTTTCAAAGTGTGCCACAGATGCCACAGAAAGGCAGCCGTGGCAGGCTAGGGAGTAGATGCTCAGCCAGTGAGGATACTTCTGGAAATTCTATTACCTTATTTAGATTCAAGATCTGATTTTGATTGAGACTAGGATTTGACTTTTAAAAAACCTAGATTTGAATCCTAGCTCTGGTACTAACTTGGATGACGTTAGGCAAGTCATTTTACCTTTCTGAATAACAGATTCCACATTTGTATAAAGATAATAGTGCCTACTTCATGGAATGGTTATAGGGATTAGGTGAGCAAACTTATATAACCTTTGCAATGGTGTGTGACACATAGCAAACCCTCAGTAAGTACAATTTTTATTGTTTTTACATTTTTACACATCTTGGACACTTCATTTAGCTTCGTTTTCCTTATTTCTAAAATTAGACTAATAATAACTGTTCTGTTCACTGTACATAGTTTTTGTGGCCATTAAATATCAGTGCATGTAAAGATACTTTATAAAGTGAAAACTGCAAATAGTCAGAAAGTGTTATTATTATCATTATTGTAGAGGCACTTAGGCTGTCATAAGTACAAGAATATTTGGGGAAAATCTACTTGACGTAGATATATGTTACTGATCTGCAGAACAAATGCATTCACCTATCAAGTCTAATTCCTGTCCACCTTTTATTATGAAATCTGTGAAATGTCTCATATGTGTATAAGGTAGATAGTATTTGGAAATAAGGATCAGAAGGTCCTCTCTTCTTTTAACAGTGGTGTATACAAGGTGTAAAACCGGCAGTTTTTTCACATTTTACAACTGCTGAGCTGTTCCTACTCCTGGAGCTTAAAGACAGTTGCTAAAGCCCATCTGACTGATAATCAGCTAGAAACTCAGATACTTGCAGGTTCTGCCAGTCTTCATAGCTTTCTGTCCCACAAAGCTGGCACTCTCGTACCTGTCTCCATCCTCTCTATCCCTTAGTAAGAGAGGGAGAATGAGTCTCTTAAGTAGACAGTAGATTTACCCTTGGCCGAGTTATCAGGGACCACTGTTTATCATTGGGGCTGCCCAAATCCCCTTTCTCAGTAAATTTTAACGCTTGGGCATCCCTGTAACCCCATATGGAAGTGGAGAGGGCTAGTGGATAAGCACTGCCATTGGCATGGTGTAGCATTCTCAGACAGAGCTAGGTTTGAACCCCGCCTCTACCAGTACCCCTTGCATCTAGCTGTTTGACCTGGTTTAATTTATTTATCCTGCGCCACCCCCCCCCGAGACTTGCTTACTACATCTGTAAATGGGGATAACAATATACTTACTGAGCAAGATTTTTCTGAGAATTAGATGAAATATTTATGTAAAATATCTTACAAAGAACATAATGTTAACCAAATGCTAAACAATAAAAAAAATATATTTTCCTGTTCTTTCTCTTTGATTTCTAACTCATTAACAGTTACTGTGCAACTTCATCTAATCCACTCTTTTTTTATCTAAAAAGTAAACTTAGACTCAATGATTTATGATTCCTATATGCTAGTGAATAGAATCCCTACACTTTACGTATTGTATGAGAGGAATAAATACGTTGCTCTGTACATTTCTTAGGTAGGTGGGATAAAGTCACACAGGGAGATTGAGAAGGCAAGATTTGATCTAGGTGTTATTGGGTAAGTAGGATTTTGATAAGCACATGGGTAATGACGGAATGAGAAAAGACACACAGTCTAATGCTTTATTAGGTTTAATGTGAACTGTTTGGATAAATTGATTCACACTAAGATAATAGAGATTCTCTCATGAGCTGTGTTTGCAAACTGGAAAGAGGGTAACTCAAAGGAAGCATGAGCCCCTCTTTTGGTGAGGCAGTAGAAACAGTGTGCACAAGTAGGAATGCAGCAGACATTCCATCAGGCCATAGTTCCCCATTGGACAGTAATGTTCATGAGAGCAAGGACTCAATCTATTGTTACCAGGCATACTTGCTGAACATTAATTTCAGATAAGCAAAGAGTATCACTGATGCCCCTAAAATATTAATGTCTGAGTGCGGAGTAGGATCCAGGAGAAGAGAACCTAGTGATTTTTTTATGATAGCAATTCTCTTGGAATACTTCCCCAAGATACCCGAGAGTACTTTTGTTAATGCTGATTTTTTAAAAAACTTGTAGACGCTTTTTTTTTTTTGCCTGTTGTGCAGCTGTGAGTGTGGGAGCACAATTCTCTGGAGACTTGAGCATATGTTCTCTCCCTGAGAAAATCTGGGAGAGAACCCCAAAGGACACATTGTACCCCTCTCCCAGCCATAAAAGGAAAATTTTGCCTGAAATGCTCCCTTGGTCAATGAGTAAAGCTATAGGCTGGGAATAGAGCTTTATAAACTTTCTGTGTATTGGAATGAAGAGTGGATTGATGTATGAGTCGGAAATCCTGTGTTTAATTCTTGATCTCTCACCATAAGTATCATATCATAAGCTTTCTGGGCTACATTTCTCCCTGTAAATAAGGAGACTATGCCAATGGGCATGGCAAGATACCCTCTAGCTCAATGCTCCCAGTTTTATTGGTATTTCCTGGAATTTTAGAGCTGGAAAAATACTTAGATGTATTTATATGTTTATATGTTATGAAAAGTATGCCTCAAAATTATAAAATTATTTTGGTTTAATAACTTCACTTGTGCAAAAAGCATCTCAACACAACTGGAATAAGTTTGGGTTTATATCTGTCCTTCCAAATAAGTCTTACTAACCTGTTTTCTTGATGGCTGTTTCTAAAGTTTAAAAGCAAGTTTCTGTTGTAAACATCACAGCTGTTGTTCCTCTTACATATACTTGTGCAAAACTCAGTGCTCGACTTATGTCCACTATTGCCAGGTAACACAAGAAGGGCTGGCTAAAACAGAAAATGTTTTCTCATTAACTGAGTCTGAAGGGGGCCTCTACCAATTATTCTTCAATTGAATCTTTGGGCAAGGTATATTAGAATGCTTTGCTCTCTTGGAAAATATTTAGTCCTGGACCCCATCCCAGATCTATTCATTTAGAATCTTTAGGAAGTAGGGCCAAAAACAATAGTTTTTTTTTTTTTTTTTAATACAAACTCTTCAGGTAGTTCTTATGTATACTCACATTTCAGAATTACTTTCTTCAATATGTGCCCAAATATTTGTAGCCTTTAATGATACTAATCAAGTAATAATTCTATCCTAAATGACTCTGGTTTTTGAAATGTTAAGCTAATGCAAAATTCAGAAAGCATGTTTGAAAGACATAACTGTATTATGCTAAGGTTTTAGTCTTCCATTTTTTAAACAAAATATTTTTTCCCTCAATTGAAATACAAAGAGTCAAGTGTCTGTGTCAAGGCTAATGTCATGGTGGCACTGTGTGTGGTATACAGACTTCTCTGTGGCCCTTGTTTTCAAGGAGCATCTTTAGTGTATATTCCTATTGTATGTAATATTGCCATTGAAGAATTAACCCGATAGTCCTGCTTTGTTCTTTTTTTAACATAAAAATATCAAGTGTATTATTCTAAAACTACTTTGGCAAATGTTGAATATGGAACTTATGTCTTCTCTGTAGCATCAGAGAAGCTAACAAACACACTTGTATACTAATAGAATAAAAATCCATTTAAGAATTACTGTGACATTTTCTAACTTTAAAACACCTTAAATCTGAACAACAAATAAAATATGTGGTAAACAAGTGAATGAATATTTCTTACTTGGACCAAGCTACTGAGTTACTCAGATGCATTTGAAATAGATTATCAGGGCACCCTGCTACCAGTGAATACCTAGAACCCCAGAGTGTGTCTGAATGATACTGAATCAGCCTACTACTGCAGACCCCAGTTCAGCCCAAAGGATTGTTCATTCTTGACCTAAGGCTTCTCTGGTTGTTTTCCAGGCAGCTTCAGAGAGCTCCTTATATATACTTATATATTTATCTTTAGATAAATCTACAGACTCTATTAGCCTAATGGGGATATCCATTTAGCTACTTTTCACTCCCCTGTCTTCAGGTTTTGGAGTCTCAAGTTTCCCATTGGGCTCACATCCCTTGTGTGTCTATATAGCCACTTCTGGATTCAGACCTCTCTATTCCAGTAGTGTGTTCAGAGCAAGATCAGTCCATTCCAGCGTTCAAAGCTATATCTCAAGGGCAATAAAGAGAACTGGGAAGTTTCCCCTGAGTAGGAGTATAGAGTGTCCTTGGAGTCCTATACGCACTCTGACGTGACACTCAGTCAAAGCCCGGTGCCCTGGACTGTCTGATGCTTGGTCCATAGAATGCCCACAGACTTTTCAGTCACGTTAGCACGTGTTTCATTAAGACTGGATATACTCCTTTTTTTCTCCCCCCACAGAGACTATGTCCCTATTGCAGTTTATTAAAACTGCCCATGCAGTGCACCATTATTCTTCCAGCTTTTATTCATGAATGGCCTGCCTCAATAGGAACATTCAGGTGGAGATCAATAATCAGTTTCTTAGTTAGGGCAGGAAAAAAAAAATCCATTGGTGTCCTGCATTCAGCTGTGTTTAAGAGGTCTTATCATTAAAGCAGCAGCAGGCATTCATAAACCAAGCTTGCCGGCAGTGCTGGACATGCAGAATTAAAATAATCGTCCATCAGGCTCTGTCTCATAAATGTTTTCCTTTGACTTTTGGCAGGATCTCCAACCTGAGCCTATGCCAGTTGACATGGGAACACTGAGGCCAGCATTTTAAGGATTTTCACATTTGCTTGCAGTGGTAAGATTTAAAGATATAACAATGAAGGACATTAAATATTACTGGGTTCTAGCTTTTCGTAGTAGATGTGAAACTGATGTTTAGGTGTAATATTTTTTGGCCCATACAAGTCATTACCTTGCAAAACTATAGTAAACAAGAGAAATCTATAATCCATAAATATTGGATTTAGTATTGTTTAGATAGGTGAAAATAGAGAAACTAAGTAATATCAAGATTTCTTTACTTCTGCACAATTGGACCAGGTTGAGAGAATGGTTTCCATTTTGAACAAAGAAACTTTCTATTCAGAAGAGATATAATTATGAGAGCACAAAGGGATACAAAGTTTAAGATCAATGGGGGGAAAGAAGGGGGAAGTGATTCTATTTTCAATATCTTAGGAGGAAGTCATGCCCTTAATATGGGTCCAGAGATTGGGTTTCTAAAACAACCGAATCTTTAGTCAATTAAGTAATTGCATAAAAAAGAAGAATGCATCATGCTGATGGCATGGTGATACACTGGATGCTTGTTGCCATCAGAGGCACAACCATATTGTTTCTTTAAAAAAGAGTCATAATAGTGAAGATGTTGGCAGCTACATAGCAAATTGTGTTATTAGAAGATCATTTTGAAAGAAGTCTTCCATGGTGTGTGTGTAGTCACGTATATGTGTGCACACATACACTTCTTAGATATGAGGCCAAGAGATATTATTGAATAAAGTAATAATTAGCATTCTATTTTTTATGGAAGAGATTGGAGTCTCTGGATACATTTCCAATATAAAGTAGAAAATGAACTATGATGTGGTTAACTGGAGTCAAACAAGATCACGTTAGATTCTTTAGATCCTGAATTATTGAACTTAATAGATTAAATTAAGTAATAATACCCATTCCATTTCCAAATTCAAGCTGAGCCAGATTTTCATAGGATGAGGCTATATTCAGCACATTCAATTCTCTGAGGCCTACCATTTTAGTACATTTTCTACATATGTTTTGGTCCCCATTTTCATGTGGCCTTGTAGCAGGTCCGTGGTACATTGAATGAAATGTGACTTTCAGCCAACATATTTGTCCATTTTTGTGTACTAGACATGGCTTTATATCTAAATTTTCAAAGGCTATGTTTTGGCAATTCAGTATTTATATTTAGTTTTCTAAGTATATTCCTCTCAAATTGACCTGCTGCTTTATGTAGTTAAATTATTGTGGTAAGTTTTACTTTAACAGCTTGTATTCACATAATCTATTTATGGAACAAGGGAAGAATGATTGTGAAATAGCCTGGAATACGAATTACTTAAACTGATACCTGGAACTGATGGTACCCCTTCACACTTTTATATTTATAAAAGTATATGAATGTACCATTATGGTTTCTTTTATCTGAATAGTACATTCCTCTTAAAAATTAGATTACTTTGCACTTGAGTTTAATGTTTCATTGCATGATTTAGTTGTGCTTTCTAGAAACTGCCACCAACTAGTTCCCATATATAAGTCATGGTTTCTCATAAATACATAGAATTCAAGATAACATCCCAATTAGAGAGTCATTAAATCTCAGATCTCAGAAGGGCCAGAGTTAACTGAATAGGGCTTTTTAAAATCCCCACAGTTGAGCAATTTAAGGAGAAAAAAAAGTAAGAGAAACATGCATGTGATTGGCTTTAATGAAACCGCAAACCTCTGTGAAAGTGGTCGATCTAATAACTCACTTCTAGACCACATGAGTCATAGTTTTATCTGAGCTCCATATATTAAATTATGGTTTTTGTTATCAAGAGTGAAACCCTACCAAAGAAGTTCAGTAGATCATGCCAAACCAATTTATGTCATTTGAGATATGAAAAGGTTTTCTTAAAACTAGCCTTGGAGCTCTTAATTTCTGTAGAGGATCAGAAGACACTGAATCCTCTGTCACTTCTGCAATACGAGAACACTGTCGACCAGATAGGGTTGTTTGAGAAAAAATACATTGATGCAGAATGGCATAGTAGAAAGAACAATGATTTAGGAATCCATGGACCTAAGTCCTAATCCTAACACCATAGCTGTCTTAGCTAGAGAAGTTCTGTTTCCTTCTTTTGTCTCTGAGATCTTAAATAGTCACTTAATGTTTAGACCTTAGTTTTTAATCTGTAATATGCGGTTAATATTCGCTGTACTCCTCTGTAGATTTATCTAAAGATAAAATAATAAATGGGAAACAATGTGAGGAACTTAAAATCACTACACAGAATTTCATATTGCTAGAAAGTATATTCCTTATTAACAGCACTTGACTGATTTAAAAGTTATGTCAAAAGAGAATCTTCATAGATGTTCATAGGTGTTTTCGCATTGAACAAAGACTTACAGTGATTTGAGCTCTAATATACTTGGGTTTTCTCATTAAATTATGATAACATCAATAGTCAATTATTATAATTGTCTTTGACTTGTATCTGAATCTGTCTCTGGTGTTTATGTTGCATTGATCCCAAATTTTAATGTCTTAGAATTACTCCTAAAGGAGAGCATGGGAGAGAATAAAAGAAATCTTGACAATACAATCCCTGTCAGCAAGATGGGGAGGAAAGGGTCTTTGGGTTGATCTTTGAGGTGAATCCTCCTTTCTGAGACTTCCCTCCCTTTAATTCTTTTCAGATGTATGCTTTTTACTAAACTAGATTCTCTGCTTATCTTCCTCTCCTCCTGGTCCTCTCCTTTCTCCTCTCCTTTCACACCTCAGAAAGTCTTTTACTTGTTTACAATCCAGTATTTTTTCAAGCTATTGACCCGCAGCCCTCTGCTTCTATAAATCCTGCTTTAAGTGTTTGATCTCTAAGACAAATACATCCCCCACAGCCCTGAGTTTACTCTCTGACTCTGTTTCATTACAAATGTTGTAGACAATCAATATGAATTTGATGGGAGGGGGAGGGTATCTTGGGTCAAAAAACGCAATTCGCTTGAATACACCATAGTCCTTGTCTCTGCAAAGAACTGTGGATCACGTGTCCTTTAAGAATAAAGCCATAATTGTTGAAAAACAAATAATAAACAGGGAATTCCAACAATTACATGTTATAGAAAATCTTCCAGAGCTCCTATTCCAAGTACTAATATTAGAAACAATCAAGGACTATGAATAATGGATGAAGTTAAACATAGTGGTCCAATTTTTTATTCAATGTGCTAGAGAAGAACATAATGGATGTGGGTCATAAAAATTGGCTAGTATATGAAATACCAACCAAAAGTATCATCATTTAGGTTTTCTAGGGATAAAATTTGAACACCATCTAACATTCACTATTGTGGAGATGCTTACCTATGTGCACTACCATCCTCTTCCTTGGTCCCAAGATCTCCAACTACATAGAAGCATCATTTGTACCTTTAATGACTATTAAAACCCACCCTCATTTTTACCAATTTATTCTCCAAAGACAAGAAAGTAATTAATGGTCTCTTCACTCCTGGGTTCATTTTGTCCTCGTATTAGAACCTAGTTGAAACCTTCTTTGGATCACAAAACCCTGAGACTTATTTGGGAGAGTAATCAAAAAAAAAAAATTGAGATAGAAATAAAGTTAAGTTATAGACAAGGTTATCTTAAGATGCTCCATCCAGATTTCCATGTGTTTATAACTGACCCTATTAGCCTAAAAATTGTAGTTTTTAAAACATCATAGCAGACCATACTACTAACTCAGTGAATTAATTTTATTGGGCTCTGGCTGATCTAGATACTGCTATTATTCCCAGTGTTCCCATCTCAAAAGGCAATTTCTCTTTTCAGTCACTGACCTCTGTTTCTCCTCAAAGTCTCCTCACTCCTCATAGAGGTGAGACATAATCAGCAAAGAGGGCTCCTTAGGATCTTTCCTAAGATCCTAAGGGATCGTAAAATGATGGAAATTGATAGAAACTCAAGTAGAGTCTTTAAACTCTCAGCTACTTTCATTAGCATTTCACCAAAGCTCCAGAAAACTGCAAATATTTTATATTCCAGTCACCTACTATCACTTTGCAGCTGATCAAAATAACCCATGACTAATAATAGGAACCAGAGAACCACCATATCTGCAATAGTTCCATCTATCACTCAGACATTTTTGGTGTAATAAAGTCAAAAGTGAATTTTCTTCCATTATTTTCAAGTTTTGCATCTAACAAAATGTCATTAGAGCACAGGGACTCACAGAAAATTGGGATAGATTGAGAGTCTCTGATAAAAGGCAATCTTTCTATCACTGAAGGATTCTATTGAATTTAGAGGGAAGGGGAGAAATAATTTTTAATAATATGTTCTCTGGTGTCTTATCAAGCATCTGCAAAAAATTCTAATTAACTATCTAAAGATATGTTATAAAAATACATTGTAAAGTCACAGATATCCTGGAAAATATTTTAAAAACTTAAAAATATATATTTTGTTTGTTTGGGGGTATAGAGGGCAAGGGGAGCTGAAAAACATAAATTGTATAAGCATACTATGACTTCATCCTAATTTCAGTCAAGAAGACATGCTCTGACATTCCATCCCTTGATCGTGTATGTCAGCTTTTAGACTGTATCTGCTTATA
>NW_011888800.1:11486692-11488946 GCF_000151845.1 Pteropus vampyrus
AAAAAAAAAGACTTGAAGGAAATGAGGCAGCAAGCCAGGAAGATATATCTAGGGGAAGAGTTTTCTTAGGCAGTGAGAACAGTAAGTGCAAAGGCTATGAGACAAGAGTCCCTGGCATTTTAAAATGACAACAAGGAGGGCATTGAGCTTGAATCCTAGTGAAAGAGGGAGGAGAGGTAGTAGGAGATGAAGTCAGAGAGGCAATGTGGAGCCAGATCATGTAGTGCCCTGAAGTCATAGAAAGCTTGGCTCTTACTTAATGAGATGGAAGCCTTTGGAGGGTTTTGAATAGAAAAGTGGCCTTATTAATCTGACTAATATTTTTACAGGGATCATTCTAGCTGCTATGTCAAGAGTGAAATGTAAGAGGTGATTGTGGGGTGGGCAGGGAAGGAATGAGTAGGGAGCCCACTAAAGAGCATGCTGCAATAATTCTGGGAAGAGATGAGAGAATAAAGTCCTGTGCCTAATAGAGAGGCTGACCTTGACTACGAGCATGGAGAACTTATCCATAGTAACAGGAGAGATATGGGTAGGTGGGCAGGTGTGATAGTGAAAGCACGTGGAAGTTCTCTTTTGGTTATCTACAAATATCAATTATATCGGACTGCATGAGTATTGGTATCGAATGGTTGTTCGGCGAACTTTCCTGGTGAAACCATACCCTTATTAAAGTCAATCAAAGTGAAAAAGGAGCTATGACGTGATTATAATAGTTATCTATGGAACTTAAGGTTGAAAGGAAGCAAGAGAGAATATTATGGAGGTGATATCTCAGGGACACTGAGAGAGTAGATTTAGGTCCTGGTGGGGTTGTAGAATTATAGGGTTTGGGGTGTTCGATGGGGAGTGAGCAGGGAAGATAAGAAGTCATGATCAGAGAAAAGAGTATTTGAAATTGAGATTTTGCAACGGCTGCAGTTATTGGTAACAAGGTGAAGGTTGCCACTGTGGAAGTGAGTGGCCAGGAAGGATAGCTGATGACATCTTTGGAAGAGAATAAGTTCAGGGACTGAGACCTCAGGACATTGGAAAGATTATCCTATTAAATGTGGAAATGACCAAAAGTTAAATAGTATTAGAGAGAGTGATCATGAGCTAGGCACCAAAATCTCCAATTTATGGAATGATAAAGAACTGGAAATGGTGGAAGAAGTACTAACAGGGGAAGAGGTTGGCGTAGTGTGATGACATGGAAGTAAATGCTGGGTTTTGTAAAGGAAGAAGAGAGAAAGTTATGAATGCAGTAATGAGGAACAAGGAAGATACTTGCCATACTTTCAGGTTCCTTGGTAATAGGAAGCTATGAGAAGAAAAGGCATCTCTTGGAAGGACTTCATTGGAATCTGTGTTTCAGGGAGAGCCAGGTTTCAAGTAATGCAAAATGTGAAAGGGAAGCTTCTAAAGGAAGGTGAGAATGAACAGACTTACTGGTGACTTTCGTGTCCAAGAGAATTCAGGGAAAGCGTTTCAGGAATTTGAGGGCCGAGGTCAGAACAAGTAGTGGATAAAGTCCTATGATGATTAGAGAAGAAGTGGTAAGAGATGACAATGGCATACAGAGGCCCGATGATAGCTGTTCTGCTCATCCTGCAGACGGTGGTGGCGAGGCTGTAAGTGTTGAGGGCAAGGAGAGTGCTGAGTGCAAGGTTCAAGGCTGGTGAGGCAGACCTTTTCAAGAACATGAAGAAATCGCTTGTCCAGCAAAGGACAAGCGATTTCTGAGGTTCTGCTTGACTGTTGCTGAAGAATCAGTTGTCCTTCAGAAGAGTGATTCAGAACACATACTTTCTTGACTCGAGCCAAAGAGTGGTCGTCAGAGAGGTGTGGTCTTTTACTGAGCAGGCTGGCTCTCTCTGAACTCATTACAGAACCCAGTGGTTTATCGTTCGTCAGAAGACCTCCTTAAGTTCTCCTATCGGTAGAACGTTGTACTATTTGGCTCATGAGATACAGACTCAGCTCCACAGTTGTTGCACTTTAATGACCTTCTGATTTTTGCCCAGTCCTTTCCCAACAACCTACTTTTTAACCCTCTTTTCCCTGTTTTTCTTCCCCAACCTTTTACATCCCTTGATGCAGTGAGTAACTGTCCATAATACTGTTTTCTCCATTTTCTTTTTAAAGAAGTACTGTATTCTTTTATTCTGCACATTCTCTGAAATATTGGTTTCCTCACAGTTTTGCTTATCTTGGATGTCATGCATTCTGAACTGAGTGAAAGTATGTGCTTTGCACGTTCTAATGACCCTCT
>NW_011888800.1:11488996-11517307 GCF_000151845.1 Pteropus vampyrus
AACATTGAAAGTGAAATTTTTATGGTTACCCGAAAGGGCAAAGTCTAACAAATATCTTTCCTCAAGAAGTGACAATTACCACTAAGACTAAATGTGTTCATTTTAGCATTGTTTAAGGATTTGCTTTCATTCTTGATATTTTTGTGTTGTTCAGTGAGCTGTATTATTCTATTGTCACAGCACCACCATGACGATTATTATATCTTATTATATCCCCCTGAAATCCTGTTTATATCTTATTATATCCCCCTGAAATCCTGATTTCATAAACAGAGGATCTCATAGTAAAAATAGACATCCCTAAATATTATATTTCTATGTGAAAAACATTTATAACTTTCTGTTTTCTCCTGCTGTAGTCATTCATACACTGACTCATTCATTTAACAAATACTTATTGATCACCTATTTGGTCTTGTTAGGAATTATTTTGTGTACTAGGGATACTGAAGTAAACCCAACAGATAAAAATTTTTGCCTTCATGGATTAACTTCTAGTGGAGAAGATGAGTAATGAACAAGACACAAATCTAAAACATATAGTATTTATTTATATGCCCATGTGTATTTTGTATATAGATTAGCACTAAAGAGAAAAAGTAGAGAGATATGAAATGTCACAGAGTCGGGAGGGGGGGATGGGAGGGTTGAATTTTAGATAGTGGATCAGTAAAACTTTTCTAAGTGGAAAACTTTTGAAAAAAAAAAGACTTGAAGGAAATGAGGCAGCAAGCCAGGAAGATATATCTAGGGGAAGAGTTTTCTTAGGCAGTGAGAACAGTAAGTGCAAAGGCTATGAGACAAGAGTCCCTGGCATTTTAAAATGACAACAAGGAGGGCATTGAGCTTGAATCCTAGTGAAAGAGGGAGGAGAGGTAGTAGGAGATGAAGTCAGAGAGGCAATGTGGAGCCAGATCATGTAGTGCCCTGAAGTCATAGAAAGCTTGGCTCTTACTTAATGAGATGGAAGCCTTTGGAAGGTTTTGAATAGAAAAGTGGCCTTATTAATCTGACTAATATTTTTACAGGGATCATTCTAGCTGCTATGTCAAGAGTGAAATGTAAGAGGTGATTGTGGGGTGGGCAGGGAAGGAATGAGTAGGGAGCCCACTAAAGAGCATGCTGCAATAATTCTGGGAAGAGATGAGAGAATAAAGTCCTGTGCCTAATAGAGAGGCTGACCTTGACTACGAGCATGGAGAACTTATCCATAGTAACAGGAGAGATATGGGTAGGTGGGCAGGTGTGATAGTGAAAGCACGTGGAAGTTCTCTTTTGGTTATCTACAAATATCAATTATATCGGACTGCATGAGTATTGGTATCGAATGGTTGTTCGGCGAACTTTCCTGGTGAAACCATACCCTTATTAAAGTCAATCAAAGTGAAAAAGGAGCTATGACGTGATTATAATAGTTATCTATGGAACTTAAGGTTGAAAGGAAGCAAGAGAGAATATTATGGAGGTGATATCTCAGGGACACTGAGAGAGTGGATTTAGGTCCTGGTGGGGTTGTAGAATTATAGGGTTTGGGGTGTTCGATGGGGAGTGAGCAGGGAAGATAAGAAGTCATGATCAGAGAAAAGAGTATTTGAAATTGAGATTTTGCAACGGCTGCAGTTATTGGTAACAAGGTGAAGGTTGCCACTGTGGAAGTGAGTGGCCAGGAAGGATAGCTGATGACATCTTTGGAAGAGAATAAGTTCAGGGACTGAGACCTCAGGACATTGGAAAGATTATCCTATTAAATGTGGAAATGACCAAAAGTTAAATAGTATTAGAGAGAGTGATCATGAGCTAGGCACCAAAATCTCCAATTTATGGAATGATAAAGAACTGGAAATGGTGGAAGAAGTACCAACAGGGGAAGAGGTTGGCGTAGTGTGATGACATGGAAGTAAATGCTGGGTTTTGTAAAGGAAGAAGAGAGAAAGTTATGAATGCAGTAATGAGGAACAAGGAAGATACTTGCCATACTTTCAGGTTCCTTGGTAATAGGAAGCTATGAGAAGAAAAGGCATCTCTTGGAAGGACTTCATTGGAATCTGTGTTTCAGGGAGAGCCAGGTTTCAAGTAATGCAAAATGTGAAAGGGAAGCTTCTAAAGGAAGGTGAGAATGAACAGACTTACTGGTGACTTTCGTGTCCAAGAGAATTCAGGGAAAGCGTTTCAGGAATTTGAGGGCCGAGGTCAGAACAAGTAGTGGATAAAGTCCTATGATGATTAGAGAAGAAGTGGTAAGAGATGACAATGGCATACAGAGGCCCGATGATAGCTGTTCTGCTCATCCTGCAGACGGTGGTGGCGAGGCTGTAAGTGTTGAGGGCAAGGAGAGTGCTGAGTGCAAGGTTCAAGGCTGGTGAGGCAGACCTTTTCAAGAACATGAAGAGTTCTGAGGTTCTGCTTGACCGTTGCTGAAGAATCAGTTGTCCTTCAGAAGAGTGATTCAGAACACATACTTTCTTGACTCGAGCCAAAGAGTGGTCGTCAGAGAGGTGTGGTCTTTTACTGAGCAGGCTGGCTCTCTCTGAACTCATTACAGAACCCAGTGGTTTATCGTTCGTCAGAAGACCTCCTTAAGTTCTCCTATCGGTAGAACGTTGTACTATTTGGCTCATGAGATACAGACTCAGCTCCACAGTTGTTGCACTTTAATGACCTTCTGATTTTTGCCCAGTCCTTTCCCAACAACCTACTTTTTAACCCTCTTTTCCCTGTTTTTCTTCCCCAACCTTTTACATCCCTTGATGCAGTGAGTAACTGTCCATAATACTGTTTTCTCCATTTTCTTTTTAAAGAAGTACTGTATTCTTTTATTCTGCACATTCTCTGAAATATTGGTTCCCTCACAGTTTTGCTTATCTTGGATGTCATGCATTCTGAACTGAGTGAAAGTATGTGCTTTGCACGTTCTAATGACCCTCTCTTTTTTCCTGACCTTCTGTCTTTGCAGAACTGACTTGAGAACTACAGCTGAATCATAAGTGACTCTTAACTTTTCATCTTTCCATCGAAGACACATCTAAAACCAACCTTGTTCTGGGAGGGATGGCAAAATTCATGCAGTTTTTGGAGGCACTAGAGATGGTTGTTCACTCTGTTTGTGACCTTAGGAGCAGCTATTCGGTTCTCTGGAAAAATAAAATACATACATACAAAATAAATATGAATAGAATGGGATCACAATTAGAGACATAGATCCTCAGTACCATTGGGATTATTGCTAATTTCTCTTTTTTTTTTCCCCTACAATGTAGAGATACTGCAAGAATTTTAAAGTGTAACATTTTTGTACTTTCTGTGGAAAGCAAATGCTATGAGTCAGTGGAGAATACATGATTTAGATGAATGAACTTTTCTTAACAGTTAAAATTATTCATTTTTCATTCTCACCTGTACCACTGGTTATTTCTGTATTCTCACTGCAACGTAAGACTCAATCTTCTTGTAATATTCCTCAATCTCCCTTAATGCTTCCCATCACCTGCACTTTCTGAGTCAGTTTGACAGGGGGAAGAGCATGGGATGTGGCATCAAAGGGCTGATATTTGAATTCTGGCTTTGCTATTTACCAGCTGTACAATGTTGAGGAAGTTATCTAAGTGCTGTTTCCTTATCACAGGCTTGCTGCGTTAACTGCTTTAATGGATTTGAAAGTGCTCAGCACACTAAAATTTATAAATAGTAGGTGCTCAATAAATATGCATTGATAGTCCTTTGTTTATCATCTGCACCTTAGTTACAGTTTCAAGTGCTTGGTTAGCTTTCCTGTTTTATATTTCTCTGGCCTCCTTAATTGTTTACTCCTTTTTTTCCTGCTTAAGCATTTTTGCTTTTGCTCTCCACTTGACCTGTTAGTGTGAGCCCTATAAATTAGCTCTGTGGCTCAGAAAGGCAAGTGTTAGGAGTCTCTCTTTTAGATAAGGAGAATCTAAAGGAAAGATGCTAATGACATGTGTGACAAATCCCAGTATTTATGGAGAAGAATAGAAATATGACATCATGAGAATTGGAGTGTTAGCCGATGGTATAAAGTTTTCATAAATCAAACGTCAGCAATGTCCATGGTATGTAGAACTACCAAGGAGCGAAAACTTGTCAAATAACATTTACTCACTTTTCTAGAATCTATCAATCAATTTTATAAAATAAAATCCTATTGTTTTCATGTAATTATAGGTATGTAATTTTATGACATGTATTTTATTTCTTAACATGTCTTCCTCAGCACGTAGGCATAGCACAGAACTAAGAAGACTGTTTAAGAATGTTTAAGAACCAGGAAGACAGAAACTGATCAATGCACAGCAAAAACTCAATATCAAAATATTAAAGGGGGTAAATATTTTAATTATTTTTTTTTATTTTAGAGAATGGAAACCAAAGGACAAGCAATTTAAAATTAACACTTTCCTGTTTGGACCCCCCCCCTTGTTTTTAGGGCTGTGTATTGTTAGAGTCTTCAATCATGTATCATTGAATTAACAACCAAACCTAATAATCGCCCTCCTTAAGTGATGAAATATGTACAGTGAAACTCTAAACAGGAGAGATGATTGAAACAGATATGTTTCCAAGCTCAGTTTCTTGATTGATATTATCTTTTCGAAAACAATTGGATATTCTGTGTCATTAAGATAGCTGGGAGAAAAAGAGAATATATTCTGCCTGACTGTGTCTCTTTGGTCATCTTTTCACACTCCATTAGATGCTTTGTCCAACTTTTGTATTCAGACTTTATTGTATTTTTCCGGTGCTAGGAGAAACTTCAATGAGGACGTGATGAATATCCGTAGTAAATTGAATCCCCTCCCCTTTTTTAATTAAGTTCATTTAAATTTAATTTTGTAATTTTACTTCAGTAAACCATCCGACTCCAGATGTTGGATGCACTTGTTCTTATTTCTGTTCCCACATAATTGTACCTGTAAAAGATTTATAGCTGCAGGAGACATTTTGGAACCTTTTAGAGCATTTTCGGCATATGTTTCATGGATGACTGGTAACATGAGCAATTAACATCCCAAAATGTTGTTCTGCTCCCCAGAATATTTTTAATGGGATAAGTTACTTTTATTAGCTTGAACTTTAAACAAATAATCATCTTAAAGGAAACATTATCATCAAAATAACTCAGTTGAAACGGAAGGCCAACCCTCAGAGGAAATTTGTAAGAGTGAAAAAAAAAGACCCTTGGGCCAAAAGAGCCTTTAACAAAGACACATAAATAAAAGGTGAGGATTGGTCTTCTGCTAAAATAAGAAGTGTAAGCATAGTTCCAGTTCCTTCCAATTGACTCTCAGTCACTGTAATATGTGATGGGCCATACCTTTTATGCTTGGGGAACATTTAAATTTGGCTTTCAGTGATAGAACACGAATAAAAACGAACCACCTAACCAGCTCCTCCTACTTTGTAGGAGACCAAAGATGGAGGTTCTCATACTTGTGTTTGTGTATTTAAGAAATATATAGCTATCTTGGGGCCTAGAACTCAGACTTACTCCATTGATAAACTATCTTTACCATCACCTCCTCTCAGGTATTCTTAAAACAACAAAAAAAGATTACTCATAATTAGCCTTCCTTTTTACAAGAATTACTTGAATGCTTACAGTCGTTCTGAATTTGCTTTCTTGCTCTCTTAGTCAAAGCACATCTAATAGCATACTTGAGAACTCACTTGAGACCTTGTTTAATGAAATTCCTAGACTCATCAAAAAGCCATATAGTACCACAACTAAACCCTTAGATGTCACACTAAAGAACAAAATAGCAACGACAAATCCAGAGGAAAGAGGAATCAATTTTTCTCCTCAAATGAAGTTATACTTCAAGATTTTGGTATTGCTCCTGCTCTGATGATATGAAACCCAGTGTCGCCCCAGTAGCATTAAGGTGGTAGTGTGGTGTGGGGTCCCTCGGTTCTTTCTCGCCGACGCAGTAAATAATTACAGGTCAGCCAGATGGGAGGTCCTAGATGATCCATATGTGAGGTTACCTTGACTGACAGTTGACTGCTATATAACACTTTGCCTACTGCACATGTGTTTCCCCTGAGTTCAGTCTGTTGTAAATCTAACTAAATTCGTAAACTCCCAGGCATAGTCATGATATTATAATGATGGTATAATGAGGCTAAGGTTATGGGCAGATTGGGGTAATACTTTCTGTGCATGTGTTTGTGGCTGGTTAAGCCAGCAGCTTTTTTGGCCTCTGTGCTCTAGCATTTGGGGTAATTTATAACTAAAAGGGAGATGTTTCTGGGAAGTCCTTAAGGAAGGTTTCCAAGGTAAGTTTCTATGGTTACAGAGCTAGCCCTTCACTCCTGTCGCTCATGCCTGACTAACTACCTAACAATGTACTATAGTGTCTCGATGTATATGAAATATTCACCCCTGCTATAAACAAATTAGAGTACAGATTTTTCCTCAGACAAGGGATCCAGCAAGCAAGCTCTAAGTCTATTCTTTGGCAGTCTTGCTTTTCCAGGATAGGTATTTGTATGTGCATTGGGGATAGGAATTGTCTAAAAAAAACTGATGTTTGACATTACTGTTTCCATATGCTTTTGTTGATTGTTGATTTGAGTAATAAATAAGACTAAAATAATTAAAAAATAACACAAACCATTGGGATCATCAAAACTTGTCCATAATTGAAAGACAAGGAACTCACAGTCTCTACTTATTTCCAATATAGCAAAACACACTCATAGAATGATATTATGAATCACAAAATTTTCAAGTTTACTAAATTTTAAGTAGAAAATCTTGAAGGCTTATACAGGGAAACAATATCTGATGCAGCAAATGGTACCCATCATGTAGAGTATTACTGAATTGTGATATTTCTCAATATATTTGTTTAGAGAGTAACTATACTAACCAGGAAAGTACACAGAAATCATGCCATGTCTAGAGAAAAAAGTACTTAGTGACTATTTGCCAATACCTTTAATTCTTGCTGGGAATTAAAAATAGATGTCTATCATGGAAATATAAATAGAAGACTTTAGAATATATATATGGAGCTTTAAAATACAGCATGCATTCTAAGTTAATAGAAAAAAAGAAAATTCATTTTGAAAAAAACTACATTGTGCTTTCAGTTACTTCTATAGATGATTCATGATGAAATAAAACAAATTTTAATGAAATAAAATTTATATCTACCATTAAGTCGGTTAAATTAGAGCTTATCAGTTTATAATTACTTTGAAAATATGTTCAGAGTTAATGTCTAAGACACTCTATCCTCTATTTATTTTTTAATTTATTTATTCATCCATTTATTCACTGATCACATACTGAATACCACTTGGGGCAAGGCAAGCGGTAGAGCTTGAGATACCTGAAATGACAATAAGGAATGGATTCTACTGACAAGGAGTTTTATTTAAATAGGAGAGAGAGGAGACTATAAACAATTATACAAGGAAAGAATAAATCTTATAGACATCAAGATGAAATGTTAGTCCTTCTTTATTCTGACTTAGACTGATTTTCTAAGTAAAAAGATTACTGTAAGCTGACTTTCTAGACACAGGCACCAGTTTTTAAAAATTGTTTATAAATGAGAAATGCCATACTACTAATATTGGTCAATGTTAAAGCTTCTCATGCTTTGGAAAACTGGTAATGATGCTAGGTCACGTAAAGCTGAACAAGTTGTATGAATTCTGTCTTTTAACATCCATATTGGCTTATGAGGCTAATGGTCTAGTGGAGGCCTCGCTTAAAATGAACACTAATTCTTTATATTGTGCTTTTGCCTTTTTACTCCTTGGAATAGTACTGGTGTGGTTTGATATATATCATCTTTTCCTTGAATGCAACAGGAATTTCTTTCACTGGACTTAAATAGTAAAGGGACCTTTTCTTCCACTTCCAAATTTTCACAGAATCCAAGGATGCTTTTGGGGCTTCTCTTCAGTGTTCAATCTAAAGTCTCCCTTCTCATTTTCCAGCCCAATAAACACCTCTTCTAATTACTTCTAATCATTCTCTGCTGGAGATTTTTGCATGATATTGCCTATGGGCAGGTGTTCCTTAATAATTGAGGGAAATAACCTATTAGAAACTCCTTATTTATGCTAGTATGTACTAATAAATGCTACTTTGTCTACTTGTCTCATCCCTTGAAAGCCTTTCTACAATTTTTTGCTAGATTTTTAAATTCCAGAAAAATAAACACTGATTTTGTATTACCTAGGACCTAAGATAGCTTAGTGCAAAAGTTTTAATAGTTATTTCTTTCTGTTTTATGTTTCTGTCTAATGGTTCCTCATTTTACACACAAACCTGCAGAGCTTCTGATGCAGGAGAAAACATAATGAATTCAAGTCTTGATAATCAGTACCCTGCATGGAAGTATTTGGATTAATTGAACCAATTCCATTCTGATCCTATCATGTGGGGCACACGAGGATGTGGTCTTTATATACAGAAAGATAGAGCCTTAGGACCATTACTGGTAAAATCTTTCTTCCCAAGGGTTTCTAGTTAAAAGGCATGGAAATACAGAAAGAAATATTTGAAGATAGATTTTGGTCTTTTATTAACATTTTCTTTAACATATAAAAGCACATCCCTGATGTGTACTTCCTACAGGGTATAGAAACTCAAATTCTTTCTTTCACACACACGCACGCACATATATATAATACCAAATATTTTTGTCTCAAGTGGAGCCCAACACTAGCCAGGACTAGTTTCAGATTTGTTTGTAATATCCTAAGGGCTGCCGTGATTTTTATTCTTGTTACCATTGTGGTAATGAACTGCATAAATTACATATTTTTTCTCTGCCAGATGCAAGTCATAAGTCTGAAGAGAATATTTTCTGTTAAAAAGACATAATGATCATTTTACTGGTAGAGTTTAAATGGTAGAAATCACATGCTTCTTTGTGCTGGTTAAACTATTATAAAAAGAAATTAGTAAGTCAGGTACCAAATTCAATTTTAAATGCCAGTAGGGTATAATAGACATATTTCCATTTTCTTTTGTGATGTTATCAAAGTAAGATCCATTTTTAGTGACAGCATCATTTTCTTTAATTTAAAGACATGACATTGCAAGTATCCACAATATAAAACACTTCAGTAAGGGAAAAAAGAGGCATTGATGAATATCAGTACTGCCCAAAGTCTCAAGTGATGTGGGTCAATATAATGATCCCTTGGTCATATAAGTTTGCAAACCACTGCATACGTACCTGCTGAGTACTACATGCTCCAGAGTGTGATAAGTTTGGGAAATGCTGCACACTGATGTGGAATCACAACACTCAGCAGCACACAATGGCATGTTAAAAGCTCTGAGAAATATTGCAGTTTAACAGTTTTTAACCTAGCATTTCCCAAATTTATTGAACTCCTTTTCTTTCTGTCACATTTTATAACATCTCATAGAATTATGATTCTGTGGAAAACACTTTGGAAAACATTGGTCTCAGTAGTATTATCCTTTACATATGGAGAAATATGCACATGAGAAAGGATGCTGGATGTGATATTAGAAAACCTATGTTATATTCTTGCCTGCTCTTTGCTAAATATATGACCTTGGGGATATCATTTAAACTTGCTGTGAAATGGCAATAGTGTTATCATTTCTAACTTACAAGGAACTTTTGGATACAAATTCTAAAAGAGGTAGTACTCCTGTTTATAGTATTATTAGACCATGAAGCACTCTCATTTATGGCAACATTATTATTATCATTATTGTTAACTCTAAGAGCTGAGCCTTGGAAGTAATAAAGAAATTTTTCCTTATCCTACTGGAGCCCTTTCTGAGTTCCTAAACTTTCGTCCCAACCCTGTTTGAGTAGGGTAAGAGAAATTGTATATTCTTAGGGGATAAAAAAAAAAGAGAATGGAATGAGATATATGAAACAGGATAATCAAATAAATTGCTGTCATAAAAATTACTTCGAAATTGTTAGCTGCCCAAAGAGGTCCAACACTCAAGTGTTTTATCAGGTTATACAAGGGGCTTACCCTAAACGAAGTATAGAAAAAGGAAGAAGCTGAGCATTATTGATAATCACAATAAGTAGGTGAATTTAGGTGTGAAATGGTTCATCTACCTGCTCATTGCAATAGAGTCAAAGAGAGCAACAATAAATCAACCACTGATAATTTATTTAGCACATATTATACAACATATAATATGACATAATATGCCCAACACTGTGGGAGATAAAAAGAATAGTATGGTGAGTGCATCTTAATCAAAAATCTTACTTCCTCACTGTAGAGCTAATATGAACATGTAGTATAAATAGAGATCAATCAATCCTGGCTTTGCAGGAGACCAAAGTATTTCCAGTTACAACTGCATACTGCAGTTACAAGAGAAAAAGGCATTCTAAGAATAGAGAGGTAGAAAAGTCTCCGTGGAGAAGATTTGGGTTTAAACTGACCCTTAAAAATGGGTAAGATGAATGTCATGATTTTTTCTCCCCATCACTTGGTATTTATGTGCATTGTATATTGTAGGTGCTCAGACACTCAATATAGATGTTATGTAATTGTATGAATAGACAAGAGAATGGGAGGGAGAGAGGAAGGGAGGAAAGGTGGAAAGGAAGGAGAAAGCGAGAGATAAATAAAGAACAGTTCTGTAAAATAGGTCATTCCCACCCTTGAAGATCCAGAGCAAGTACTAGTGCTCATAAGTCCTCTTGCAAACAACATGTGAGCCCAGGGCCTGCTCAGCTCCCAGAAGCAGGAAACCTGGAGGCCACACCGATATACTGCAGAGAGTACCAAATTTATTAGTTGTGAGCTGGTCAGTTCCTGTCCCTTCCACTCACTATCTGTGTGACCTCAGGTAAGTCACAAATTTTCTGAGTCCTCTTATATAATAATATGCTTTCTTGTTAGGGTTCTTATAAGAATTTAATAAAGGTATGAGAAGTTTATTAGTAAAATGGTAGCTGTAAGATAGTATTGCTACTATGTATGCAAGTGAGATGGAACTCCAAGATGTAATGAGATATCCAATGTTGTCAGCCCTTCGAAACTTTGATGGAATTTTATTTGACATAGATTTGCAATATTTGTGAGGATATTGTGCTGTTGCTCTACTGCATGTGTCTTGGTAAGGCAATAGCACACTAACAAAATTGTGCATTGACTATAAGCACTTGGCTGTACAGGAAACAACTGCCTGGGAAGGAATACGATAGGCAGATGGTACTCTTATGATCAACTTTTGTCCTATTGTGTGGTCAAGACCACTATGCTCTGTCTTGTCAAAGTTTATCAGTAACTATAATGGTTCAAGGGTATTTTAAAAGATGTTTTTAAAAAAGGTGTCTATCCTTGTCCTGGGGAGTTTGAAAGCTCTGAGATTTTTGTGACCAAAAGCCAGTCGTGCTGTGTGCCAGCTACTTTTTTATTTTAGCACTAACGTCTTATTCCTTTTTCCCCACTTTTCTGCATTCTCCAAGAAATCTCCTCCTTGGTAGGTCAAACTATTTCCCCTGCTATAGAGAGGAAAAAAGAGAATTCCTCTTTGTTAGCATAGGAAACTACGACAAAGGAGAATAGGGGCACTCACGCTTTGCCTGGGGGCCCGTTTTTACTTGCACAATCACTACAGACTGTCACTTTCTTAGTATGTGTTTGTTTGCTTGTTGTCTGTGATCATCCAGGAAGTATTTTTATTTCTTTGGCATCTCATCAGACTAGGAGCTAGGCTGGGAAAAGCAAATTAACTGTGCCTCCTCCGATATAAAATATGTATGTTTTTTAATGAGGCAGATGGAAGGGCAGAAAGAGTGCAGTAGAGACCCAGTGAGTTGGGTCTTTCATGTGGTCAAATTGTTCAGTGTCTCTGCATGGAAATGCTAAGGCAGAGCAGAGAGAAAGGAAGAAAATATGTAAAATGCTGGAAAAGAAAGAACAAACGTTTCCTCTCAAGATTATAATTTGCTTCCCCTGCCTCTGTTCCCACCCCAGCCCCCTGGAGGCCCAAGATACTGTTTCAAAGTCCAGATGAACATGAATAAGCTATGAAGACAGCCATACACTTTCTGAAATGTATGCACACATTCTAATCGCTGTCTGCAAAAACGCAAAGTTTTTAAGATAGAAAAACATAGAAAAGTAGTAAATGATGTCTCTTGGAGGACTGCCAACACCATGTCAAATGCTACCACCCTGCTTCACTCTTCACCATCCCCCTGCTAATTCAGCAGAGAACCTCTTTGATGACGTGAAGATTAAGGATACTGAATTCTAGGAACAAGCAGTCTTGCCTAGGAATCCCTAGCCACTGAGTCCTTTTGTGAAGAAAGTCACACCAGCCAATCTTCTGAATCACACATAGTGGTCATTTCTATAGCTACTATAGAACCGACGATTAAACTCTGTTTGGGGCTCAAAATATCATTTTTCTTCACCTTGGTTGAACAATATTTTATCCTTTTTTTTTTTTTCTTGAAAAACATGAGGAAACTTGTTGGAGAGTTTTACTTTTTTGCACCAAAACATCTTGTATATTGGCTTAAAGCCCATTGCTATAAGGAACCCGTACAGCTATATCTGAAAGTCAGAGGCTTCTAGTCTGAGGAGGTAGCCATGCCTATGAGGTTTGGGCATCACTTTTTCCACCACTTCATTCTAAGCCTCTCTTTTGAGGATGGGTGACAATTTATGTATAAGGCATTTTGTAATGTGAGTCTTAAGTTTTCTATTTAAAATCTTTGATTTCTGAAGTTTTTCATATAGTTGGGTATTATTATTTTTATTTAATGTATTACATTAAATTAAATGTAAGAAAATAAATAATAAACTGAAATTTTATTTAGAAGGGTGCCCTTCAAATTAACATTTTAAAGCACAATTTGAGCATAACAGCAGTTAACACATGATCCCCCTGCCCTTTGAACATTGTTTACAGCCGATGGGCCCAAATTCAAATCCCTGCCACTTGCTCTGTATCCTCACTATGAACACAATTCTCTCTCTGCTCCTCTTCCTACTGTTCAGCAAACTTACATCTCCCCACAGTGGTCCCAGATTGCCCAACAATCACATTGTTCTGGTTGGATGGATGCAGCTGTGGCTGGACATAGGGCTGGCTGGTAGCATTGCCACTGTGGACAGTAGGGATGGTTTTATCATTGCCCCTTAAGGTCCAGCATGTGGATGTGAGTGAATCATTTTGACCTCAATTCCAAGGCCTCCCACAAAAATGTTCCCATTTTCAATGCTCTCTGTTGATTCACATGCAAAAGAAATGAACAGTTTAGACTTAAGATACAGTCCAGTTGAAAATGCCTCTGACATGTCTTATGTGACAAAATGATATCTTAGTGTCTCTGTTGAAACAAGGATATTAATTATAAATAAGCCTTTACTTTATTCCATAAATATCCTGTATATGCAGAAGACATTGCATTCATTAAGACAATTTTGAAATGTGTTAAAAGTATTAATGGCTTCTTTTTATTCTTTTAAATATAGACTCCAACACCCAGCAATGATACACGGCTCAACTGGGGTGATGTTACAGTGCAGTGAGCAATGCATGAGACTATTGAGCCTTAAAAGATGTTTTCTCCTTTAAAAGAGAACTGCGTGTTCACAAAATCATTAATGAATCTAAAAGATCCAAGAGCAATTTCAGGCCGCTTAATGCCCTTATTGACCACAACTGGCAGAATAGCCAGTGTCCACTCTATAAAACGTATAGATTTGATTCTTACATCTTCTATCTTTACAATGTAGAGATAAGAAGAAAGGGTAGGTATGAAAAGTGTTTCCCTGAACAAATGTGACATTTAAATATGGATCAATAAAACAAATAAAGAGCCCAGAGTTTAGGCTGATGAATTTTAGAAGAGAGGAGAAATTTTCTTATTAAAAGCTGACAGTTTTCTGATTTGGTCTCTACCCCCCTTTTTAATTTTATATGTAAAACATGTATATGATACATATGTATAAATATACATACATATATATATAATATATGCGTGTATATATACACACACAGAGTTAGTAAATGATCAGCCAAAAAATAAAAAACGTGAAGTGACTTGGCCTTGTCTGAGAGGAAGAATAATAGTCAAATGTGCTATAAAGATCATGTAACCACACTTGGGATGAAAAAGCAACTCAAAACCTAACTAGTTTAAATTATGAGTTGGTCTAGGCATCTCTAAGGAGAACTACTGTGTTTTCCAAATTAAAACAATTCAGCTTAGTAAAACTGAAATTCTGAATCATCAAATATAAGTCCTTTTTAAAAGCTTTGGTGAGGTGTGAATTTTTAAGAAGTGAAAAATTATTTGTAAAAACATAAACTGCCATTAGTGATTTGTCAAAAGCTTAATGAGTTATTTTTAAGGAGTGAGTAACATGATTCACCTATTATTTATGAATGGTACTCAAAAAAAAAAAAAAATGGACTCCCCACAAAAGTTTTCTGAGCCTTTGTACCAGACAGTGGGCTAAGTGCTGAGACAGAGTGATAAATCACTCTTTATAAGCTATAAATAAACTATAATTCATAATTACCAGTGGTAATTTAGTATTTTAGCATTTAGTTTCTTTAGTATTTTAGATATTATCACTTCCTTCTTAACTGTACTCTTAATTTGTTTCGCTAAGCTCTTTTTATGGGCAGTGCAAACATAAGTTTGAATCAAGTCCTTGAATAATTTGCATTACTAGAATATTAATAAAAGATTTTATATTTCTTGATTCTTAGACATAGCCAAGTATCTGTTATCATAAAACGTGTCTTTTAAACAACAGCTTGTCATGCAGAATAATAGCAATAAATGCAAAAGTGGAGACTTCCATGGCTTTTCGTATCCAGTATAAGCTTCTGAAGCTAAAATAAATAATGATTTTTGCCTCAAAATACTACACTTTAGACTTTAATAAAAATTGACCCATTGTATAGATATTTGTATGATTACTGCATTTCATTTATCTTTTGCCTTTTTTTTTTTTTTTTTACCGGAAACTTTTTTCTGTCAAACATTGCAATCCAGTGTTTCATGGGTCACACGTTCTGGAATTGAAATTAAAGATTAATAAGAAAAGAACTCACTGAGTTGTGGGTGGAGTATAAAAGGTGCCTGATTTACATAAATAGAAGAATATTATCACAGCCTCAGAATCCCTGGTTAACTCTTAGTCTCTTTCCAAAGCATAATGGTTTAAACATAAAATACAGCTTAGATGTCAAAATCAATTCAATTTTAAGCTGTGGAAAAGATTAAAAGAAATAAATCATTTGTACTGTGAGAGTCACATTCTGTCCAGTGATTGCTTATGCTTTTGAAAATGCAAACTATAAGATGGGCATTCCATAATTACATCAAAATTCTGAATGTTAAGATTTTCAGCAAGGACATAAGTTGTCATCATAAATTCCAGCATCCCAAAAAAGTCAGCTAATAGCATAAATGATGGTGTGGAGGTGGCAGAATAAAAGTGAGAAAGCCACGTATGAAACTATGACAACACTCTAGGTATAAAATGATGAGGCCTCAATTAAGATGGTGGCATTGTTAACAGGATGCCAGAAATGATATGTGATAAAATTGGGCAGAGTAATTAGGTTTGCGGGCTGAAGGAGAAGGGGAAAAATGAGATAACTCTGTAGTTTCAAGTCTGGTGATGAATATTGAAAAGATGAACAGAAGAGTCCAGTTTGGAGGAAGCAGTCTGGAAGAATAGGGGTTTAATCTGTTGAAGTGGGTGCATTCTGGATTATCCAGATTGAGATATTCAGCAGGCTGATGGTGATGTGAAACTGAAGCAAAGGGTGGGGGGTTCTGGCTGTAAAGGAATAAACTATCTGAATTAAAGCAGATATGTTTTTCTTCCTCCATCTTCCATCCCTCTGTCTTTTTGATCTTGGCAGTTTTTTGCTGTTTTCCTTATTTTGATTGCCCCCATGAGCAGTGATACATAAATATAAGTCCCCACTCCCTCAATCTTCAGAATGATTGATTAAAGGCAGATGATAGACTGTTGGACTGAAACTACTTTTTGAGTCAAGTCTGTGTTTGATCCAACTTTGTATCCTACACAGCACATAAAGAGTATCTGGAATATAGAATTTATTCTACAAACGGATAATGTGTGGTCCCACATGGCATAGTTCTCTCTGAATCATATGTGAGGGCCCATTGAGTAACCCGGAATCAATCCAAGGGCAAGATCTAGTGCACAAGAGGAATATGTGTGTTTATATCAGTGTGTTCTTTGTAATAAATATGCCAGATGGGAAGAAAAAAGGGCCTTCTTTTGACCTTTACAAGGGACTAAATACAGCTGGTCATCAAAAACAAGACACACACACACACACACACACACACACACACACACACAGTTTTTTGACAGCTTTTTCTTGATCCCAAAGGAAGATAATAAATGTTTAAAATAAAACACTAGATTGCAAGTCAGTGGAGAATGGCCAGATTTTAAACTTAATCATGTTGGAAAAATCATGTTCAAGTTTCAGTCCCTTTTTTATACTTTGCCTTATTCTTCATAGATTTTGTGGTTAAAGTAGGCGGTAGGGAAGCTGGGTTTTTCCTGGAAGGTCAAACTTGAAAAGACCTTTTTCTGAATGAAGAGAGAAATATTCTAAACAACAGTCTGAAATTTCTGTGAGGCCAGTATAGTAGAAACAGCCTGGTTTTTAAGCCATCAATCCCTGTTTTTCATTCTGTAATCCTTCAAGCTATGAGTAACATAGGGTATGTTCTGCCTTCACTCCATCTCCATGTTCCATAATAAAATTTGGCTTCCCGAAGTGGTAGAAACTGTTTTTCCAGCTATGCCTTGTGTCCTGAAACGTGCACTCTCAAAGGCCCTGATGAGAAATAATGAACTGCACATGGCAAGTCTGAGGGTGTGCGGCTCCCTACACAGTAGGGCCAGATTCATTTCTTTCTGAGCACTTAGCCAGGGGAGGTGCTGAGCTTGCTGCCTGCCAGAATGTTCTGGCTTGGTTTGGCTTATTCTGATCTGTTGAGAGAGGCAAGATTCAGATTGGCCTCTTTCTGAGTAGAAGCACTAACTGACTGGAGTAAGTTGATCCTTTTGTCTAACTTTCATTAAAAATTTAGAAAGATTTTTTTTTAATGGTTTTCCACTGAGTTCTGTATACGTTTTAAAGAAGAGTCATACATTGGGTCACTAAAACCCTATTCCCAAGTCATTTATTGTGTTTTTGTTTCCTTCAAAATAAACAAAAAGATGATTGGAAAGGAAGAATACTCACCGAATATTCCTTGTATTTCCCAGTACCTTTGCCATTAACTCTGACCTATGGGCTGTGAAGGCAAAAGGCATAAGTCCCTTTAAGGCTGAGGCAGCAAGAAATCCATGCTCAATGGATTGAGCCTCTCATCCCTTGAGGAGACTGAGTACCCCAGCACTTCTGTCTCTAAGTAATTCTAGAGAGGAGAGCCCTCTGCATATGATATGTAGTGTAAATAAAAATTGGACTTCTGTAGTAAGGAGCTGAGATTTGGGGGTTGTTTGTTATCAAGTCATTGTTAGCCTGGCCTGACTAATACAGATACTATTTGTGATGCTTTAATAGACTCTGAGTTATTAATATGTTTTTGAAATATTTAAAGTAGCAATTTAATTTTTCGAATCCTATGACATAGAAAAATGCTATGGAAATAATGATTGCTTGGACAATTAAGAGGGTCTTTTCCTTACCCTAAAAGAAGAGTTTCCAGTGGTTGCCTCAGTCAACCATCCAGTTAGCCAATTGCGTTATGTGTCCATTCAGATGATTGTAAGGAACAGCTAGCCTTCTCAGGAACTTGGAAAAGCCCACATGGATCTTGAGGGCAAGGGTTGTGTCTTACTGTTTTTTAACCCCCACCACTAATACAATCCATGGTCATAGTAAGCAATAATAACTGTTTACTATTGAATGAATCAGTGTCAAAATTATTAGTCATCTACAAGCATTTTAGAAAAGTTTTGTATATTTAGTTCCACTCTAATGGAAAACCATTTGTATAAATTTCCCTGAGCACATTTGCATACATAATATTAATCCTATTTCTTCATCCCAAATCATTCCCCACCCACAAGAGTCTGAAATTAGCAAAGGAACTAAGCAGTGTCTAGTTAGTTTGCTAGTAAAAAGAGGTGATCTCTCACCTTTGATACCAGCCTCCCTGGCGAGCTCTTAATCACTTTCATTTCCTCTGACTAAAAGAGAACCTCCTTCAAGAGACCTGTACAGCATTGATTTGTCTGAGTCATAGGCCAATGCAAATGATTCAGCTAATTTGCTATAATTACGAATTTTCTTTTTCCTAGAGGTGAGACAAAATAAAAACCCTGGGATTGGTTTTTCTTCTAAACAATAGACTACATTTCCACTCTCTCTACTGTTTGCTTTGAAAACACCTAAAATAATGCCCTAAAAATCCCTTTAATTCATGAGCCTAGAGTAGAAGTTTTCTTTTTTGTTGTGACTTAATCTTCTAGCAAAATATGGGATAAGTTAGGGGGTGGCTTCTAAAAGCAGTCTCATTCCAGGGACTTCTCATTTATAACTGCTAACAAATTTGGATAGTATGAATGAATTGTTTGACTTTACAAATCCTAAAGTGAATTTCTGAGCTTTACCCCCAAATATATTCAGCTTGCAGCCTTCTGCATTTCAGTTGCCCAGACCAAAACATCTTGGAATTATCCTGGACTCCTCTCTTCTCTCGCATCTCACATGTAATCTTTCAGAAAATTCTATTAATTCTATATTCAAAATATATTCTTATTCTTACCACTTCTCACCACCTCCATTGCTACCACTCTGGTACAAGCTGCCATCATCTATTGACAGCAGTAACCTCCAAAATTTTCTCTCTGCTCTCTCTCTTGATCCTCTAAAACCTATCTCAACATAGCAGCCAGAGTGATTTTTCAAAATATAGGTAAGATCCTGTCGCTCTTCAGCTCAAAATCCCATAATGGACTTTCATCTCATACACAGTAAAAAGCCAACATTCTCATAATAGTCTATTATGTCCTATGGGATTTGACTCTATTACTTTTCTCCTCTTCTCTCATAAAATCTTTCTCCCTCTTGTTCATTGTGCTCCACTCACACTAGTCTTGGCATTCTTGAAACCCCCCTGACATGCTTTTGTCCCAGGACCTTTGCACTTGCCGTTTTTCTGCCAAGTATGTTTTTTTCCACAGAGAGAAAAAAAAACTCCTTCACCTCTTTCACATTTGCTCAAATCTGTCTTTAATGTGACCTATTCTGCTTATTGGCCCTTGCCCTTACCCTGGCATATCTAATTCTGCTTATCACTTAATTTTCTCCTTCATTTCATTTGCTGTTTATTTTTCTACTCTAGAATATAAACTTTATGTGGGAGAGGGTTTTTGTTGATTTGGTTCACTATTGTATCCCAAATACTTAGAACAGTATCTGTAACACAATAAATGTGCATCAATATTTAGAGAATGAATGCATTTGAGGTGACGCTATCTTCTAGCAATATTATGCAATAGGTAAACAGTTGGAGTGGTGGGGTGACATTTTGAGGAAGAGTGAAAGGAGAAAGAATGAAATCATTTGAGTCTACCAATTTAAAGAGAGAAGCTGAGAAGTCATCTGAGAAATGGAGCTTTTGTGAATTTCAAACTTCTGATTTCCATGCAGTGAAAGAAGGGAATCACTTTGTAATCTTTGCAAGTTATAATTAAAGCACTATGCCAATTAATTTAAGCATATATGCTGGAAATTATTTCATTATCGGTGTTTTATTTTTGTAATCAAATAATAGCTATGTACCAAGAAGTATGTAGTTTGTATACTTGTTTAGTAATGTTTATGAGTCGGTTCACTTCTTTTTTTAAAACCTATATAAACAGAATACTTACAGTCTGCATTTATACAGATCAGTTCTCTAGAAGTCTTTAATTATAAGCTGCTCAAGATCCTATGCTTCTGTTTATATAGTTACTAGAAACAACTGAAACAGTCGGCCTGAGCTGTGCCAACACTATAATTTTGGATGTACTTTCTTCTACGAATGTGTGAACTTTCCCTTACAGAGAGAATTTATCATGTGACCTAAGCGATGATATGATCTGCACAAGATCCTCTTGGCCATGGTGTATCTTTTCATTACAGGCTTTTCCTTGCAGGATTTCCATTCACTTTGCAAAGGCAGAGCTAAAAAAGTAGACAGTGCCCATGCTGTTCTCATGACTGAACACTTTATACCTAATTTCTGCCCTGGGGCCAAGTTAAGAAGACAATAAAAATCGGACAAAAAGTAACTGTGAGCTCTCGAAAAACCACACTCACTTATATCTTCAAAAATCTTTCACCAAAACACTACTAATTTTTTTTCCAGAAGATCACAATTGCCAAGAGGAATTTGAATACAAAGAGGACAGTTGTTCATTTGAAAAAGCATTCCAAGCAATAAAGAAAAAAGAGAAGAAAAAAACACACACATGCACACAATGCAACCAAGATAGTCTCAAGTGACAAGAATTGTCAACCTCCAGCTTTTATTGAGCATACACATTGTGATGAATCTGGAGAATTATGGAAACACAAGTTGCTCACAAGTAAATTGAACTTGGGAGAAGAAAAGGAGGGACAGAAATCAGGGAGGTGATAAATGCTCTAAGACAGTTGTGAATGTGTTAAAAGATGGGATGAAGACAGGGGTTTTTGAAATAGAGGAAAGAATGTCTGTAAGACGTACAAGAGAGAGAAATATAAGGATGTGGCAGAATGAAGAAATTAAAGAGAAAACTTAAAGATGGCCTCCCATGAGTAAGGACACAAGGAGGAGGGATGTTATCCTTATCATCAGTAAAGCCAAACAAAATGACATGAAAGTGGGTGTTTGCCGTAAACTGTGAATAGAGATTTTGTAATGAACTTGGTTGTGGTTATATTTCACTTGTTATTGGCAAGAACTCTGTGTGACAACGAGCTACAGTCAGTAAGAAATATTGGGATGAGGATTGAATTGTGAGTCAGATGCAAACCTGTTGGTGGGACCGTGGGAATTGTTGGTTGGAAAGGAACAGAGCAGTGAGGAAAGAGCACAAGACCCCCAGCTCATCTTCAGAACAGAACCACCACTCATGCGTGAGGGAGAGATGAGGACCACTTTTTAAGAATGGCTTTGGTGGCATCAAATTAGAAAGTAACGCAAATGTACAATGTTTCTGAAGATAAAGCCAAAGAGATAATGTTGAATGATATCTAAATGGGAGAGGCTGAGTGCAAGAACAGAAAATAGGCAAATTGGTCAGGTCATTGGTGAACTCTGAGGACATTTTCTTGACCAAAAAAAATGCAGCCAGGTTGTTTCAGATGAAAGACATTAGTGCTGAGGATATGGAGGCAATTTATAATATGTGTATTTGGAATAGTTTAGCATATCAAAGGAAAATAGAAAAAGAACGTGAGAATTGTTTTATGGAATCTGCAGGATAATCTCTTACTAGGACTCACATTTATAGTTCTTTTCTTGACCTTTAGGAGACCAAACACTACAACCAAGCTCATCTATTTATCATCAACTTGTATGTAATTTGTTCCTCTCATTTGCTTTTGAAATGCCACCTTACCAACACTCTGCTTGACACTTACCTTTTCATGGCAACCCTGTGAGCTTAATCATCAATATTACTCTCTTAGTCTTTAAAGCCTCACTTTACATAATACTATTTCTATCCGTTTATGAATCTATTTTGGTCTTTCTTAAGTATATATGAGTTATGTGGCCTAAGTAGATCACATGCCTTTCATGACAAATGTCTTTATTTCCTGGGCAATCATTCCTAACTCATAAAATATTAGTAGTAGTAATACTATTATTATAATTATTATTATATGTATTTTTTATAAATCTTCACCTTGTAATTGACATTTAATGGAAAAATAATGATCTGGAAAGTGAAAGACAGGTTAAATAGAGAAGGGAAATACAGAGCAAAGAAATGTTGGAAAGAAACTAAAACGGACAAAAGTCAGTAGTAAAAAAAAAATGTGTAATGCAAATAGGGAGGATGGGAACGATGCATAGTGAGAAATGACCAAAGCGAAGATAAAATGGAATGTTCTTGTTACAACAAGAAAGATAAATGATATGTTTATTACTGTAAAGGAATGTAGACACAATGTCATTTATATAATAGCTTGATATACCATTTGTCTTTTAAATGTTTATGGGCACGAGTTTCAAAATGCACAGCTGTCTTTTCAACCATAGACATTGCATGAATTTTGGCAACAGCAGATCCCAGTTGACTGAAAAAAAACTGGCCTTAGAAGATTCTGTATACTCAAATGTTTCATGGAATCATAGCCAGTACATTTTATTTTTTCAATAAGGTTGATTTGACTATGTTCCAAACCATGATATATTATGAATATCTGTTAATAACCTTTCAATCCAAAGAGTAAAGCAAGGCATTTGGAGCCTTTCTAAAGCTGATTTCCATATGGTTTCTTCAGTCAGGAGGGATGGAGTGTAGAAGGGGAAAAGACATCTCTACACTGAAAGGTCACTTACAAACCCAAATTCCTTAGTTTACTATTGATATTAGTATACCTGAATGAGATAATTAGCCAAAGTTTTAACTCATGAACTATGAACACTTTCCAGTAAATTTATTACACCTCATTCATGGTGTACAATTTCTAGCATTATAAAGGCAGCTAAAATTTATCCTGATTTCATTCATTATATGATAATTGGAGTAAATAGATTGCAGAGTCTCTAAATGGTGAGCAAACCTTGTATTCATGATACACTGACAATATTTTCACTGAAGTTTGGTTAAAATCCATTAATAATCTTTATATAGTACTCACCAGTACCTGAGAATCACCAATGTTTCCAAGGTTTGTGACCTACCTGACAATTTTTGAGACACTTAGAACCCCAAGACTCCATTTCACCCTCAAGACTCTATTTCACCTCTTTTTCTCTGAGGGGAGTGGTCTATAACCACACTTTGAAAGGATACCCTTTATAATGTACGAAAATGGGAGACAGCTACTGCCTCTATTTCTCTGTAGCCATAGAAAGGTTTACACCTGCCTCACCCCACAAAGCTGAGCAGGAAGGAGCCTTAGCCTTCCTGCTCAGCTTTGTGGGGTGAGGGTCCTGCTCTCTGCCACCAGCTAGCCACCCGACCTATGTCACTTACTTGTGCTTCATGTGCCTCTGTTTACTCATTATTCAAATGAGAGAAACGTCAGCCCTAGATAGTTGTATTATAAAGAAACAACACTTGTGGAAGTGCTACCAAAAGTTTAAGGTTTTAAATATTACAAATTGACATTGTTTGGGTTAATAGCCACCTTCCAGGGTGAAAAAGTGCTATACAAGTCTGCTTAATGTTATGAGCTAGATCAGAAATGCCAGGATTGGAAGTGCATTTGCCTTGGCCCTTAGCTACAATATGACAGTTACTTTTTCTGAATGCTAACTATCTGAATAGAAAAAGCTTTGCTATGAAATAAGGAAATCCGGCTGCCACGCAGCAGAACCATAAAACCTATAAATCTCTAAGAATTCCAAATGGACTAGAGTTATTCTTTATTGTTTCTTCCCTCTAAACCTGAGGTGTGTGTACCAAGTAGCATTCTCCGAACCAAAACAGGCAGGCTAATCCTACTTTAACAAGGAGTCATTTCAGGTTATTACAAAAGAGTGCACTGACTAGAAAAATTAGCTTTCTTCTGCCAGTGATGGTGAAAAACTGCATTCCAATGCAGCAAATTAAAATGATTACAGATCACATGGAATGCAATGATAGATATGTCACCTAGTGGCAGATGGTATTTCTGAAGATGGCCACAACATCTCCCATCCCAACATGCCTCCCATTGAGAAGTAGAGTCTGTGCCCTTCTTGAAACTTGGCAAGCTGTTATGACTGGTGGCCAATAGAGAACAGTTAAAGTGACTTTTGAGGTGAGGTTGTAAAGGCAACGCAGCTTCCACTTTGTTTAGTGAAAGTGACTCTTTTAAAGCCTTTGAATACCATTCAAACAGTCTGACTGCTCTGAAGCCACCATGCCTAGGAAGCCCAAACTAGCCCATGTAGAATGACCATATGGAGAAGTCCTGAGGCTACATAAACAGAGATGCCTGACCAGCTCCTAGTGCTCTAGCACCTACTGTCCCAGCTTCAGTCACTCTCTGACTACAGCCTCACAAGCGTGCCTAGCCAGAATCACCCAGCTGAGCTCTCCCCAATCCCCCGACTCTCAGAAATTATGAGAAATAATAAACTTATCATTTTAAGCCTCTAAGTTTTGGGGTGATTTTTATACAGTAATAAATAACTAGAACACACTGAAAAAACATTAGCATAAGCCTTTAGAGAAAACTTTTAAAGAGGGTTTTCCATCAAGATATAATCACCAAACTTTAGCAACTTTAGAAGTCCTTCAGTTTTTTAAGTAAAGGGTAGAGGCTAATCAGGTAGTTTTAGGAAATTAATTAATTATGGCAACCTACCATGGAAATTTGTCTTCTCAGGACATCTGAAAACATTACCTTTTACTAATAGCCCACTATTTCTAGACCAAAGTAAGTGAAAAAAGAGTAAATAAGGATGAGAAACAAATGGATAATCTACAAGCACGGTCACAGTGTCTTTGAGATGCAGTCAGAATCCCAGTCTTAGACTCACTTACTTTTTAGAGTCAGCCACACCCTCATTCTGGATACGAGCTGCACCTGGCTGAAATGTAACAGAGTATGCCATTGCCTCTCTCATCAGTGACTCTATCATGGATCATTTCCCCTATGCCTGCTTACGACATACAGGACACTGGAGAGAAATTCAGAGAGGTATAGCAAAGTCTTGAGAAGTTTGTAGTCAACACACACACAGTCACTAACAATGCAAAGTAGATTGTAAACCCCAGATAAGTAGTATTGACAGTTAGGCTTTGGACATTCAAAAAGGAGAACATTAGTGTAATCTAAAATGAGTAAGAATGGCTTGTTGATGGAGATGGGATATATAAGCCTTCAATAAAGTGCTAGAGAGTGAAGAACAGCTGAGAGTGTTGAGTCAGTTGATTTCCTTTAACTAAACTAACTCCCATGATGCCAAGATAAGCTTTAATGATGTCAAGGATAAGCTTCTTTATCTTCAGTCCTTTGAGTAAGTGTAAGAAGTACACGTCAATATAATGGGGCAGATGATTAGTTGCATCCAGAATGCAACTGGATTAGTTTATTTGTTGAGAAAAGTACAAAATTACTGCACATAAGACAAAATTCCTGTTTGTATCTCAGCTTGTTAAAATAGTTAAGTTTTTATGTATTGTCATACTATTATGATACTCTCATTAAAGAAAATTTGTGGAAAATGAGAAAAAGAAAAAGATAAGTAAAACTCACTCATCTTTCTGCCACAGTTAGTGTGTCAACACTTTGCATTTTAACATGTCCCTCCCTGCTCACGGTTTTATCTTACCTGCTTCTGTTTCACATTAGGTAATTACGGTGTGTACCAGTTTGTATTCTGCACTTGTGGATTTCACATAGTATTTGGTTACTCAGTTTTAATTTCCTTAGTATTAATTTAGCAGCTGCCTGTTATTCCTTCTTTTTATGTATTACCATTGCTGGGCAATTGTAGGATGTTTACATTGTTTCCAGTTTTGTAAAGGGGTTATTTTTCCCCCCATTTTTTAAGTTTTGCTGTTCTGGTTCAAATTTTCAACTTAAAAAAAAATGGTGGTATTTTAGAAGTCAAGGCATATCCTCCTCCCTCTCAGCAAATGTTCATGTACCCCATTCAAGTTCTATATATATGTGACAAATATTACCAGTTTCAGGTTATATTCAGAGAGTGAGATGGCTCACTTCTGACACAAATTACATCCAGCACATTTTGGCAACACGACATAGACTTGAGGGATGGGAGTTAAACATAAAAGTACTTTGGATTCAACAAAAAATGAACAGCAGTCCCCCTAAAGCAGCGGTCCCCAACCTTTTGGCACCAGGGACTGGTGCTTCTATGAGAATCTAATGCCTGATGACCTGAGGTGGAGCCGAGGCAGTGATGCCAGTGTTGGGGAGCAGCTGCAAATACAGATGAAGCTTTGCTCACTCACCCGCCAGTCACCTCCTGCTGTGTGACCCAGTTCCTAACAGGCCACAGACCAGTAACGTTCCTCAGTCTGGGCGTTGGGGACCCCAGCCCTAAAGGAAAGTATCTAATCCTTATGTAAGAGAAAATAAATAGCTGTGTACAACTGTTTTCTGTCCTATCTGTAAATTTCCTCCATTCCTAACTCACCCTCTGCTCTTCATATTCCCCACCGGCCCCTGGATGATCAGCCTTTCTAGTCTACTTCTCTCTCACAGCCTGCCCATTTGACCCTCGCTAGGTCGAACAGGGAGGTACCAGTCACTTCCAGGAGAGGGCGGTGATGACTTCTTGCCTGCTGTGAGGGCAACCTGGGAGAAAGAGTCATTGGTCTTTGGGGATACCAGCCTGCACCAGTGGGGGTGTTCATGGAATGCTCTGTTCTTTGCAGGTCTCAGGGATGAACATGTGCATATTCTTATGTTCTGTGATTGCATTGCTAAGTTGTATGTATACACTGTATAGAGAAGTTATGTATACACTTCAGTTCTTCAATTAACAAAATGGGTATTTAGAATTTTTAAGATAGGAACTACCAATGTACATATGTGTTTAAAACAGTAGTGGTCACTCGTTGTCATAAGCCACTGGCAGGTAGCAATCTGATGTAGAGCAGGTGTTTAGTTACTGATAGTAATTCAGTAGCAAAATTTACAAATGGTTTATTTTTATTTTCATTGTTATCTTTATAATAAACTCACCTTCCTTTGCTTAAAATCCAACGGGCTTCTTTCAGAAAGAGAGAGAAGGCAATGAAGTTACAGCTGGTGTGTTGGAAGTTAAACATAACTGCCTACCTCAGTTATAATATTATTTTTATAGAAAAATGCTGCAAATGGGAATATCATATGTCATTTGTGTTGTAGTGAATTTGAGAATTCCTGTCTTGAAATACTCAGCAAAGTGATGATGAGTTCAGCAGGCCCAATCCATTATAAAATACATTTCACTTCTTAGAAACCTTTAATAATTCTCACCGATAAAGTTCAGAAATCTCAGCCTACCCACTCAGCCTCTTTCTCCAGCTGTATTCCCAAAGATGCCCATGCTACAAACATATTGAACTATGTACAGCTCTCCATTTATGCCACATTCTTTGGCATGTTGTTTCCTCCAGTGGCGTATCTCACACCCTTTAGCATGCTGGCATTGCCACTTATCCTTCAAAACCCTCTCGGATCTGTTAGTATTTTCTTTTGGAAGCATTCCCATCAAGCATAATTAATAACTTTTTCACATTTGCCTCTACTGAACATGACATACACCTGCTATCACATTTCTCTCTTTATTATTATGAATTTAAACTTCTATTGCCCCTAAATTTCTGCAAGCTTCTTATAGACAGAGCCTGTACCTTATTTACTTTGGGCCTCTAGTACTGTTCATGGTTCAGAGATGCTCTTAATGAATGGTTGATGAATTAATGACCTGGCAATTAAGCTGGATCTTAAAGCCAATGTCCACTCAGGTATAATGACCCAAACAACCACCCTATTCAAGCTGCATGGAATATTTCCTTCTCCAAAAGAACGAGCTCAGAGTGGGGGTAAAACTAAGACTCTCTAAAGGAAACCAAAAAATCCACCCAATTACACTGCGCTTCTGAGAGCTGCAGAATTTGCACTTGTGGATGAATGCACTAATGTTAGCTTCACACAGGCTGGCTGCCTTGTTGATGTTGTCTTGTTGCACACCTCTTCATTGACCTTGCTGCCCTTCTATCATCCTGCACTCCTTTCTACATATCACCAACTCAGGCATTAATCCCAACATATCATGAATCCTGGGCCAGGATCTTTGTTTATGTCTGTGTGACAACTGAATGGAGAAAAGCTGGTTCATTTCTAGAAAAAATAATCTTAGTATGATCTAGACTCAGCTGATGGGCCAGGCTGCAAGTGGAGGCTTAGTGGTCTGTGGCATGGTCTTGGTAGCATTTGGGAGGTCTTGTTACTGACACTTGAACCATTAGCAAAGGGGACACTCTTTAAGCAGATAGCTCTCAGGAGAGTAATGCCTGATCAATCACTTGTTTCTCAACCTGGCACATTATTGGAGCTCAATACCATTTGTTAAATAAAAGGAAGGATGAATCTGTTCGGCACAATATTTTCCTGGTAGCATGGCCTCATTGTTG
>NW_011888800.1:11518367-11560508 GCF_000151845.1 Pteropus vampyrus
TTATAATATGTATTAGAAGTCTCTAAATGCATATTTAGATGACAAGTTATGTGTTTAGCTGTCCCAGAGTACTTATTTTTAAATGTTACAAAGAATTAGGGAAACTCCCAGAGATGCATCACAGTCACAACTATGAAGCCAGAGAAAGTTATTTTGAGAAGTGACTGACCTCTTGTGCATAGGAGACTGTTTGGCACCATTTTAATTGTCTTTTTAAAATAAGATTAGAAATGAAGCAAATAGAACAAATTCAGTGCCGATTGCACAGGCAAAAAATCTCCCAAGGCAGGCTTACCTTAAACGCACGTTTAATACATCAGATAGTCTCAGTTAAAATAAACGAAAATATCTAACACATTCATTCCCTGTTCCCCCTTCTGTGCCTAGATAATGTAACAGAATTTCCCTCTTTTAATGCATTTTTTTTCAAGACATATTTATTGGGGTATGGTGTTCCTTGGCATAGCTTCTCCCCGCCCCAGTATGCTTGTCACGGACATCACTGTGTTTTTCGATGTCACCTCGTTAGTGTGCTTATAGTCAGTTGGTCCCTAAAGCAGAGCACTCTTTTACTGTGAGCCCCTTGAAAGGGAACATCTGTGAGAGAATGGCTTAAAGGAGGTGGATTCTCTTCTTAGAAACTGGATCTTCCTGGCCATTTACATTCCAGATCACTTCTTAGTTTTAAGGGCTTTTTAAATGTCTGGATGTTTTGTGTGTATATGCCGTGTATTTTATAAGGTGACCGCAAGTGCCCAGCATATTTTATTTCAATTATAAGGGAGAAAGAGTAGTTTGACTTAAGGGAAGAGGGTATGGAATCCTAGAATATTGAGCTCAAAGGCATTATTCAATCTAATCTCTTCCCATTTGAAAGATGAGCATATTGGAGATACCCACAGAAGTTTGTGATTTTCTCAACATTATACCCATTGCTACTGGGGAGAAAACAGGACTAAGAGGAACCATGGAATGTCTACCCTTTGATGCATTGCTTTTCATCAAGCTGCACATCACTCCATAACAGTATGTCTTTTTTTCAGAATGTTATTTCTTGTGTAAAGTGGTGGGAAATTTTCACCTTCAACACAAGGAAAGATCAGTTATTATAAAGGCCCCAAAAATGCTTTGCAGAGAAAGTATTAATGTGAGACTTAAAAGTAGTGATGCAGAAGCTTTCCTGATTCCTTTTGCATAGTATGAGATATTGCTTTCTGGTATGTCCAGAGCTGGAAGGTGCTGAAAAATGCAAGATTATGGGAAGGTTTGACACTGAAGACCAAGAACATACCTTGGATACCGTGAATGGGTTTGGGGGACCCTGTGGACCACCTGAAATTGAATGCAAAATTGTGTGTTGAGGTTGTGTTACTAGGGAGAGGATCAAAAGCTTCTTCAAAGAGATCTGTGAGTCCAGAAGTTTAAGAACTACTTGAACCAAATCTTGGCTAGGATTCGTGGGCATTTAGGATGGTGGTTAGAGTTACCAGTGTGGTCCAGGGTGCAGCTTCCCAATACGGCAGGGCTCTGAAGGTCTCATTTTCATCCTGTAAATACAAGCAATGGATGGGACTGGGGTTGTGATGAGACAGGGAGTGAGAAACCAGGAAATGACTGTTAGAAAGGGATAGGGTTACACGGGAGAGCAGGTGGCTGTTCCTCCCCCAACAAACCCAACTTGCTTTCATCCTTGCCTGGAAATTTTATGTAGACTTATAACCTGAGATTCTAACAATTGGTATATTCATCTAAGTCCTCCCTTTGTTCTCACTGTTTTGCTTATCCTCTCTTCTCTCCAAGTTTTTAAAATCCTGCCAGATTGATAGTTGTATGACTCTAAGGATGGGAGGAGGGACTGACTGCAGAAAAGCTGGATAGACGTTTTTGGGGTAACAGAAATGCTCTTGGACTTGACTGGTGGTCATAGAATAGCACACTGAAAATGGGTGCATTTTATTATATGTAAATTATACTTCAATATAGTTGACTTAAGACAAAAACCAGTGATTGAATTTTTTGTTGTTCACTCCAGTTCCCAGCCAATCACTTCTTTTCGTGAGGGCCACTGGTACTTAGAATTGGTACCCTTATTTAGCATATACATAGACCTTCTGTCACTCTGGTCTTTTTTGGCTCACTCTCCTACTGGCCTCTCAGTTTAAGGCCTGGCCCACGACTTGCACTTCTCACTCCTCTCTGAGTTCTCCATAGCAGCAAGTACTACATTAAAGAAATACCTATCAATAATAATGAAGATGAGGCAAATTAAAGAAGAGAGCCTTTCAATGTTGCTAAGTCACATAGAAAACTGTTTTCATTGCTTTGGCAGGAATTAAGGAAGTGTGTGTTTCTTGATTAACCAAAAAGTAGATTCAAAGTCAGATGCCTTGTGTTCAAGTCCCCAGTTTGACAATCTACATGATTTGGGAAAATTACTTCACTTCTCTGAGCTCCATTTTATATCTTTAAATGGAAGAATAAGAAATACTTGTCTTACTTACCTTTATAGGAGATATATATGGAGCTACCTCCTCAAATTATAAAACTCTATGCAATTATTGCTTTTATAGTGTATAATTAGCTTATAATAAAAATCTTTCTTCCTTCATTTTAAAAATGACATTTTAACAAAAAAAAATCATTATTGAACTTTAACAGAGAAAGTTTTCTTTATTTTTTAGAATATTTCTTAAAACTCCTAGAATAGTTTTATTACATGATTATGTGATCAAGCCTGAACAAGTATTTTAAGTTATAAATAGCAAATTCTGTTTGATCTATATCTTTATTTTGGTGTATTTGAGAGATCTTTATTTAGTGTCATTACCATTAATAGAAGTTTTATTTCAGGCTGCTCAAGAATAGATAGATAATTCAATTTCTGTTAAGTTATTTATTATGTTTATCAACACCAAATAATAGTATTTATTATATGACAATATGAACACTTTTACACTTTTAAATGAGTATACTTACAGTTGAAATCACCCTCATGGGTGTTTCTGTTTGTTTTAGTTGATTTTTTTTATGATCTCATTATTTTCTACATTCATCTTTACCCTCTCCTTTATAATTTATTTAAAAAGAAAAAGGTAAGCTCATATCACAGCAGATATATGTTCTGAATTATTATCATTTCTTGTTTGGAAGTTGAAGTGATTTTTGAAAAGAAATCTAGGCTTTTTCAACTTTCTTCAAAATCTAAAACAGTGTCAATATTTGCCAAGTTGGAAAGTAAAATATTAGGAGAAAATTTAATTTCAAAGTTCCCAAAAGGTCATGTAGAGGCAAAAGAAAAAGATAAATTTAATGAATTTATTTTAAATAAAAATGACTTACTTGCCCTTTAGAAAAAAGCACCATTTCAGCAAATGTGTTCTAAACGGAAGTGACAATTTCTATCACTTTAGGAACAGATATATAAAAAAAGTAAATCAACAATGCTAAGCCCCACATAATAATCCACAGTGAGTCAGTAGAGGTTATGACAACAGAGGCCCGAAGGGTACAAATCAGCTATTAAAATGTCTGAGTTCATTATGTGTACAAAAGCTTTGTAGCCTACGGAGAGGACAGAGCCAAGAATTGTACTTAGGGTCTGTCTGTAGTTCGAGTTCAGAGAAGAGTCCAATTTTAAGTAGTAATAGCATGTCTGCGAGTTTTCAGTTTTATTCCATGAAGTAAAACAAATAGCCCCACTCTACAAAGAGGCAGAATCAAATGTCACTGGTTTGATCTATTTCAAAATGTCTTGCTTTATCACAAGAACAACTTCTGACAATTCTTTTCAAAAAGAGGGCATAGGAGAGGGATCCAGAGCCCATGCAAGTCCCATTCTGTAGCCAGAATTTCTGACATGCCATATACAAACTTGGAAGCTAATGCAGATGATGCTGCAAAGTAGAGTGATCCCAAACAAACACCTGTTGGAAACTGGAGTCCTCATCAGATAAGTTCCAGAGAGCTATGCTATTTACAAAGCTCATTCTGTATTGATGATCTCTTTGACCATCGGTATCTGACATCCCAGTGATTATGGCAGCCATTGCTTCATAGTACTAAAGAACAAATGAGCAAAAGCATGCTGCTATCCAACTAATGTTCTAAGTAATGCAAGACCTGTGGTACAATCAGTCGAGAACATGTAGTTTAAAACAGTTTTTTTTTTCCATGCACTCAGTGAGCATTTAGAGAGAGTCTGGTGGTTCCATACTTGGATCTGTGCTAGAGATTCAAATATGAATCAAAGACTATGAATCTCTGCCTTCTTAGAATTTTAGAATACAATTTAAGAACGTATGGTCTCGATTTTGGTAACTGAGTTCTTGCCCATTAGTGATCCTTACAGTAGCACAGCTTTTTTTCCGGAATACAGCTTAATGTCTAAGGTAATTTTGAAACATCATTTTGATGTTTTCTAGTTGTATTTCTGGTACTAGAATACAATTTCTTCATTCCACAAATGTGTATTGAACACATTTTGCTAAGCAAATTTCTGATAGATAGATTACTGTCTATAAAGACTACCCATTAAGAAAACAATGAGCTATCTTGAGATGAGGTTTTGAGAATGGTTTCACAGAGAGTTCATCATCTCTGCATGCATAAGTATGTGCGTGCATGTACACACACACACACAAACATATTTAAAAGAATATAAAAATATCCAGCATTTAAAAATGTAAGTTCATATGTTAAACACCCAATAAAAATTTACTCATACATGTAACAAAGCAGGACAATATACCCATAATTACGAAAAAAGATCAATCAGTGCAAAAAGACTCAGAAATGAAACAAGTAAAAGAGTTAGCACACAAGAATATTAGAACAGTATTATACATATATTCCATGTGCTACAAAAAGTAAAGGGAACATGAGTATGTTAAGGAGAAACATGATATTTAGAAAGACCCAAACAAAACATAGAGCTAAGAAATAACTGAGATTTAAAAACACATAAGTTGCGATTATCAGAAGTTTGGGCACTATAGAAGAAAAAGATAAGTGATTAAAAAATAAACATAGCATCAGTAAGGTATATAAAAACTTCAAGCAGCTAATATATTACATTCCTCAAAAGAGAGAGGGACATAGAAAAAATATTTGAGGAAATAAAGGATGAAAAATTATAATTTGACAAAAAATATAAACCCAAAGATCAAAATAAAATAAAATAAAATAAAACCATCAAAAAACCACCAGTAATCCCAGGCACAAGAACATGAATAACAGTACTCCAAGGTATATATCATAATCAAGTTGCCAAAACCAGTAATGAAAAAAAAATCCTAAAAGCAGCCAAAGAAAAATGACACAGCTCATAAAGAAGAAAAAAGATAAGAATAACTACTGATTTCTCATTGGAAGCAATGCAAGCCAGAAGACAGAGAGGCAATATCTTTAAAGTACTGAAAGAGCAAAATTGTCAACCTAGAGCCTATACCCAACAGGAATATTTCTCAAAAACAAAAACCAAAGTAAAGACTTTTTTCAGATAGACTGAAACTAAAATCTAAATCTGTAGAAAGAAATGAAGAGCACTGGAAATGGTAAACATTAAGCATATTATTAAAATATTTTTCTTATTAAAAAGGTCTCTTTAAAATATAAATGATTATTTAAATCAGAAATATTATCAATATATTGAGAGGTTTTATCATATACATAGTTTTAAAATGTATGATAATAATGGAAGGAGACTTGATTTTGGGTGGTGAACACACAATGCAATATACAGATGGTATATTATAGAATTGTATACTTGAAACCTATATAATTTTATTAACCAATATCACCCCAATAAATTTAATAAGATTCTTAAAAAAGAGAAGGAAAAATGTGTATAAGAATAGCAAAAAAAAAAAAAAAAAAGAGAGAGAGAGAGAGGAGAAACGTGTATGCTGTTGTAATGGTCATACTTTACATGAAGTGGCATAATATTATTTGAAGTTAGATAATAATATTTTGAAGATGTATATACTATAAATCCAAAGCAGCCACTATAAAAAATAGAGGTATATTTAATAAGCCAGCAAAGGATATAAAGTAGAGTAATTTTAAAATAAAATCAATTAATCTAAAATAAAGCAGGTAAAAAAAGAATGTCTTAGTCTGCTCAGGATGCCATAACAAAATACCATAGACTGGGTAGCTTAAACACAGAAATTTATTTTTACAGTTCTGGAGGCTGGGGAGTACAAAATCAAGGTGCCGGCCAGTTCAGTTTCTGTTAAGAGCTCTATTTCTGACCTGAGGATGGCCACATTCTAGCTGTGTCCTCATGTGTCTTTTCCTTGGTGTGAATGTGGGGAGAGGGAAGGAGAGTTCTCTCTCTTCCTCTTCTTAGAAGGACACTAATCCCATCATGAGGGCCCCATCCTCACGACTTAACGTAACTCTAGCTCCCAAAGGCACATCATAGGTCAAAGCTTCACTATAAGAATTTGAGGGGGGGCACATTTAGTTCATAACAAAGGAAGAAAAATAAAGAAGAGATGGGATACATATAAAACAAATAAAAGCATGGTAGACTTAAATATAATAATACCAATAATGCCAATAATTACATTAAATGTCAATGTTCTAAATGCCCAATTAAAGTGAGAGATTGTCAGACAATAAAAAAGCAAGATTCCAGACATGTTGCCTATAGGAAACTTACTTAAAATATAAAGACATATATTGGTTAAAAGTAAAATGATATAAAAAGTAAAATGATATAAAAATGATAACACTAATTAAAAGAAAGTTGAGTGGCTATATTGATATCAGGAAAAGAATATGACCACAGATAAAGAGTATCACTTTTTTAAAGACAAAGAGGGCAATTTATCAAGAAAGCATAATTCTAAATATTTCTGCACTTAAAAACAAAAACTGATATGAGGAGAATTAGACAAATCCACAAACATAGTTGGAGATTTCAAGACACTCTCAATAAACAACAGAACATGTATATTAAATAAGGATAAAAACAGCAACATTATCAATCAATTTGACCTAATTGACATTTATGGAAGATTATATCTAATAATAGAAGCATACATGATGTTTTCAAGTACTCATGGAATATTTACCAAGATAAACAATATTTTGACCATAAAACATGAATCTTTTATTTAAAAAATATTCAAGCATATAAAGCATATTCCCTGACCACAGTGGAATCAAGTTAGAAATCAATAAAAGAAAGATATTTAGAAAATCCCCAAGTATTTGAAAACTAAATAGTGCACTTCTAATTGATTTATGTGTCAAAGAAGAAATCAAAAGGGAAGTTGGAATCTCTTTTGAACTGAATGAAAATAAAAACATGGCTAATAAAAATGTATAGGATGCTGCTATCACAGTGATTGGAGGGCAATTTATAGCACTAAACCCCTCTATTTAGGAAAGAGAAATGGTCTCAAAACAATGGCCTATACTTCCACCTAAAGAACTAGGAGGGACAAAAGCAATTTTAACAAAAGTAAGCAAAAGAAAAGAAATAATAAAGATACGAGCCAAAACAAAACAATAAAATAAAATAAACTGTAATAGACTATCAATTAAAATGTGGCAGGCAGACCCTCAGGTTAAGTCCCAATGATTCTTACCTTCTGTGTTCAAGCCTTTGTATAATCCCTTACCCTTGAATGCGGTGGGACCTATGACTTGTTTCTAACCAATTAAATATGGTACAAGTGATGACGTAACTCTTGTAATTAGGTGATGTCAAATAGTAAAGATAATGTTACATTAAGTAAAACCGTCTTAGCAGACTTGAGCCAGAGACTGTTATCCTGGGCTCAATGGAGTAAGTGACTATGTTGGAGAAAGAGTGTGGCAAGGACATATAAACATCCTGTAGTAATTTCTGGTGGCCACTATGACCTGAGAACAGCCTTCAGTCAATAGACAACAAAAAGCCAGGCCTCTCATTCAAACAGCTTTAAGGAAATGAATTCCGCCAATAAGCTGAATAAGCTTGGCACCAGATTCTTTTCAGTTGAACCTCCAGATGAGAACACAGCCCAGCAACTCCTTGAGTGCAGCCTTAGGATGTATTTTATAGACTAAGTAGGACTTGCAGATAAATTGGATGTGGATGCAGTTGAAGGAGGGTCTGAAAGAGGAGAGAATCAAGAAAGATCTAGTTTGATTTTGACACTGTATGGTGATTTACTAAACTAGGAAAGACCATGAGCTCATGAACTTGAGAATCAAGAATTCCATATTCACTGTACTAAGTTTGACATGCCTGATACCTGTTAGAGGAAATGTTTAAATTTAAAAACTCATAAAAAACTGCAGAACAAACAATAAATATTCTCCCTATTATTCCCTACAGCCTTCCACTTAACCCAATACTAGACAATTTCTAGTGAAAACTCTATTAAAAAGTTTTGTTTTGTTTTTTCTCTGTGGTAATACCTGAGATAACTAGCTGGTACTATACTGTATTTGGTTCTCCTGTTTTAATTTCATAAATACATGAATTTATGAAGTAAAATCCATTCCTAAAATTCAATTTCACTAACTCTTCCATTGACCTTTTAAGCTTTCTAGATTCCTATTCAAATCTACAAGTCAGGGAGTTTTAAAATCTTATACAGAGACTAAGAAAAATGTCTTTTTTCTAGGTTTTGTTAAGACATAGGTGAGGTTAAAGTCCTCTAATTAGCCATCCTACAGCTGCGTCCTCTCATTTGCAACCAAATGACACTCAACTAAAAGGAGAAATTCTCCTCCTGTGACTTCTCAGAAATTATTTAGAAATTACTTAGAATCTAATTTTTACACCCAAGGAGCCTAGTAGGAAGCAGTCAGGCTCATTACGGCTTATCAGAAATTACTTTTTGTCTCAAGTCGTTTTCTACCCTGAAAGGCCAATTTTGATAAGAAGTAAAGATTTGAGTCAACAAGAGGGGGAAAATCGTTACAAGCAGTGATCAATGAAGCCAAGTTATCCAGGCTTATTTAGAGTTGCCGAGAAATTTTGTTGCCAATGACCAAATCTTACAAAATAATAAGTACCCTACTCTAAATGTGCTTTGAAAGCACTGAAGGAAAATCATATATCTGCTATAATTAAAACTATACCATGGTGCTCTATGTTTGAGTAGAGTATAAGATGCAGCAAAGACAACTGAAAATAGGTGATTCGTTAAGTGTTCTGTGACTGTGGGCTTTTTTTCTTTGTTTCCAGCCTTTTGTGTAGATAATATTGGGGGAGGGAGCATTGAAATGTATGGCAAAAATGCCATAATTTTTATTTAAGCCAAAATAGAATCATCAAATTGTGTAAATAACAAATCTCAGGTTTGGTAAATTACATATTTAGTAAATGTTGCAAATAAGTTTCTAAAATGTTTGTTACCAGTAATTATCTTAACATACAAAAGAAGATATAATGACCTAGAAACTGATTCAACTAAATTTACCTTGATATTATGAAATTACTATTAATATTTGCCCTAAACAGCCATACTAAGTCCTTTCCATGACCCACAAGACCCCACATGGTCTAACTCCTGCCTACTTCATCTTCCTGCTTTTTCCCAACCATTCCCTTTCCCTCTCTCTGCTCCAGCCCTACTGGCTTTCTTGCTCCTTCTTGAACAAACTTACTTCCATCTTAGGGCCTTTGTACTTGCTCTTCTCTCTGCTTGGACCACTCTCCCCTTGATCTTCATATCGCTGCCTTTTTTCAATTCTTAGTTTCAATGTGACCATCTCAGAGAGACCTTTGGTGACCACACTATCTAAAATTACTACACTCCCATTTCTACCACCCATAACAGTTATTATCCATCTCATCATACCATCATTATTTCTGCAAAACAGACAAATCACAATCTGAATTATCTTTATTTATTGGACTACACATGTTGTGTGCATGTGTACGCACACACACGCAAATGTAAACTCCATGAACACACAGACCTAATACCCTTCACCACCATTATATCGGTAGAACCTGAAATATCACCATGTAAAGTAGGCATTCTTTAATATTTGTTGGACATATGTTTAAGTCAAATATGGTAGAACAAGAATCTGAAGTTTGTCAAATTTGATAATCCTGTAACAGTATTATAGATAGCATGGAACCAGTCTTTCCAGTGTTAAAATTAGTAATAGTAGTAGTAGTAGTAATAATAATAATAATAATAATAATAACTCCTCTAAATAAATTCTTATTAATAGAGTGTACAGGCTGTTGGAAAGAGGCTTCATTTTGGAAATTTAATTACTTTCTGTCTTTGGATGAGTCATTCTATTTGGAATGGAAATGTGGTCCTCACATGTTAATTTAAGGATGAGCTTAAGGTCATCCTTAGTCACAGAAAAATAGTCCCAAAAGGATTAAGTCTATAAGATTAGAACTTCCACAGGCATGACACATTTGTAAAATATGTGAGGAATGAATGTGTTTCTGTTTGCATACTCACGTTTATATTATGGTGGAGGAAAAAGGCTGTAGATGTGCATTTATTCAATTCAATGCATACCAGATTTGATCCTGCTACATGAGCAAGACAGTGCTTGTGCATTATCAGAGTATATTGAATATTCATAAGGCACTATTTGGTAATTCTAGATATTGATTTTTTTTTTTTTGGACTTTACATCCATCTAGCATGATTTATTTCAAATCTTGGTACTGCCATGTAGTTTTTCCAGGCCACTTCAATATGATATGTTCTCTCCATTTCTCTAACATCCCATAGCAATTATCTATAATTAACTGTGTTCTGTCTTGTGCCATTTTTGCTGTCATAAACTCTTACTTGGGGTTCTTTTTGTTTTGATTGTTTAGAGCTATTATTTAAAATTTCAGACATTATGTCCAAACTCCCTAACTAGATTTTTAAGACGGAGATAACACTTTAAACCTTTTTTATTCCTCACAATCTCTACACTGTGCCTTACATAGCAGGAAAGGAATATAGATATTTCATGACCAGTGATTCTGAGAGGATGAGTGCCTCACCCCCACATGCCCCATCTCAGCCTCTCTTTTTTCAGATGGGAAATATATAGGTGTTTTTGAGAAAACTGAAGCTCTTCCAACAGTGGCTGTGAGTATTGATCTGGAGCTACACTATTATTACCCTAGACATAAACGTATTTCTTGCTTCTCTGCCATCAGAGTTTAAATTCTTAGCTATAATGAACTAGAGTTTAGGCTACCAAGTCTTTTGGGTTCTCATATAAAACAAAACCACATTAGTTGTAGTGGTTTGTTATGTTTTTTTTTTTTTTTTCCTGTTTCTGTGAGCCATAGCAAATTGTGATCACTCTGTTTACAATGAAGAGATAAAAGGCTTTCTCTTTTTCATTATGAAGGTTAGGCAAGAATGCAGGTAATTTTATCTCATGCATAGATTACTTAATTCACCCTCAATGGAGAGAGGGAAAGGCTGAAGTAAAGTCAAAACCTGATCTTCAAGAACCAGGTCTTCCTGGCCCTGTATGTTGCTCCTCTGGCTTGTAATTTATTAAATCCCATAGCAAAACAGATGGCATTGAAAGAGGCATGTGGACAGAAAGAAAATGTCTGACCACAAAGAGCTGTAGCTATCAGACCAATTCAATAATAAATTTGGATGTGGGAAAGATTTTTTTTTTTTTTAAGGAAAGGATCTTTGGTAAGTAAATAAGAATACCTCAGATTCAAGAAGAGATAGTAATAATCCACTAGAGCAATAATAGAAACAACCAGGATCTAAATCTAATTAGTTTTTCATTTTAGTACGAGATTTTCAGTTGCAAGCTGGTTTACACAGTGTACTCTGCATGGGGCTTGTCATTTTCCCCTTGAAATACCACTCAAGCTGTTCTTCAGAGACTCCACAATGTTCTACCTGGTCCTTCACAATCATCCAATTATGCACATCCTTTTCCTCACGATTCAAAGCCTTCTCCTCTATAAACTCTTTCCTAATCATCTCTGCCCATAGCAAATTCTTTGATTCAAATCCTGTAGCCCATACTTCATATACATCTCATTTAAATCTTAACAAATCCAGTGGATTTTCATATATTTCCAAATAGAAGGTAGTGTTGACTAAAGCATTTCATATCTTTCAAAGCACAAGAGCTGCATGGCTACAGACTATATTGGTGGCATACAAAAGCCATTCCATTGGGGCCCAAAGAGACAGATTTTAAAGTCAGACAAACAGATTCGAAACATGTCCCTTCCTCCTCCTAGTTAATTGTGTGACTGTAATTTGCTATAACAAATTATCACAGACTGAGTGGCTTAAAACATAAATGTGTGTGTGCTTTCACAGTTCTAGGGGCTGGAAGTCTGAAAACAAGGTGTCAGCAAAGCCTCACTCCTCCGAAGGCCTCAGGGAAAATCTATTCCTTGTCTCTTCCAGTTTCTGGGGGCTCCAGGCTTGTGGCCACACCACTGCAATCTTCACTTCTGTGATCACATTGCCTCCTCCTCTTTTGTGTGTCTTCCATTCTGTGTGTTCGTCCCAAACTCTCTTTGTCTCTCTCTTACAAGGATACGTGTGATTATCTTGAGAGACCACCTGAATAATTCCAAATAAACTCCTCTTGGGATCCTTAACCACAGCTTTTCCCCTGTAAGATAATAGTCACAGGTTCCAGGGGTTAGGATATAGATGTATCTTTTAGGGGCCACCATTCAGCTTATGTAGTGACTTTAATAAGAGGTTTCATTTTTTTGAGCTACAATTCCTCATCAGTAAGATGAAGACAGTGACCTTTCATTATCATGGCTGTTAAGTATATTTTCCATGTAAAACATGTTTTGTAGGGTCACATAATGGTTACAAGTATTTCTCTGGATGAACCACTCACTGCTATGATAAGAAACTCAGTCCCTGAAGCACCCTGGCCCTAGAGGTGTCTCATATGTGCTCATTAAGAAATTTATTCAATTATCATATTATATCAGCCATCCCCTCACCCCATTCTGCTTCATATGCCTTTGGCAATGCCTGTCTTCTTTGCTTTATGCCAAACCACTGCTCCCAGTGCCCAGGTCCATGTGAAGGGACAAGCTTCCTGATACCCCAAGATCTGCCAGCAGTGTGTTCCAGAGCCAGGTGTGACTCTCACTATTCTGAGATTATTGGTTTGAGAAGCTGCTGGTATGCTGCCTTGGTAGGTTATGTGCTGCCACCACTGTGGTGTGGCTGGTTTACTCGAGCTCTCAAGGTGCCAAGATCATAATGTGTTTTTTGTAGTCTTCCTTGTGCACAAACCACCCTGCACCATTGCCCAAATGGAAAGACTGTCTTCTCTTTCTCTCCTATTTAATTTAAATACCTCTTTAATATGTCACTACCATACATACATGAGTCCATGCACAGTTAGGTCAGAACACACATCAAGGTGACAGTCCTAAAGATTGCCCTATCCCATTGATAATGAGATATTGTTATGGACCATGTGTGTTTGCCTGAAGTAGTACTCTCTTAAGAGATTCTTAAGTCCCTTGGTCAAATAGACAGAGAATTCCACAAGTTTGCCAGATATGTAAAAATTCTAGTGATACTTAGAGCTGAGAACACTCCATTCCTTTCTTTCTCCCACACACTCTTTCCCTCCCGCCTTGCCCACCCCCACAATTCACAAACAGACAGTAAATGCACCTTGCGTAGCACCTAGAATATGGTGGCTGCTAATAAATACAAGACTGTCTTCTGTCTGTACCCACAAGTGCTTTACACACATTAAGTAGTCAGTAAATATGCTTTGACTAGTGAATATATGGATTTTTATTGCACAAGAAAAGTGGAGATATCCCTCCTAAAATTGCAATCATTTAAACTTGACCTCTAATGTCAACTTTGACCACTGTTAATTATTTGGTTATTAATAACAAACTCCTAAATATAGACCTTTGTACATTCATATATTTGTAAATAATTGTCCACATGCCATTTAAAGTTCTCACTTCCCGGAGACATGCTTTGCAACATTTCCAGTTGTGCTAAACTCTGTTATAACCTATGAAGGGGAAAAGTCCCTGACTTGATGTTGTAAACCCAAAAGATGATTTTGCCAATTCTATGATAATATTTACCCAGTGGTTTTCTCCAGGGAAATACATGCTTTTTTGATATGCTTGTTTGAAATGCTTTTTAGATGACAATATGTTCATATTTGCAACTTCCGTGGAAAAAAAAAGATAAAGATAAGAATTTTTATCCTTGTTTTATAAATGAGAACCTGAAGACTTAGAAAATCCTAACTTCCTTACCTCAATGTAAAGGCCTTGTGCCCTCCCTGATGCAAAATTGGGATCATTTCAGAAGCTGTGTGCCAAGTTTCAAGCATTTATTGTAATTTATGTTTCATGGACTAGTAATCATCTCTTATTCCTAAAATCATTGTGGATTGAAACATTCCAGGTCTGGTTGGGGCCAAGGGAATTAAAGTAATTATGATGTAAACATGTTGGTATTTATGCTAATGCTTGCTAAAAAATGCAACCTAGAGAAGGTGGATTGACATAAAGCCTTATACCTAGGGAGTTCTCATCAAACATTTGAAGAATGAAAAAGCAAGAAGGCTGGCAAAGTGGGAGAAAACAACTTGAAAATGTTAGCTAAATGGTAGATTTAGAAGTAGAGGAAGGGGTGGGAGAATTAAAAAGGATATTTAATTAGGTAAAAACTTGTAAGTGTTGATTTAGATATATGAGAACTGGGAATGAGATATTTTCTCTGCCTCTATCACATCCCATTTTGCTTGAGATTAGGACCTTGTCTCTTTTCTCTCTCTGACAGAATGCTGAGAAAACTGACATAATTCTCTATCATCATGGGTTTCTGTAGGACCTAACCCAGTAGCATTGGTACCATTTTGTAGATGTGTGTGGTGAAGCAATAAGTAGGAGACAAATTTGAACCCATTCCCCACTAATTATGTGATCTAGAAAAAGTTTGTTTGCTTCTATGGACCTTAGTGTTTTCTCTCATTTGTAGTATAGGAAATAATAATATTGACAAGGTTGTTATGAGGTTCAGACGAGACAGTGTATGTAACAGTGCTTGGTGAAGCCTAGGCTGGTACACATGCTATGTAAATAATGGGCTTGTGCCTCTGTTTGTCATTTGCTGAGCTAGAGCTAACTTCCTTCATGTTGGAACTGGAGTACAATCAAGGAAATCAGCAACTTCAACTTCTTTTCTAATTTAAATCATATGAAGTATTATATACGTATATACATATAGCTACGTGTGTGTGTATATAAGAATGTATATATATACTTTTTTTCAGATATCCGTTTCTTCATCATTGAAAAATTAGGAGCAGCTGATAGTGATTTCCATCATTGTAGTTTCCTTACGATAGTAGACTTGGCTTGAGTTATCAGCATTAGTAGAAATGGAGACTGCTTCAACCATTATGATTGAACAGGGAATAAAGTGGTTTGGAGACAGTGGCTTAAACTCTGAGTATTAGCTCAGCCAGGAAGCAGGCAGTGAGAAGCAAAAACCATCAGATTCATGGCCTTAATTTAAGTGAGTGAATGCTGGGACCTGAGAAGGGAAACAAGTCAGCAAGGCCCATAGCCAGTCAAGATGATAACCCTGGAAGAGGTTACACTAGATATGAAGTGAGCTGGGTAAAGGAGAACAAGTTCAGAACCAAGAGGGAGTTATTAAGAGCAGCTGCTCCAAAACTCTCCCTAAGACCTCTTACTGATCACTTTATTTTTTATTATTCGCTGTTGATAAGCTGTGCAGGTATTAAAGCAACACTTTCCTTGGTTATCTTCTATAGTAATGATATCAAGAAAGCGCAGATCAATTACCAGTATCTAATATCCAAGATTTGAATGGCACAGATGAAATTGTCTTACAACTGATAGACACTCAGGCTAGAAGAAGGAGTCCTGCCCCTGGGCTGTATCCACTTACGTTCACCAACACAGTGGAAAGCCATTCAGTGTGATTCCTAAGACAAACCCCTTCTACTCCACCCCATCCAGGATCCCTGGGAATTTTCTCTGTCGACAAGTTTTTCTAGATTTCTCTTTCCATCAGCCCTTGAACTCTTGAGATCTCTGTGTACACAAAGTCTGTCACTACCAAATTCCTTATCAGCGTAATTCTCACTTAGTTTAGGTAAATAGCTCATCTGTTCTGAACCCAGTAGTGTACCAAGTGGGAGACAGTGAGAAATATCTGCTTGGTGGGGAGTATTTTATCATTAATATGGTTGAGAATTGTCAGTGCATGGCGATGTTAAAAAGCAGATCAACTTTAGTTGGGTGTATTTTTGTTTTTAAATTGTTTATAGCAGGATGCTCCCTCATCGTCTGAACCTCAGGCAGATCTTCAAAGCCTTGGAATGCCATTGTCTAAACCCAGATACTCTTGGAACTATTGCTCTAAGATTGTTTTCTTGTTTTGTTTTGTTTTGTTTTGTTTTGTTTTGTTTAGAGGGAGGCGCAGAGGGAATAGGAACATCAAAGTGATCTTTAGCGTTTTGTTTTGTTTATTTTTGAAGAATTTTCTTAAGACATTTAAGCCAGTTCAGTTATATGTTCCATAAGTATTCATGGAGTACTGTTAGATCAAGTAACTGTACGAGATATTAGAATTACAGTGACAGACAAGCTTTGCTTGATGCCCATCAGCAGCTCAGACATCTAACATATTTCATTATTCTCCAGAAGCTAATTGTTTATTTGTTAGTTTATTCAGAAAAATATTGTCAAGTAACTACTATATGCTATGTACTGTACTAGATATTGGAGATAAAGTTAACATAGAAATGCTTGATTGTCTTGACATACCTTCCACTCTCTTATGTATGTGTACTTTTCAGTTATATAAACAGAATAGTCACCTAATATTACCTCCATAATTGTTCCTATATTAGTTTATCAAAAGTATTATTACTTAAAATTTTCTTTAAATTGACACATTCTTAAATTTAAAACCATTTTAAAAGGAAATACTTTGCCTTTAAGTAGGTAAATGGAAATTCCTATGATTTGTGATAAATATAAGACATGAAAATATACATATAATTGAAACAAACCTGAGTAATATATTCTAGCTGAATCTCATGGTCTGCCCAGACCTAGGTTCAATAAAAAAGAGATTAGCAAAGATTAGGGACACACTTTAACCACTAAGACTTTTTCCTTAAATTCATCAGAATTATTGAGAGGGAACTGACAATGTTTCACATAACACTTATGGTGTCGTTACCTGTAGTAACCACAGTGCATGTTTTCTAAGGTCTATTTGAAGCTGTTGGCTCACATGCTGGTTTCGTGTGGAGAAATCTTTTCTGTTGAAGGCCTGGAATGCTTGGGTGAATAGATATTGTGAACCAAATTCCAATTTATTTTTTCTTTCTTTAGTAATCTGTAGGCAGTTCTTTTTCACTGCACTCATAGCTATTCTAATGTCTTTTTGTTCATTTTCTTTTCTCTTTACTGTAGAATGCAAAGTCTTGGATCTCTTGGCCACAGGTTGACAGCCTGGAATCCAAAAGAAGACCAAGACGCCTAACGGTAAGGCATGGGTATTTTGCTAAAGTGTCTCTTTCGTGTGGGATAATACTGCCATGTGATTTAAGTTTGAACTTGGAAAATTCATTCTTCTTAAAGAAATATATATTATCTAATCTGGATTTTTGCCTCATACTGGCGCTAGACATGCTTAACTAAGTGTTCAGGTTAAGTTAGCTTTTCAGAGTGAATTCTTGATTTAGTATAGATCAAAATTCAACTTTTATTATGTTTTTTAAAACCCCTTTGCCACTTTAGAAAAACACAATAGAATAAGAATAAAGATAAGTAATAGAAGCACTGCTTCAAACATATCATTTGATTAACAGTCTAGGTCAGTTTGCTGCTTGTGCATACATTGAAATGCTTTTGGATATGTTTCCAAATTTTAATCAGTGTAAAGTGTTTTATTTCAGTAACCAAATATATATACTGTAATGACCATGTCTGGCAGGCAGTTGATGGAGTATGGCAAGTTGTGAGGTATATATAGAGAAAAATATTCCTGATTTTAACCAAGTAATAAGAGTAGAAACAACCAAGTATCAGAGAAAACTCTTAATTGACTAAGACATTTGACCATTTTGCTTCATGAATATTTGAAGAAGTAAGGTTAGGGCAGTAAGCACTTCTATTCAGTGACAGTGGTATGAGGTGACTGAGCGAATATCACGGTAACTGTGAACGTCTGTACAGACCCCATGAGCACCAATAGATTGTCATAGTGATTGTGTTGAAATGATTACTGACTCTTGGTGCAGTTTTAGGTCTGTTAGTCCTTATAAATGTGTCTCCAAGATTCTAATATTTTTTAAATTTCTGGTTCCCTAAAAAAAGGTGGGACTTTCTGATTCAGTATTTCTCTTTCTCCTAAGTCACTTTTTCTTTTTTCTGCAATCAAGTGCTGATATACTCCTTGCTTAAACTATAACTCATTCAGTAATTCTCTAGTTATTTTCAACCTTCATGTCGTAAACAAATTGTTAAAAAGACTACTGTTTTGGTGGACAGGACCCCTCATAATTTATGTCTACTTCATCTACTGGTGTCTGTACCAACTGAAAGGTTAATTCTCATGAAAAGACTGACTCCCCATGAGATGGTAGTAGAGAGGCAATGGAGCCTGGCAGACAAGCCTATAATACGCACTTGGTTTTTAAGCCAAACTACGGGCTGGGCCTAGTGGGAGGAGCTAAATGACCTAGGTAAGCTGCTTTTGATTTTGTTTTTTGTTTTTATCTAGGAGTGCCTTTCTGAAGAGGGGCTAGACAGAGTTGTTAATGAAAGTCTCTGTTAGTAACATGAGAGGTTGATAAATCAGGAGAAAGGGAGATAATTCCTGATATCCCAACCTCAGGTGATTAGAGTTCTGCCTGATTGTTACACACACGTGCACACGTGCACGCACGCACGCACACACACACACACACACACACACACACACACACGGCAGGAGGGGTGGTGGACCAAAAGAGAAGAAAAAGAAAAAGGAGAAGAGAGAAAAAGGAAGAAAAAGAGGAAAAGGAAGAGGAAGGGGAAGAGGAAGGAGAAGAGGAAGGGGAAAGGAAGGGAAGGGAAGGGAAGAGAGAGAAGAAAGAAGAGAGGAGAGGAGAGGAGAAGATAGGACAGGACAGGACAGGACAGGACAGGACAGGACAGGACACACATGTTTCATCATTGGAAAGCAAAGCTAAGTGAGATCAGCAAGAAGCCAGAAGGCAATTGTGACTGACTCTACTTATGACAGCTAAGCTTTGAAACCACATACCTTGGCATTGCATCTTCATCCTAAAAGGGGCCAAAGTGCCAGTGGAATACACACTAGAGTGGGTTTTCACATTCTGTATGTTTTAATATCCCCTATTGTACATAGAAATGCCAAAGATGAATGGCATTTTCAAAAACTGCCATATTTCAGTCCAGGAGGTAACCTTCTTTGCCTTAGGTCACTTAGTTAGCTAGTGACAGTATTACAATTTAGTTTACTAGTCCTAGTTATCAACAGTCTATTTTTTCTAACTCAAAAAGCAGGGGGAATTTGATATTTTCTTCCAAACAGAGAAGATATTAAAAGAGTCTGAAACTTAGTCATTCTCATTATCCTTAATTAATATTTGGCCTATGGCACAAATTTTGGGTCAAGAAGGAGTTTATGGTATTATCTCTGATTGTCTAGTGGGTTTACATGGTAATCAATGAATGTGCTGCAGGATCCCTCAGAAATTTTATTTTTAAAGATACCTTAGCAGTCATATATTGCTTTCTTAGCTTTTTTTTTTTTTCCTAAGTAGGAAGTCAAATAGGAAAACAAATGGCATAATGTTCTATGTTCCAACTGTTTTTATCTTAAGGAAGATCTTTTATGAAAATGCAGTATATAAAGCAGGTAAACTTGGAAGAGATACTGAGGATGCTAGAATCTTACCTGCTTCCCAGCCGTGCTATTTCTCTCCACCCAAAATGGCCCAAGACTGTGTTAGAGGAATGTGAATGCCTTGACATGATAGAAGAAACGGAGCTTTGTGAAAGACACCTGGAGTCAAATCTTGCCTCTATCTTTTATAGTCTGTGTGACATTGATCTTGTTACTTGATTTCTCCTGAGCTTCAAATTTCTCATCTAAAAAATGTGAATAACATTGATATAATAAAGTTCTTGATGATTAGATGAAACACATATATGCAAAGGCATGCTGAATGAATACTGGATCTTAAAACTGTTAGAGCTGGAAAATGTTGATTTGATGATTGGAACTGGATTCCGTGGTCTAAGATGAGAGGTTAATTCATTTTTATGGTTAAATATGCTTTTGTTCTATCAAGAACTACTTGCCTGATTGCTGATAGTTATGTAGACATAAATAGAGATCCATTTTTCTGGAGGAAGAGCTTAAAAGTACATTTTTGTCTTGTCTAGGAGCTAGCATTAGAAACTGTAAGTGATGCAATTAGAAAATGCTGTTCCCATAAGTGTCATAGAAAAAAAGAGATTCAGACAGCACTTCTTTAAGGTCAGCCTGAGGAAAATACTTTGCTAATACTGATGGTGGCCTTAGGAATGGGGGCAATGGTGAGAAGAGGACTCAGACTGTTACTCCTCCATGGAAAGGTATGGTGGCCCCACACTGGCCACACAACTCTGCAGAATCTGCTATGTCCTGGTCCTTTCCCCCTCGGCTGTTGCAGAAGAAGCTTTGGTACCAATTGCCAACCAGCCCTGGAGAAGAATTATGACTCGTGGAGCCCAGTGGACCGTTGATAAGGTCAGGACAAAACAGAGTCAGCACCACTTGAGAAAGATCTGTGGCTGGGCCTGGGAGGCAGTAAAGCCAATCTTGGAAAAGCCCTGTTTCACACATTGAATCCAGTAATCACACTTGGATCCCCTGGTGCCCATTAATACAATCTGAAAGAACGAATGTCTCTAGCTGCTTTCTCACCAAGTCTCTAGGAAGTCTGCATGTGAAATAGATCTGGTACAAGTGTTTACACCTCTTCATAAAGTATTAACTTAAGTTTTTTTGTGCATTAGAGAATTGGGGTTGATACTCAAAATGAAAGCTTGTCATAAAATAAAACTAATGAAATGTGGCACTGAACGAATTTCAGAAACATGTCTTCTAGCCTGCCTGGAGTCTTTTGGAATGGAAAAGGTTTTCTCTGATGATCAGCAAACTATAGAAAACCATGACTACACTGCTAGAAATCCACTACTTCCTTTGCTTTGACCTATAAACTCTTTCTTTCCCTCTGGTCTCTTAAGACCTCTATTAGTGACCATTTTGTGATGGTAGCTTTGTAATATCCCAGTTCAGTTCTGGCTCTTGAGTGTGTGTGTGTGGCGGGGGAAGGGGGGGCGGGGGGGGGGGGGGGGAGGGGAGTGGGGGAGCCTTATTGGCGAGCTCACAGGGGTCTGGAAAGGCCTTTCCTTTCCCAGCTGGCCAGGAGAGCCGGAAGCCTGAGAAGGCTGTCCACAGGCTGTCTGGCGAGAGTAAAGGAAGAGGAGGAGGAGGAGGCTTAATTCGTAGCTGGCCGGACCTCAGAAGGTGGCCTCCTTTCCCTTTGGCTCATGAAGCAGAATAGAAAGCCAAGAATCCTGACTTAGTTCCTGTCAGCTTGTCGCCTTGTTTGTAGGCTTGTGAAGTGAACTGGGTCCGGAAGAAGCAGGAGGGCTGCCTGAGAAAGGCTTACAACTGAGCCTCAGCCTCGAGGAAGGCAGACCCTCCCTGTCACTGCTGGGGTCAGAATCTCGTAGCCAGCAGTCTCTTTCCTTTCACTTTGGGGGAGAAGTGGATTGAGGAGTAAATGGTCTAATTAGTTGTGGAATGTTTGCTCAATGCACTGAGGATCTTTTCTATTTTCCCATGAAATTACCATAAACATAAACTACAAACACTTTTATTTCTAAGCTTCCCAAACATTATTGTACACAACAAGGGGCACATGGCATTGATTCTTAAACTTAGTGTATTTTTTTGCAGCAAATGTGACATGACTCTGAAGAGTCATCTTAAAATATATTTCTTCTCAAAAAGACTTGTTTGACCTCAATGAAATGCTCATTTATGCAACATCACTCTAACAGGTGCTGGCTTTATTAAACCCATTCAATATCTATGCAACATGCTACATACAAGAAGTCACTGAGTCTTAACCATTTTTGTTTCCCCAGTGCTTAATAGATTATTTCTTTGCAGTTTTTTTGAAATATAATTGATAGACAAAACTACACATACCATTTGATGAGTTTGGACATATGCATACACTTGTGGTACCATTACCACCATCAAAGCAATAAACATATCTATCACCTCCAAAAGCCCCCTGTGTTCCTTTGTTTAATTTTTGCTTTTATTTTTGTTTCGTGGCAAGAACATTTAACATGAGATTTACCCTCAATAAATTTTTTAATGCACAATACTACATTGTTAATAAGAGGCATTATTTTCTATAGCAGATCTGTAGAACTTATTTATCTTGTATAACTGTAACTTTATATCTATGAATAACTTCCTATTTCTCCCTCCTTCCATCCACTGGCAACCACCATTCTATTTTCTTCTGTAAGTCTGACTAATTTAACTACTTCTTATAAGTGGAATTATGAAGTATTTGTCCTCCTGTGCCTGGCTAATTTCCCTTACCATAATGTCTTTCAGATTCATCTATGTTGTTGCAAATAATAGGATTTCCTTCTTTTTTAGGGTTGAATGATATTTCATTTATGTATACACATTTTCTTTTTACATTTCTCCATTCATGGAAATTTAGGCTATTTCCATATCTTGACTATTATAAATAATGCCACAATGAATATGGGAATGAAGATATTTTTTTGAGATCTTTATTACCAATCTTTTGGATATAGACCCAGATGTGAGATTGCTGGATTACATGATAGTTCTATTTTTAATTTTTTTGAGGAGCCTCCATACTGTTTTTCATAGCATCCCCAGCATTTTGCATTCCCATCAACAGCATATAGGGTTTCAATTTCTCCAAAACTCTCACCAGCACTTACTTTTTTTTTTTTTTTTTAGAGAATCATTCTAACAGGTACAAGGAGATATCTCATCATGGTTTTGATTTACATTTCCTTGATGAACAATGATGCTAAGCACCTTACTGTGTACCTGGTGGCCATTTGTATGTCTTTTTTTGGAGAAATGTCTATTCGAGTCACTTGCCTATTTTTTAAACTGGGCTATTTGGGGGTTTTTGTTATTGAGTTTAAGAGTTCCTTATGTATTTTAGAAATTAATACTTTGTCAGATATATGGCTTGCAATTATTTTCTTTTATTGCATAGGTAGCTTTTTTATTCTGTTGATTGTTTATTTTGCTGTGTAGAAGCTTTTTAGTTTGATATAGTCCTACTTGTCTATTTTCACTTTTGTTGTCTGTACTTTTGGTGTCATATTCAAAGAATAATTGCCAAGACTAATGTCATAAAGGTTTTATCCTATGTTTTCTTATGGGAGTTTTATCATTTCCGGTCATACATTTAAGTTTTTAATCCATTTTGAGTTGACTTTTATGTATGGTATAAGATAGGGGTCTAATTTTATTCTTTTGTATATGGATATTCATTCTTCCCAACTCAATTTGTTGAAGAGACTACCCTTTTCCCATTGTGTATTCTTAGCACCCTTGTTGAAAATCAGTTGACCATATGTGTTGGTTTATTTCTAGGCTCTATTTCTTTTCCATTGGTCTTTTTGTCTGTCTTTATACAAGTACCATACTTTTTTAATTCCTATAACTTTGTAACATATTTTGAAATCAGGAAACACTATACTTGCAGCTTTGTTTTGTTTTGTTTTCTCAAGATTGCTTTGGCTATTCTTAGTCTTTTGTGGTTCTATGTGAATTTTAGGATTGCCTTTTCTATTTCTGTAAAAAAAAATGCCATTGGGATTGAGATGTTAATAGCATTTAATCTATAGATTGCTTTGGGGAGTATGAACATTTTAACAATATTTTAATAGAATATTGAGGCAAAGACAGTAACAGTCAGCAAATATTTCCTTTGTTCTGATATTTCTTGACCTCTTTGCAATTAGGCAGGGCACTGTAATCAGTTTTGGATAATGACATGTGAATGGAAGTGATGAGTGTGTCACTTTCATATTGAGGGAGTGAAAGCCCTTATGCAATTTTTCATGATTTTATAATATGAATTCATAGCATGATTTTATGGCAATCAAGCAAGCATGTTCTAGATGGCATAGCTACAGGATGATGGAATCTATGTGGAGTAGAGTTCCTACATTGGACATAAAGTATAAGCAAGAAATAGCTTTGTCATATTAAGTAACTGAGCTTTAAAGGTCAGTTTGTGATTTGCATAATGGAGATTATCCTAATACAAGTGCCAAGCAAGTAATGAGCACTTTACTCAAGCGGCTTACAGTGTTGCTGCTAAATGGTAGGACTGCAATAGGAGATGGTGGTTAGAACAAAGAGGATTATTGGGAAGTCTTGTATCACAGGGAAGGTAAACACTTAGGCTAGATCTTGAAGGAGAGACATGTTTATGTTCTACGCAGAGAAGATAGGTAGAGCATTCTAAGCAGAGGCAGGGAGATAGGAAAGGGCTCTATATTTGAGATTATGGTGCTTCATTCATTCATTCATTCATTTAGCTCTACTGTCGACACGATTAGCTGAAGCCTAGATTTCATGAGAGGATTGATGGAGTAATAAACGACAAAAGTTATTTAGGATCAAGTTGGGAGGGGCTTTGTTTATCTTGTTTCATTGAATTTTAAATGACCTTTACAGTCTCAAAATATAAGCTTTTATTTGACAAAAGGAGATGAACTTAATTACTGTACCCCATTTTATATATATATGAAGAATCTGAGAATTTGATATACATTATTTTCAGGTTCAATTAAACACAAATCAATGTATGGTGTTTAGAAACATTTAGAATTATGTACTATTTCTTCCACTTATTTATTGCTTTGTCTACAACCTCTCCCATGCTCCTGTCTCCACCAAAAGACAAAACAAAACAAAAAATATCCTGAAGTAATTTTAGAAACAAATATTGAATGTGGGGGTGGAGAAGCATGGATATAGACTACAACTAACATGCCACAAGCATGCTGTCTAATTCAATTCAGTCAGTTGTTCTATATTTTGCCCTTACACTCATCCTATTCACCCCAGCCTATGATGGATGACTCCTCCTCCACATCAGATGTTTTTCTGACTGATCCATTTACTCTCTTAGCCTACTCTCTCTTCTCTCCTTTACCAAGAGGTCTTGGGCAGATGACATCTTTAAGTATAAATCTTTCATCCAAAAATACGTTAACATTTGAAGAAGGAAGAAACTGTAATACTTAGTAGTCATGTAGAAAGGTCATAGTGAATGATTAAAGTTTCATGGTGTGGGAACAATGTGTATGAATCAGAAAACTGATGTTTTCTATAAAGTGGAATATATTTTATTTTCTCTAGAATATTAATGCATTTAACCAAAATTTATTGACTAGATTTGCAGACTAGATATTTCCAAAAGTTCAGAAAAATATATCCTTTCCCTGGAATTAATTATGTTTTTTATGTTAATTGGGTTTTTACTCCTCCAAAAATATTAGTGTTTTCAAATACCACATAAACTCCTACAAGAAGCCGTATGTAAGTTATATGTTCAGTCTTATCCTAATAACCTGGGTAGAGTATGCAATGAGAAACACCTGGGTGCTAATGTTAGCACTTTCTTGAGCTTACCTAGGTGGGGTAATGCATTCAAATTGCCTTTCTATAGCTATTGAAAGCCCACAGACTCAGCCCTGGCCAGCTTTCTCCAAAGTGTTGCCATTAGTCTACAGCAAGAATGACCTGGCATAACCTGTTTCACCACAAGAAACAAAAGCAAATCACAAATTCCAGTAATTAGAGATTAACATTATCACTTTATATTTGGAGAAGAGCATATTGCTATCATTACAAATAAATTTAGTCCATTTAATGTTTTAATAAGCAAGATAATTATTCTGGAAATATCTAAACAGCCACAGAATTCAACATTTTACCAATAATTATTTTTGTGTGTGGAGTGGTACAATGAGGAGCATCTAACTGACCATTCTTTATACAACTTATTTTTTTAAGCTTGCAGTTGATTTCATTCATAAAGCTGACCAAATACATTCCTGGATAACCTGTTTTTGTACCAGATATGGTGATTTAATCTAGTAAACTGTGGCAGAGAGAATATTGGCTCAGTCTCCTCATAGTTCAGCTCTTCCTATGTACATGCCCAATCAGGTCCTCATAAAAACTGAAATTATGACCTTCATTTTCTGTGGCTTAAAGTTAGAGCAAAAGTATTCCATCAATAAAATCTTCAATGGTTTTTCAATCTTTATAATATCACCTAGCAATTCTCTCCTTGAGTTGAGATAATAGCAGCAATTAGACAGCTTTTATTTCTCAACCCCTTTTAACTTTGCTGTCTTATAAATGAGCATGCTGAATATATGTGTAACCACCATAAAGAGAATGCTGGACAGTGTCAGAAGCAGAGAAAAACAATTAGCCCATTCATGAATTATCTTTATTTTTCACTTTAACCCCAAAGGTTAAATGTGAGTATGCTTAGTTGCCTCACTTTCTATTTCGACCACATATGAAAGCTTTGATGGACGTCTGCAGAGTGTAAGAAAGTAAGATTTGTGAAAATCAAACACACTTGCATTTATTAATGGTCACTAATGGCATGTAATTAAAGTAATGATAGAAGGCAAAGAGACAATTAACTTGTTGGAAGTGTCAAGGAAGGGCAATAACAGAGTTTAAAGTTCCTGTCTTTTTGGTTCATCTTTAATTCCCATCAATATCATAAAGAAAGAGCGATGCTAACCAGAAGGGTCAGGTAATATTAGACCTTTATGAAGCAACCACAAGTCTGTAAGGGAAAAGCAAAGGGCCAAGGGTAATGTACTGGGGTGGTATAAGATAGAAGAAAGGGATCTAGAACCCAACACAGGCTTCATGAACAAGGGTGGCTTAATCAGAGTTTTGACAAGGGTTAACTTCAGCAAATGGCAAACAAAGAATGATGAATATATAAGTTTTTCTTCTCCATTATTCCGTGTGCTTCAAGTATGCACCACATTCTTCAGCCCTAATGGGTCTTGGTCAAAAGTCACTTTATACATATATTAATTTTATATTACTAAGTGGGTTAGAAGTTCTTGGGGGACAAACCTTTCATTTCAGGAATCTTCCATGTATTCTGCCAAGCTCAGTACAGAGTTGAGCATCATTCAATGAATAGGGATCTTCTGAATGGTCCATCAAGTATCCCATCTCCGACCTGTTTCTGTATGCCAAGTTCAATGGCGGGGGGGGGTGGGCAGGTATGCTAATACCAAGAACCCTACCTCTGTTATTGAGATTGACCTTTTATGAATCCTTGTACACAGCCACTGACACACAAGAAGTCCACTAATAATACCAGTAAATGTGTACACGTCAATGATCTTTTATGTGCTACATATTTTATTCTTATGTCATCAGAACAGCTCTATGAAGTTGCCTTAAAAAAGGGTAAAGAGAATCTGATTTCTAGTATGTCTATGTAAAATAAGTTGAAGTTTTAGAGTAGAAACTTGGAAACTTGCAATGAGTACATTGGGAGTTCTTTCATTATTAGCCGAATGATTGCAATAGAGTAGGTCTAGGGGCTATTTGCGATTAAGGGAGTGCAGGAATAAGAAGAGAGCCCCCTTCCCACAAATGAAAACCACACCTAAAAACAAATGCAAGTGGTTTGCAATTCTGTTAAATCATACACTGAAACAACTTTTCAATTCATTATTTTCTTATCGTTGTTATTGCACTGCCTCCATTCTTTGTTATTTCTCACCTAGATGAAAGCAATAGTTTCAAAGCAGCTTCTTAATTCCATCTCTCCCTATCTCCAATGTATTTGATGTACTACTCCTATCTAATGGGTATCTCCTATCTCATGGGTAACTGATCATATTACTGTCCTGCTCAAAAACCTTCAATGGCTCTCTGTGGTCTACACGACAAAGTTCAGTCACCTTATCCTGACAGTCATGATTACCCACAAGCTGGATCCAATTGCCTTTTGAAACCATTCCCCATTATTTGTCTTCAGATATCTTACATTTCGAGTTAAGTAGTATAAGTATCCTGTATATTCCTTGAACTTTCTGACCTCCATTCCCTGGTTTATTCTATCCTAACTATTTTTCCACACTACAATTCTGCCTTTATTTCAAGACCTACCTCGTATGCCACCCTAATGACACACCCTTACTTAATTTCTCTCCCTGCCTTCTGCTTATGCCGCTGAACTCTCAAGGTTCTCATCAGTACCATTTTAACTTGTATTTATTTATTCCTAGGTCTACCTCATCTCCACAGTAACATTGTAAGATTCTTCTGGAGATGAACTTTGTCCTACTTCTTTCTGTATCTTCATAATGAAAGCATAAAACCTTAAATAAACACATTTCCCTCAACTTTTTATCTTCCTTTACCTAATGTACTCCCAGTTAAGTATAAAAACCCACTTTGCCTATCACCTCTTGCAGAAAGGCTATCTTAAACCTTCGAGGCTGGATTTACTGCAGCTTTGTGTTTTCTCATTCTTTTGTTCATAGTATCAAGATGATACTATCATCTTGAATCTATATCATTATAATGAAATTTTCTAATTATAGGGCTGTCTTCATTATTAGACTCAAAATCTCCCCAAGGAAGTATATGGTATTAAATTCTCTGAGCCTTGATTTATAGCTACCATACTGTAAGTGCTCAGTGTATTCTGAAAGACTCTTTAAGGGCTCAAATCCATAAAGTTTTCCTGATAAGACTGGAGACAGTAGATGAGGGCAGTTTGGGTAAGATTAAAGAGCCTTTTTTGAGGTGAGTAGCCACAAAACACTTCTAGTTTTCTGGTTCTAAAATTATATTCACCCTGTCATCTTGAACTCCACAACCGCCCCCATTTACAGCTACAAAGTAGCTTTGTACTTAAGTGCATGAAGAGAATAAGTACCTTTGGCACTTTAAGAGTTTGAAGGGATTCTAGAAAGTAACAAATGTTTTAAACTCAAGCTTTTTAGACACCTGAGCTTCAGTTATTTGCAGTGAGACCTTTCCCATGGTTCTTCTCGAACTGGTCTTGATTGAGTGTTTCCAAGAATTTGAGACGATGGATATAAGCCTATTTTAATGCATGACCACTGCAGTTACCAGATACCTGGCCCTGAAGTCAGGCCATCGCCAACCCTGTCACTTCCAACTTAAAAATCCATTGAACTGTATTACTGAGTATGTCTCCTTTGCTCTGAACAGGAGTGGAAACTGGTGTGGCTTATTTTGTCATCACTGTGGACTATTTCTCTCTACATGCGAAACCCAGACCCTAGTGCTAGGGAGGAACTCAAGTGCATTCTATGTATAGTTCAGCCCTGCTTGTTTAAGATATAGCTCTATGTGCACAAAATTATGTTTTTAAAAAAAGTAAGGCTGAATGCAAGTCTTGAGAAGGGGTAGCATGGTCATGTAACCTGTCAGGTTTGGTTAATTATAGAAAGCTTCTTAGAAGTCATTTTTCTGAGAGATGATGGAAGTATTTGATAAGGGGAGGAAGGACAACTGTTTCAGGTGCAGAATGCAGCATGGCGTAAGGAGACTTGAACAGTGTCAAGCAAGACATGCAAGGAAAACAGGCAGATCTTTTGGGTAGAGCTAGGAGTCTGGGAAAGGGAAGTGGAATCATAAGTGATTAAATCTCTAAGAATGGGGGATCCAGTAGAGATCAGTCTGGAATTTGAAGATATGACTTGACATGATGACAGTAGGGAGCTATTATAAATTATTGAGTGAGGGGAGAGAAGCATGATAAAATATTTTTGAGGAAAAATGTCTTAAAACTTTATATTAAAGATATTAAATAGGAAAGAACTAAAACTTGGACACTATGAAGGAATTTGCTACATTAAATATATGAGCTAATGAGGACTTAGACCAGGGATTACATGCCATCATTACCTGTTTCATGATAGGGATTCCTTTTCAAATGCTGAATGCATTTAGAATGGCACCAGAATGCTTCTCAATACAATCCTCTGAGAAACCAAACAACTTCACCAAACAGCTTGAGTTGGCAAGCTAGATGAAACCTAAATGCTATTTCTGTTTTAGCCTATCGTGTAGCATGTGGAAATAATGTAAGAGGGGCCATTATGTAGAACTCATACGTAGGATATACTGTTAGGATAACATGGACACAGAGGATGAGGCAAAATGAGGAATATAAAATGCCTGAAAATGTAGAAATCCAAAGGACTACAAAGAGTTTTTCCAAGAATGTAATAGAGAAATAAGGGAGGAATTCTTGTTTGATAAGAAGATGAGTTATTTATGAATCAATTAGGCTTGGGTCCATGAGAATAGATAGAAATGGCTTAGAAAAAGGATGAGATATAATACTAGATTTGATGACTTTATTCATTTAACACTTCTAATAAATATATTTTGAGCAATTACTCTTCACTGCATACTTTTTTGGGTGTTTGGGATAAATCAGTGAACAAGCCTGGGGCATAAATTCCCACAATGAAGGGAAATAATAGATATGATAAATAATCATATAGTTTATTAGAAGATGATAAATATAGTAAAAGAAGGAAAGATGTGGAACAGTATAAGAATCATCAGGAGTTCAGGCGGCATAGCGAATATTAAGTCATTCATCTACAAATACTTACCAGTTGACCTAACATCAAATATTTACCAGGGCAAGTTCATACAACTTAAAAAATATTAACAATTAATTTTCTTTCCTCTGATCGTAGAGACTAACTGGCTATAGACCCTTCAGGCTACAGATGTCTGTACTAGTGCTTTATAGGAGGCCAGAGATTGATCATCTTGACTCTTACACTGATCTTATTGCCTTCCAGGAAAGAAATGTTCAGATAACCTCAAGCGGTTATCTGAATAGGATGGAAAACCTAGCCTATTGAATTCCTCATGTTGTTTTCACAGATAAATTTATGCTCCACAGAACAGTGAAGGCAGATTGCCTAATTTTGCCCAGCCAGGACACCAGAGTCTTAACTGTAATAATCAAGTATGCCTGTCCAAATTTCTATCAGTTACAATACCTAGAGGATATTTTTAAATCAGTACTTTTTGAAGACCATTGAAAGTTTGTTGAGGGTTTAAACCTAGTCTCCTGAATGGGAACTAAATGGATTTTACAATTCAGTTATCGTGAGACTACCTTTATTATTGAATGGCTGTAAATATTACAGTGGTGTTCAGACTTCATTCTTCATACCCTTATTAATAAGGATTTGTTTAAAGAAAATTCTTAGATCTCATGGCAAAAGACTGGTATCTATGCTGGTTCACTCTGAACTTTCTTCTCTTGTATTGGTCCTGTTTCTTGGAGCCTCTTTGGTTTGCTGCAAATGCCCTGCCTTGTTTCTTTCACATTGGGATGTGAATTTCTTATTTCTGAGTCTTTATTGATAGTTCTTGGGCTTCTTATCTGCAGGAGCTTAAAGTTCACTTCACATTGAACCTTTGCAGAGATTTTTGTTTAGCTCACCAAAGTGCTGGCTGCCTGCTTTACGTGTTAGCCTCATAAATGGCTTTGGTCTATTTGCTTGGCCTCGCAACTGTTCTCACTCAGGAGGGCTTCCTCCTCTATGCATTCTTTAGGGCACGGTCAGCACTTTTTCTGCACTTTGTAGCATTCTGAGCATACTCTGGCAGCAGGAAGGGTATTTTCAGTCTCTATCTGGCAGTAAGAGTCATCTTTTGCCTGACACTAAGGTGAAAACATTCCCCATTGTGTAGTACTTTAACATTGTCTCAGCAGTAGCAGTGCAGACGTACTTCCTGTGTAGCACTATTAAATATCCCTGCCCATCAATGTCCCTTCAGAGACATTTCCTGTGTATCACTATTGAAATTCCTTCCCCATCAGTAATAATGCAGGAATACTTTTGTGGTATTTTCGGGACACCTTCTCTGTCACATCATCATAATCCTTGCACAAAGAGGAGTAGTGCAGAGATACTTTTGGTTTTGATTAAATATTTTGTCTCAGTAGCCACACAGCAAGTCAGGATCTTTAGTATTTATTTCATTTCCAACATTATTGAAGTTCTTTGCAAGCACATCAAATACTACCACCAGGTAGTTGATAAATCTAATATTTTATTCCCTTGTCAGAGTTACTCAAACCATGAATACCCATGGTTTTGGAATTCATAATAGCATTCAAGAAGAAAGCTAAACATATACTATGTATATCCTAAGTGTTTTTGACTCTATATTTCATTCTTTAATAATAAACAATTAAAAAATACAGTGTAAACCTTATTGTTTCCAAGAGAGTAGTCAATTCAAAAAGTAGTTTCGAATTGTACAATCGTAAGGGTGGGAGAAGGAATGACATGTGATTTCCTTTGGGATAAACCCTGACTCTGACTGATTTGAAAGATTGCTTATTAAGCCTTTTCCATTTATTCTTCACAGGCTACACAAGGATGGTTATAGCATATCACACTGGGCAAACAAACATACTGCATTACAGAATAGTGCAGTGATTTATAAATATGAATATTCAACCTAGATTCAAATTGGAATTAGTGTGGATGTGCCTTTTATGCTATAGAAGACATAGATTCACCACATTTTTAGATGACATAAATGCCATGTCTGTTTGACTATGACTAAAGTGAAAATAATTAACTATGCGGTCAAAATCGGAGTCACTGACCTGCACAGAAGGCATAAGAGAGATCAATATTTCTAGGTCTGCATTAAGGTAAGGGGTCACATTGAATGAAACCAACCAACATTTTGGGGGACACATTTATGTTTTTCAGGGTATCTAGCATGGTCTGTTTTTGGAGAGGTGATTAATACCTTGGAAGAAGGAATAAACACAAAATGACCACAATTAGATAAAGACATAACCTGCATTCCTCAAAAAAAAAAAAAAAAAAAAAGAGAGAGAGAGAGAAAGAAAATGAAAGTCACCAGGAACAAACACATTAAAACAGAGGGAGAAATATTCTAGTTTAATTACAACTAAATCTATACCAAAGAGAGTCATACAATATTTAACCCGAAGAGAGTTTTGTTAGGCTTAATTATTTCATATATCCAGCTTTCTAGAGTGATGCCATTAAGTTGAGTTTGACTCCTGTACAGAATTAGTGACACACAGACAGATACAAAGCAGAAAACACAAACAGATTAGCCTGTAAATCTTTCATGAACATGGCAGGTATGCATAACGCTGAGCCATAGTAGCATCTGAGTTCAATCCATGCCATATTTCACATGGCCAAGAGATGAGGCCCTCTTCTCTACAATGTACCCAACATTGTGAGTGCTTTTATTAGCCAAAGTTAAAATGAGAGAAGACAACATCGTTTTCCGAAAGGAGCCAGAAAGATTCAGTTCACAGGGCAAACAATACTGTTTGTTTCAAGTCTACATTATTGGATCGATTTTGTGTAGATAATAAAAGGACAAGATTGCCAAAAACACAACAAAATAAAACAGAAAAAGGTCTTTGGAGAGTGAACGGAAATAGGGCAGCAGAGCCAGGTTGGAGGGGATGGTTAGGAGAAGTATCCAAAGTATCAAATAAAAAACAAAGTCTGCTGAGGTCCTTAGTTATGGGTGCTGAGAAAATGTGATTTTTGATACTTAGTGACCAGGCATGAGAACACATTTTTAGTTAAACATAAAAAATAAAAATAAAAAATACAGGGCAAAGTTGCAAACAATATCAGACTATGAAAAGGACAGCTGCAGTCAATGTTCCCACTAATATTTTCCATCCGTGTGCTGAGTGAATTGTAATGTGCAACTTAAGTCAAGAAAACAAACAGATGTGTCCTACAAGCAGAAACAACCATGAAAGAACTTAAATAGCTTTTATAAAGATTGCCCTTTTGATGTTGATTCTGCTGGCAAGAGGGTATGGTAGGGAAAGGTCTCTTATTTGTAAAGTTGCCTTCTATTAAGGAAGATGAAGATATTGATATGTTCTCCAAACCCAAAATGTTTTGAGCTCTTTCTGGAGGATCCGCATCAACTCTGAAACACCCTCTCACCCATTCCCACTGTGAGTGCCAGTGCAAGGTTGCCAGACAGCTGGACGTGCCTTGCAATGATGAAAACAGGCCTACCAAAGAATCACATCTGTTACCTTGGCCTCATATGCACCCTGCTGAAACCAGATTTTCCACCATGCCAAAGACATGGGATAGTACAATTGTATTTTAATGAATTCTTGATGTTAGAAAATTCTCTATAACTGAGTTTGCACATTTTTATAGGGAAAATAATTTGGACTAGAAATTTAATTGATGACACTAATCCTAAATCTATATGCTCATTGATTCTGAATGTATTGCATGGCTTACAAAGTCCTTCATAATTTGTCCCTACATGCTTATCACTTTTATTAGTCCTGCCATTCCCTGACTCACCCACAGCACCTTCCAGTCTTGCAAGCTTCATTCATGGTAAGTGTCCTATATAGGTATACCATTTTTTCATCTTTTATACCATATTTTCTATGTTTAGATACATAGATACATACTGTTGTGTTATAGATGCCTACGGTATTTAGTATAGTACCGTGCTGGACAGGTTTGTAGCCTAGGAGCAATAGTCATATAGCCTAGGAATGTAGTAGGCTATATCATCTCGGTTTGTGTAAATATACTCTATAGTATTTGCACAATAACAAAATCAATTAATGCATTTCTCAGATCATATCCCCATCATTAAGCAGTGCATGACTGTAATATGATATATTATCTTATATATTATTGTAATATTTCTCATAATTTTACTTTTTTATATTTAGCCCTTTCCTTCATCTGAGTTTTGGTGAGGGGTTAGAGGCAGGAATCTATTATCTGCCTGTCCTATCTTCTATCACCAAACTGCCAGTCTCTTGCTTCAATATCATTTATTGAAGAACTGATCCTTTTATGGATGGTTTGAGAGGCCACCTCTACCAAATAAGGAATCTCTGATATGTGTGCACCTGTTTCTAGCCTTTTTATTCTGTTTTTCTGGTCTATTTGTACATTTCTGAATCAGTATACTGTTTTTACTTCTTTTTGTTTCTGTCATTACTATTCATTTTGACACAAGTAATACATAATATTTTCTTTGCATGTAGTTCAAAGAGTACAAAAATATTGAAAGGAAACATGAAAGACTGCTTCTTCCCCTCATTACTCCTCCTGCCCTTCTCCCAACTGTCAACAGTTGGGAAATATTATTCTGGTTTTCTTATGTGTTTCCATATATACATGAAGCTATGAAGACATATCTGGTTTTGTTCTTTTTATTAATACAAATGGAATCATGCTATACATATGATTTCAACTTGCTTTTGTCACGTAACACTTTTGGAGATCTTTCCATATCAGTGCATATACACAGACATTTTTTTAAACAATTACATAGGGTTCCATAGTATGTATATATTATATTTATCTACTCTTCTTTTTCTGAAGACACTGTTTTAATTAATGCAACTTTATAGTATTTAAATGTGTAGGGCAATAATAGGATAGTTTTTATTTGAGGATCAGAGAAGAAAGCCTGAGACCCGAGGAAGAGACAGAGTTAGGTAGAGAAAGAGTAGGGAAAAAGAGCATCTGAAGTGGAGACACCAAGGCACAAAAGACCCTGAGCATGGAGAAGCATGGCTTGGAAAAATTCTAGAAGAAGACCTTTGTGGCTAGAGCATAGTAAGTAAAGCAAGAGAGGGAATGAGTTAGACTAGGGTCAGATCCTTAAGGCCCTGTCTGTTGGCTTATGTAAAATAATTCATATTTTAGTTTAAAAGAGTAAAGTTATTGAAAGGTTTTAAGCATAGAAGTGACATTCTGTAGTGGGTTGAATTTTAGGCCTCAAAAAGGTTAGTTCAAGTCCTAACCTTTAGTACCTGAGACTATCACCTTATTTGGAAAAAAAGTTTTTGCGGATGTAATTAAATGGAGAATCTTAAGATGAGATCATCCTAGATTACTTGGGTGGGCTCTAAGTCCAATGTCAAGTGTCCTTATAAGAAAAAGAAACCACAGGAGAGAGGACCATGTGAAGATGGAGGCAAAGATTGTAGTTATACTGCCAAAAGCCAAGGAACACCTGAAGCCACCAAAAGCCGGAAGAGAGGAGAAAGGATTCTCCCCTGAAGTCATTGGAGGGAACTCGGTCCTGTCGACATGTTGATTTCAGATTTCTGGTTTCTGGACGTGAGAGAATAAACTTCTGGTGTTTTAAGCTACCAAGTTTGTGATACTTTGTTATGGCAGCACGAGAGAACTGATAGGCACTGCTTCCCTTTTCCTTTTATTCACTTGCTCAAATATTCAGCAAATGTCTATTAAAAGTGTGCGCTATATATCAAACCTGTTCAAAGTCTTGGAGGATATAGCAGTGAATAAGGCACATGCAGAAAAGTCTCAGCATTTGTAAGCTTACGTTCCTTCACAACACATCATCTGTCAGTGTGGGACCCTGGGGAGCAGCAGCCCTTAATGCCTCTCTTTTCTTTGCCTTTATCAATTGTCACGTCTGGTTTTATTTTACTTGCAATTTTCACCATGGGTTCTTGTCACTGGGCCTTGACATATGATGATAAAATTTCTTTCTTACAATTGTTAAATAGTAACTCAAATATTTCACCTGCTTTTATGAAGCTTCCTTAATTGTCCTCAGTAAGATTTTCCTGCTCTAGTTCAGCAGATATCATGCTATTTTATAATCATTTACCTGTTTGTCTTTCTCACTAGACTTTGAGCTCCTTGAGAGAAAGGACTGTATTTGTTTTCATTTTTATATCCATAGGGCTTGGCATAACCTGTGCACATAGTGAGTACCCAATATTTATTTAATTTATAAAATTTATTCATAAAATAAATAATTGATAAATTGGACTTTATTAAATTAAAAAATTCTGTTCTCTAAAAGGCACTGAAAAACCTGAAAAAACAAACCCCAAACTGACAAGGTGATATTTGTAAAACATAGAACTGACAAAGGGTTAGCATTCAGGATTTATAAAATACTCTACCAGGCAAGTAAGGAAAACACAAATTACACAATAAAAAATGGATTTAAAAAAAGACTCAATGTGGATTTTAGAAAAGAATAAATATATTTGGTCAATAAACATACAGACAATATGTTTGATCTAAGTAGTATTTTGAAATGCAAATTTGCAATATCATCTTACACTTTTTCAACTGAAAAAAATTGAGAAATCTGACAAAAGCAAACACTGGAGAAGATATGATTGAGCAAGATCTCTTTAAAATTGCTAGTGGAAATGTAAACTGAGCCAACCACTTTAGAAATAATTTGGCATTATCCCATAAAGCTGAGTATTTACCTACCCTATGACTTAGCAATTATGCATACACGCGTAGATACATATATATACAAGGAGAAAGACTTACACATATACAACATCAGGAGGCATATACAATAATTTTTCAGCAGTAAATGAAATGGCTTTAATCTTTCTACCACCTCCCCCTTCTCAAATAACGCTATAATTAGAAACAACCAAGATGTCTTTTGACAAGAGACTCTAAGAAGAGATTGGATAAATAGTTGTGAGATAGACTCACAATGACATACGGCAATGATGACATATAAACTAGAGTTGTAGACAACAAACACAGAGGACTCTTATAACGTGATGTGAAGTGAAAAAAAGCAAGTCCTAGAAAACTATATGAAATATGATATCACAAAGCTCAAAAATAGACAAAACTAAGCAATACATTATTTATGCACAAATATATGTGATTTCAAAAACATATTCTTTAAAAAGTAAGGAAAATATAAATACAAAATTTAAGATACTGTTTACTTCTTGGGGGAGGCAAGGAATGAATGATAAGGTGCTCATTAATATATGTAAGTGGTAATGTTTTAGTTCTTGGATTGGTGGTGAGTTTATTATATTTTAAATTGGAATAAGATAAAAGAAGGCATGTAAAGACCAATAATACCTTATAAATGAAGACTAGGATTAATCTAATTGTCTGTCCATTAGAGGTTTTAAATATATATTATATACACACACACACACACATGTACACATATACATGTATGCAAATATATACACACATAAATATATATACATATATTATCACATATATATAATCTTATATATATATATGATTCCATTTCAAAATGAGCCTAGTTACTAAGTTCTGCCAAAGAAATCTCATTCTGTGTAATTCATCTTCTCTTCGGTCAGTGTTCTAATTGTTCCTCATTTACAAAGCAGTGGTGTATCTCTGCCTGGAACAGAGAGCAATTTAAAAAAGTAGACCCGCTGGTTGAACTAATTCATAAACTCATGCATTTGGGTTCTATTCCTTTCTATTATAGTTAGTTATTAGTTTTGTAAAATGGTGGGTCTTGATAACAAGGGCTGAGTATTTGTTAGGCTTCATAGTTTGAGATTCTGTCATGAAGTACAAAATGTGGAAATTCAAGAACACAATAACTTTCCAATTAATGTTTGTGATTACAGTTGAGGCAGGTCACCATAATGTAAGAAAACACATGAGTAACTTTGGCCATGGAAGCATAAGAGGATTCTAATTAGAAACATCCTATTCAAGAACTGTTACAAATTAGACTAAAAATAAAGTAAATATAAATTTGACCAATATTAAAATAGAAGAAGGAAAAAAGACCTTTTTTATAAGGTCTCACAGAGTCACTGAAATATAGAATTATCTCTATAATTCCTGGCAAAGTGAGCAAAAATAAAACTGTGATTAATACTTTAAAAAGTTCTCTCCCACTTCCAGTCCACAAGGGAGGGAAGTATGCATTACATTTCTGAGGCAAATGTGGAAAGTGCTCGTCCTAGCTCTCCAAACATTTGATCTCCAGCCAGGAGCTTAAATGTGTGTATTTATTACACAGTCTTCTCTGTATTTTTATACCTTTCCAAGCAATATATAAAGATGCTTTGGAAAACTACTTGACAACCTGAATGTAGCTTTGTTTCTTTTAAGCATTTTTAAAACTCTGGAAATACTTTAAGCACATTTTAAAAATACACTTAGACAATGATATTTAGAATACTGTACTCTATATCTACATATATTTTTGTAGGTAGCTTACAGTGCCTAGGTACTAGGGGTTTTATGGTGAAAACATTGACATAACTTTAACTGGTGTCCATTGAGTAGAAGAGCACAATATAGAGTTCTCAACAAACATTTTAAAAGACAGAGTCAATGTTTTGCATATATTTTTGGTGCTTGTCTTGTTCTCAACTCTGGTTTAGATGTTTGCCAAGTAAGACTATTTTAAAGCGTCCTTGGGGTATTAAATTCCTCCATGTCTATTACCAAGGTCCTCTGAGCAGGGAGAACAAGAAAAGAAACTAAAAACCTACTCTTGCATCCAACTTTAAAGGCTATACTTGGAAAGAAACACACTTGGATTTCAAATCAAAAAAGATTGACTGCAGAACAGGAATTGAGTTAGTATAAAAATCAACCACCACAATCAAACTCTCTAAACATCCACTAAAGCCCAATTTTCCATAAGAGGTTCCCATCCTTCACTCTTGGCATTTTGTAACAGGGATGGTGGACATGTCAGTGGAAGGCACAGGTGAACAATGGCCCATTCTCAGAGTTTGGTGTTTGCACAGGGAAAATTATGCTTCCTGATAACATACCTCTGCCAGAAAAATACGCTATGTGAGGTTTTATTAGCAACTATCACCTCTTGGTCTTTTCATTTTGTGGTCTTTTTGTTATCAAGTGAAAGCATCATCAGGGTCAGATGTGGAAGTTTCTCTGTAGAGTTGAAATATTATACTAGCACAATGTCTTAGCTAGAAAATTGCATCGTATCTCAAGCAGTTACCAACACTGGGCATTGGAGGCAGATTAGCCATACCCCACCATGCACAGAAACCCTTAATAGGAATTCAGTCTGAAGCTGAACAATAGTTTACAGAAAAGGCCTATGTATGTGTGTGAGTTCACAGTTATGCTAGCTAACAGTTCTGAGTGTTTCCTATTTTCCAGAAACTCTCATCTGCTTCCTGTGTATTATTTATTTGTCATTATATACCTAGGAGGTAGAAAACATAATGATCCCACTTTAAAGATGAGAAAACTGAAACTCAGAGAAACCAAGTAAGTTATCTAAGACCAATTAGGATTTGATCCTGGGTCAGCCTCATCCAAGATTCATACTCATAATCATTCCACTATTCTGCCTATCCTAGACTTTTTCTTTGGAAATACATTGGAGTTCTTTGTAAAATCCATGGCTAGGCTATTGGAAATGGAGGGTAGTTTGCAAAAACATCAACTTGAATAAAATCCGCAATGGAAAATTCAAGTCTCAAACTTATACAACATGAAGGCTTTAATAAGACAAAGAAAGTCAGCCAGAATGTCATTTCACATATTTCTATAACATATTCTTCAAAGTCAGTTCCATTCCAAAAAGCAAAGAAGGGGCTAACTTCAAAGTGTATGCAGTGCCCAAGTGCTCACTGGTTTAGGCCTATCTTCAGCTGACAACATGCACTACCAGTTATTACAGTGGCCTGACGATCATCTTGGCATCATCTTCTCTGCAATTCGCAAATGTCTGTCAAACAGTAAATAGTAGAAATTACTATAGACAGCAATGGTTCAGTTTTAATGGCTATGGCTTTTCTATATTCTTACACTCTACCTTAAAATTGGATATAGCACATGAACTCCTTCAACCATGCAGAAAGTGAAAATGTTTATTATAGAGATCGCTGCTGTCTGTAAAGCAGCTGATGAAGAGTCGCAAAAGGAGTTTTAAATGCCCTGAAGAAATTTCTAAGCAGCATTAAAGTCGCATGTAGGGAACATGTCAAGAGTCTTCGTGTACTGAAAATCAGCCTTCAGAAGATTTTGTGTTAAGTTTACGCATCTTGTATGTAATTTATTAATGTATAATTTGAAAACTTTTCAATATATATGACCAATGAATAGTTACTGTAACTTATTTTATATGATAAACAGCTGCTGAAGGATTTGGCAACATCTTTTATTATAATTCAAAATACTTGGATTCTTTTCCCTTATTTTTATTCTTATCCCCAATGTGCAATCAAAAATATATATACTATATATATATATAGTATATATACATATATATATACACATACACATACATGCATACACACACACTAATCAATGAATCATTCTGAACATGATGGCAGGCCATTGTTTTGATTGCTAGCATTTATATTTGCATTTAATTGTAAGCACAGTTAGTTGTTGGAAGAGTAATGCAGTTCCTTGTGGAAGAAACATTTGGCTTTGGGGTTTTGTAACAGTATTTGACTATTCCCACACTTTAATTACCATACCAGTATCTCAGCGGAAGAAAATACAATGGACAGTCAATAAAAATTCTGAGTTTTTAAAAGGTCAGCTATATAAGGGACTAAGTTTCTGATGCCTTACGTTTTTTTAATTTAAAAAATCTACTCTAAACGGGAAGTAGAAAAATTAGAAACCCTTCTTATGACTGTGAGTGATTAAATGGATTTTACAAATAATGATCATTCTTGCAACAGTCCATTCGGAGAAATAGTAGTGTTCCTTACTATAATTTTTTCTAAAGGAGAGAAAAGTAAAAGAACTCTCTGATTTTCTATTAACTGATGAGTTCTATTCTCCTTTAAAGCCTACGTTATGCCTTGGTTATAAATTGAGACTTATGGAGTTGAGTGGACTTTGCACTGATGCCTCAGAACTTACTTTCCTAACTGAAGGTATAGAGATGGTGGCCCTAGCTATTGCATTTCAAAGATCAATTTTAGGCCTTTCCCCTGCTAGTTCCATTACTATTTATTTTAGAACTCTTGTTACCAGGTCTTGTTCATGAATCTGTGAATCATAAATGAGATAACAGAATTTGAAAAAGGCAAAAAACAAAGAGAAGGAAGGTTCTAAGACTTTTTTTTTTAAACTTTTCTGTTTTCTATCAGGCTCTCTTTTAGCTTAGTGTGGTATATCATTCTCTTTGTGAATAATTTTTT
>NW_011888800.1:11561083-11585084 GCF_000151845.1 Pteropus vampyrus
CTTAAAGGAACACTGGAGCTAAATTATTATACTTTCAGAATCAATACTTTTTTCTAGTTGGTCAAAGACTAAGCAGAACAGTGACTTTCTATGATTGCCATAATTAGGCCAGAACAATATTTTGTTGTCTCTGAAAGTGCTGGTACTATCCAGTCAGGGGTGATCCAAGCACTGTTTCACTCAGTGGTGGTAATTATACTTTTTAAAATGTTTATCCTTTGTGTATTTGTAACATCTTCTCCATTATTTCATTAAATATCCACCAGTACTTTCCCAATGTCCTCAGGGGCTTCATAATGTAACTCTTAGTTACCCTCTCTACGGGGATCTGGCCCTTCTCCCTACATTTAATATCTACTCCTCTGTTTTTCAGCTCTAGAAACGTTTTCATTCTACCTCAGATACCAGTGACATCTTAGATCTAATATTTGAAATGGTCCTAATTCACCTCTGATAAGAAGTTCCTACTCTTCGCCTAAATCTGATGTTTATCCTCAGCATCTTTTTTTGGTATTGGAATCCTCATTTTCCTGGTTGATTATCTTTTCCCCCCATGTTTTCCTACTTTCTCCATGGCCTGAACTCTCTTTCAGAAAATTTAACATCCTTGGTCAAGCTGATTCAAGTATGTCTCACTTACTTGACTTTTCTCCCTCCCACTTTGCTGGTTTTCAGTCCAGAATATTATAGAATACTTTGATTTCTGGACCACTAAAAATGACTGAGAAAGCCTTTTTGCTGTCTCTCCTCACTTGGGCCATCGTGGCTGCATTGCAGTTTCTTTATTCACCACCAGTTGGCATCAGCCAAGCATCCAGCAGTAATTTTAAATACTCTCCATTGTCTCACAATCCCTGTCTCAGTTCTTTCTACACATTTTCACTAAATAAGCTCCTATGTGACACAATTCCCTTAATTTTCTGTCTTATGCATCACAAGTTATCACTCATTTGCTGTCTCTTCCTTTCTCTGTCTGTGAGACGGAAAGGAAGGGGAAAAAAAGCTTTTTCCGAGCTGTCGCTTCCTCCAAGCTGATGCTTTATTTCTTCCCTCATTCCCTCCAGTGTCAAACAAAATCTATACCTTTGGCTGTCCTTCAGTCATCTTTTTTTATAGTGATCATTTGCTTTGACCTCACAACCTTGACACTGTTATTTAGTTCCTTTCTGAATTTCTACTCTCGTCATTGTTGTTTTCTGGTTCTCTTCTTTGACTGCCTTTCCTCTAATAAACATATACTCTCTCCCACAGCAAATTAATCAATTTTCTTGGCAGCAAATATCTCCCTAATATATAACTCCTAAGGATATTTGTATAGCCTCAATTCCTTACACAACATGTGTAAAATCAAGTCCACTTTTCACTATAACTACTATCTTTTAATTCTGTTTAGTGCAGTATCTTACTTGGAATCATTCTAAATTTTCTTCTCTCTTCCTCATGCTTCCCTCTTCGACCTCAAGTCAGTTTCCAGTAGGTACTACTTCTGCAGAGGTTAATGCTGTCCTTCTGATGCCCATTGGTATCTTAGGGCTTCCCATAGGAACCATTGTACAATAAATCTCCTCCTTGATTTTCTATCTCTTTGTACACTGCTGTCAGATCATTTTCTTAAAGCGTGATTCCAAGACCACTGAAGTCCTCATTGATTCCCCACTGCCTACCAAACTAAGTCCACATTCCAGAATGTGGCAATCGTTGTCCATTCTTTTGTCCATCCTATTTTGATAACCTTACCTCCCACTACATTACTTTAAGAGCATGTGTTTCCACAACAAAATGAATGATTTGACCATAACCTCGATTTCTATCATGAGGTTATTATTCCAGATTCCCAAGACTTAGCGATGGAGAGCCATAGACACATACTCTATGCTTCACAAAGAAAGTAATATCTCCTTTCTATCATAAGGATTGAGAGTTTGAAATAAAACTGAAAAACAAGTAAATTTGATTTAGGCACTTCTCACCCTTTTTTCTGCATCTCTCAGTCTTAATAACTACATCAAATTAACAAATCCTCATATCAAGGCTACTAGGTAAAAATCTTTTAATGGAAAAGGGACCTTATTTTAGAATGAGGAATCCTAGGAGTCTGAGTCCCTGTGAGTATAGATGTCTAGAATTATTTAAGAGATAATAATAGTGTCAATTAATGCCCCCTCAAAAAAGTATTTTTCTGCCTCCATAATACTCCAAATTATGAAAACAGTTAGACATCTTTTCACTGAATTTGAAAGACATGGTTATCAAGGACTGACTCAAAATATATGTTATAAACTGTGAGAAAGGTTTACTTTGGGGAGACATAGGAAACACCTCAAAAAATTGGTGTTATTCTCCTAATGAGCTACCTGATATACAAAAGAACCTCATAACCCCAGACAAGGAGACTCATGATATGGGCAGAGAACTTAGTGACCTCAAATATCAGTTGGAAATTAAAAGTTGCAGGGAAGATATTCCGGGTAGCTGTGTAGTTGTATTGATCCTTAATTGTCTCATGTACTTACATTGTCTATTTGTAGCATGTACTGTAGTTTGTAACAGCAAACTTTATTTCTTAAATGATGGTTAATGATTCTTTCAAGTAACTCAGTGAAGACCAGCTATGAATAATTACATAAATTATTGTTGTTGCCACTTTTTGTGTACTTGCTGAGCATGTTGCTCATCACTCTCTACATATCATTTAATTTAATTCTTAAAACAATTCATGAGATTATTATTACTGCTTCCAGATGAGGAGACTGAAGGTCATCATTGTCTTAGTCCATTCAGGCTGCTATAACAACAGCAACAACAACAACAACAAAACAGACTGCATGGCTAATAAATAATAGAAATTTATTCTCACAGTTCTGGAGACTAGGAAGTTCAAGATCAAGGCGCCTGTATGGTCAGGTTCTGATGGAAGCCCTTTTCCTGTTCATAGCCAGTGCCTTCTCGCTGCATCCTCACGTGATAGAAGGGGTGAGGGATCTCTCTGGAGCCTCTTTTATGAGAACACTAATTTCATTTATGAGTGCTCCACCCTCATGATTCAAGCACCTCCCAAAGACCCCACCTACTAACCATCACACTGGACATGAAGATTTCAACATTTGAATTTGTATTGGTGGGGATGGTAAGAAGGGAACACAAACATTCAGACCATAGCAGTCATAAAGATTAATTTGTTCAAGGTTGCAAGGCTGGTAAATGGTGGGACTGGGACCAAGATCCAGGTGTAGGACCAAAGATCTTTTTTCCTCTCTAAGCCTCTCATTTGTCTCCAGAAATGATTTTTTATTCCAGTTTCTGTGCCCTTCCCAGGTTCATTTATTCAATTCTTCCCCTTGCTTCCTCTCCCAGACTCGGCATGTCTTCCACTACTCACCTGCAAAACCAGATAAGAACTGCCACAGATAAAATATTTGTCATTTATATCAAAAATTAGTGATTTATTAATTTTAACTTCATCGAGTTATAATTACTAACAAACATTTGAGTAGGATTTTTCATGTCATCTTAATATTTTACATTTAAATATCTTGCTTCATAAAATACGATGTAATAGTTCATGCTTTCAGAACCTATTTAAGATAATTTTAATGTTTTCAGTTACATGATTTTAAATCACATTATATTCTCAAGATTATATCCTTTATGAAACATGGAGTTCAACTGTATCTGTAAGTTGATTATAGTTTCTTGGATAGAAACAAAAGGCTGTTTAAATAAAAGATAGAGCTATGTCTGTAGGGCCTGAAATTGCAGTTCTAAAGCTTTTGCAGGTAAATCATGTGTTTATAGCCTGTTATTTTTTGTCCGTATAGCATCAGGCTCACAGATGGTGATATGAATGATTGTCCCAGTGGTTCAAGCTTTTTATTTTTTCTCTAGTGAATGAAGACAACACCCATATTCCTACTCACAGAAGTTCTTGACATCACCGTGGCTACTTGAAGGGTAGTTGCTCATGGTCAGGCTCTTAACACGTCAATGATATACTCAAACCCTCCTCCCCCCAGACAGAATTCCTTTTGGTGCTGCAATACTACCAGCTTCTCTGGTTTCTTGAGAAGTCATTTTTATAACCAGTCAGCTGGGACGCTGGTAGAATTATCCCTCTGACTGAAAGAGCAGGTTTTGATTGGTTAGAAGTCACTCTGCCCTTGAGAAAGCTCTTTATTTAATATGTACTTGGTGAGTCGCACAGAATCTGATTACACTCACATGTTGCGTTTTTACTCTATCTGTAGCTATTCAACAAATATCACCAAATGTAATTGGGCGACTAAATTATAAATGGAAAAAATATAAAGATACCAACATCTGCTAACAGTTCCTAAATTGCATGTTTCTATGCCCAATAATTGTGACTATTACATATATTTGTATAATGTAAAATAATTAAGACCATGATGTAATTAAGACATATGAATTTATTACATGGAATAATTGAAATAATTTTATATGAATTTAGTAAAACATATATCATTCTAATTCCCTTCTTGACTACTTTCAAATACCCTACTAGTCAGGATTACATTTTAGTAGTATCGTAACTATTAAAATTGCTTGGAACATTTTAGTAAATGCTAGTGCCCTGGTTCCACCCATAGTGATTCCGATGTGATCAGTGTGATGTGGGACTCAGGCATGGGCATATACATACATACTTAGGTAACTTGTCACGTATACTCTTCTCCTAAATCTATTTCAAAGGTTTTAAATTACCAAGCTTCATATCTTCACTTAACAGAGTCAGTTGGTTAAGATTTACACTCAAATGTAAATTTGCCTACATTTACTTCTAGATGTTCTACAGAAGTGAGACAGAGTTGAACCATTACTAAACTTTCCTTTTGACTTCACTTTGTAAAAGTTGACTTACCACTTATGCCTCAGTTTCTACATCTGTGCAACAGGCATGCTCTTCTGTTTGTATAAGTCTAATTGACTCATGTTACAGAATTGCTTCCGAGCAGTAGAGGGAAGTATTGGTTTGGACATTTCTAGAAAAAAGCAATGCAGAGAATTAAGGTAACTTCTGGCACTGGAAAAATGGGGATTCCCAATAACAACAAAATTTTTTTCTCCTCATTAGTTCAGACAAATTCTTCAGTTACTTAATTTCCTTCAGAAATCTAGCTTTCAGGATTCCAGGCTTAAAATTAACCAGGGACCTCTCTAAGAGCTAAGAGATATATCAGTGGCTAGAGTTATTTTTGGAGGTGGAATTTTCTCTTCCTGTCAAGTTTCTTGCAAGTTTCTCACTTCCCTTCATTGTCTTATGTGTTATTTCATTTTCCACTTCTGTGGCAAAGAAACTGAAAGAAATTATACCTGGGAGAATTCATGAGGACTGCCTGGGGCTTTAACATATAGCAAAACTTACAGTGGACTTAGGGGAAAAGGATCCTACCTGGGATCCAAGATAGATTTTTTCTAATATCTTACAAATGGGTATCATTCTGTCTTCTTACTTTACAGGTTCAGATGTAAGTTTAAAACATACATTCTAGTTCAGAAACTATATCTGCACTTGATTAATACCTGGGATCAAGCTTCCCCCTTCCTCTTAGAGTTAGGAAGATGGAGAAGTCAACAGAGGGTGTCTGGAAATTGTTAGCAGAATTAGCAAATGAGCTGGTCATCCAGGCCAAAGAGCTGGATATGTGTTTTTAATACACCACTATGTAATGCAGCAGAATAAATTAAATTATATCCCTTAAATTAATTGACAAAGCAATTAGCAAGTGGTCCATAAACCCCAGAGTAGCCAAACATTATAAATTGTGGCACCATCTGCTGGCAGGAGTTTTTTGTTTTTGTTTTTGCTTTTTACTGTAAGCTCCATTTACATCATTATTTCTCCAACAGCCCTCAGGCATCTAGCCTGTAGATATTGCTGTCATTGCATTGCCTTCTTGGTCATCAGTTATTCTGGTTCAGCAATCAGAAGGTAATTTTGATTTTAGCTAGTTGAACTCAGAGTGGAATAAAGAAAACATATACTCATGTTTCCTCAGTATTTAGTATCCACACTAACAATGATTTCAATATTTACACAGAGACAGATGAAATAATGAGCCTAGCAAGTCTGTGCCATACATGTATTTCAGCAATGATCGTAAAAAGACATCACACTTATCATATTCAGCTCTGTTCCCAAAATACATTTTTTGACAGAAGACAAATTAGATCGTCGCACTGCATGGTGATGGAACCCATCTCTCTACAAGGGGTTGATTAAATGCCTTTGACCCGTGTCATTGACCACAGAAAGGAGAGAGAGAACATAAATAAATTCTGTGGTTTAAAAGTACACTATCAAAAGTGAGCTTCTCTGGGAATCCAGCACATTCAGCTGCAGGTCCGAGCTCCTTTGTCTTGTCCTGTCCCCAAATGAAAGGGCTTCCTGGGGTAAGGCCACATGGACAGAGAGAAGTATGCTACCCTCCTACCACTGTCCTAAAGTGTGAATGGACGAAAGTTGATGTAGAATGAAAATTCTAAAGGCTATGAAGTCATTGGTAAAATGTGACCCAAGCCACATGAATGTGACAAGGGCATATCACATTATCCTTGATAGATGATTCCCTTCTACCCAAATGAATGGAATATCTTTTGTAGCAAATTTTCTAATTTATTCAGACTATTAAAATGTTCACTGATTCATGAAATGTCTCTTGACAGCACTTCCATGTATTAATGCCATTCCTATCTTACACCATCCTGAATCTTATGATCCAAAATATTAGGTCCAAGACACTACATGTGTCCATTGATTTGGAGGGATATTTTCATCAAAACGTATTCTCACTGTGATTTGTCCATGAAAAAATGAGCCAAATAAGAATGAAAAGGATGGGTAGACTGATCTCTTTCTACCCCTCGCCCAATCTCATTTTTGCTTAAAGTCTGTCCTCATTTTGTATTTTTATCTTGACACTTGATATAAAATATCAGTAAAATCAGTAATTATATTTATGATGGCATTGATATACTTTTAGAGTCAATGCAATTTTTTTTGCCTTGAATAGTGTCTATTTTATTGGTTGTATTCTATCTTATTCTCGTTTTGTTCAAATAATGTAATACAAAAATCTGCATCAATCAGATTTTTGGAACTCGAATTGTATGTTGGGTATCTTTAGTGATAGCTTCTGATGAATGCTGAGCTAAAACTCTAATATCCCTCTGCTGATATATCTATCTAGGGAAAAAATGGTTTTCTGTATGTTGATTTTCCTTGAGGTGATATACACCTGAGTCAGCATTAATCATATTTAATCTTCATTTCAAACATGAATTTTTCTTTACCCAGAAACAAAAACAAAGTGAGTAGAACCATACCAGATCACTGTAAATCTGTTGCTCATAGAAAGTGTGAGGCTGTCAGTGTGCTGAGGTCAAAAGAAGATAGATGTGGAGTATTCCAACCAATCTGTCACTCAGCAGCCAGAAGGCCTTGGGCAAACTGAAGTTCCCATATCTTTAAAATGGGGATAATAAATAACATTTGCAGACTTTCAGTGAAGATGAAATAAATCATTTTTGCTTGGTGCCTGCCACTTGCTAAATGCTTAATGAATGTAATAAATGTTTAATAAATGGATGTTAGTGTGCAAGACTTGCTTAATGAAGAGCTAGCTGTCCATGTTTAGGGGCTTCTGGCCATGTCAGGATACCAAGAACTATCCTAAGAATAGAGATTTTCACAGATCTGTTTCAGACTCAGGCTAAATTCTTATGTATAACTATCCTTTGTTTTGGGAGCTGGTGACAATGGCCACATATAGGAAATTTGAGCCTCTCCTGGTCCTAGCTTTTACTTCACAGACACATCTATGCTATCTTTTTACAAGTGTAAGGTAAGGTGGATAATCCCCCTATGGTGTAGTAACATTCCTGAGTGAGGGGCTCCTGGAGCTGACATCTGACCACTGGTGTTTGATATATTTGTCCGAAGTATTTATACTGAGTTTTGCCATTCAAAGGGCACTGTTACACTACCATCTCTATTACTCTTTATGACACCTTGTAAGTTGGGTAGAACAGGCATTTAGAGATGGACAAAGACAGACCCAGAGATGTCAGGTGACTTGCTCACAGTCATGGGGCTTTAGTAAAGGACGGAATCAGCGTGAGAACCCAGGTCTCCTGACTCAGTATTTTGCTTTCTCCAAAACATGGCCCTATGGTTCTGTAGACTATGCAGAACTTGCCCGGTAGACAGGCATCCTTCTGAAAGTTAGAGTTATTGTCTAGCCCTGATGTAAGTATTATGGTCACCAAGAAGAAAGAAGATTACACATTTGAGCATCTTTTCAATGGTAGGTATCACTCAAAATACATTTCATTTCACCTTAATTGCAAGCTGAGAGAGATACACCAAAAGTTGCCTTTTACACAAGGAAAATAAATTATAAAGAGTTTAAGTAATTTGCCCCAAGTTCATTGGGAGGAGCCAAAGATTTCAATCACATTTTCTGTCCAATTCCATTTCTTTCATATATTATGTCACTCATCTGGATTTAAAACCATGGGCTTATGACTATGTACTTTGAGGAGCACCTGTAGGATTCCCATAAGGGCAGCTGTGGTTTGAGGAGATCCTGATAATAAATCCTACATGACCCAGGCAGAACCCTAGAAAAGTCCGTTGACTAGTGAGAAGGGAAGAATCAGGCAGTGCAAGGGGCTGCCAGCATCCTTTCATTCCTTTGCATGGCTGTTCACAGTGAGGACAGTGGTAGCCCTGATTCTGTTCTTGAATGTGTGGTGGCCAAATAACCACAACTATAGACACAAATAACTCCTAGTGTCAGTTAGAGGAGTATAGGTGGCACTGTAGGACCCTGGATAAGGAAAGCAAATGGTGCCATCATACTCTGATTTCTTTTACATACTCATGTAGAAATCAGATCCTTCTCATGCTCATTAGAAAGTCTGGGCTTGACGCACGGGTTCATTTTATTTCCTTGCATCCCCCTACTAACTGCCTGTGAAAGAGAGGAACTTTGGGTCTTTAGAGTACCTAAGATAAAGAAGAGAATGCGATCATCACAAGGGAAAAGCATAAATAAAATGGCAGTAGCACAAGAAACTGAAAGTGTTTGACATTTAGTCATTTCTGAGCATTTTCATTATGTCCATACACACATGCATATGAACTTAAACAAATGAGCATGTGTTCAGTCTATGTATGACCTATGATGCCTATATATGGTTTTTGCTTCTAAAAAATTTAAAATTTCCCTTCTCCTAATGATACCAACTTTGGGGGAAGTTCCACAGCTAAAGTAATGCCACTAGGCTGCAAAAATGCATTAATTTAGTCACAGACTAGACATTTGAGTTTAGCAATCCCTTAGGTTACCACAAAGCCTGTGCTTCCTTTGTAGTTTATTAGGTATGCAAGTATGATAAGTAATGCAAAATTTTTGATCCATTCTAATTCAGCATATTTGGTGGGCAGAGGGAGAGCATAATGTATTTAGAAGTTCAGTGATGTCTATCAAAGGTTCACGTATCAGATCAATTTTTTCCAACATACTTTGATGTTTTATATGTCCAGCAAGACAATTTTCTAACTCTGAACTAAAGCAGATTGCATATAAGATTGAGTTTTTGTCGAAAAATTTCCCAAGTTATTACAACCTTAAAAGCCTCTTATGAAGACTTTTTAAGACAAGGTGGCACCACCATTTCACACACATCAACACAGGAAACAGTGGCAGATACTTTCTGGTTAATTTGAGAACCCAATTCAACCATGTTAATTATGCATATGAGGAGCAGAGGTCCAGAAAGGCTTTTTCCAATAAATTTAGCAATTTATTGATATATTGCTACTAACATATTACTGATACATTGATATATAAAGCACTACCCTCAGCTCCAACCAAAATATACTGAATTCTGATCATTGCCAGGAATTCAGCTACATACTTTATCCATATCATGACATCCTCAGACAATAGCACAGAGAGTCTTTATAGTTATTGTATAAGTGAAGAAAATGAGATTTAAGGAAGGCAAGTCATTTACCCCAAATCATCAAATTAGTAAGTGACAGAACTATGTCTCAAATCCCATGTCATTACCCTCCACATCCTACTGTTTCACACTGACAGAAAAGGACATAATCTGTCTACACTTTACTAGACACTTACCTTGTGCCATGCCCTGTGCTATGTCCCTTGATTACAGGGTATCAAAGGTTTAAAGCAAGAAATCAATTCATATATGCAGAACTGCCCAGCACACCAAGGCTGTGATGATTCTAGTCAGGACTTGGGGAACAGACCAAGGAATGTGGCCCTTTGGCTGATACTCTTTGGGAAGGAAGATAAGCATATGTGCGTGGTGATGGAGGTGGAGGTGATGGTGTTTGCTGAATTATTCAAGTATTGACAGCATCGTAGATGGCGTGAACATTAGTTTCACTCTTTCTTGGGAGAAATGTCAGTATCCTTGCTGTGTCTCCGAGTGCAGGCATGTGTGTGCATACAAGTGCGTGCATGCACCCACACACTCACAAGTCATACCCCCATGTGTAACAGCTCAAGACCTAGAAAACGCCATCTCTGCTTTGAATAAGACATCTTTCCTTTCATTTCTTCCCATACTCAGAGACAAACCAAATATCATTCAGGATAATTTAAAGTCTTAGTGATATAAGCAAAAGGCTGAAAGCTCTCAATCCTTATATTTACTGCCACTTAATCTTCATCCCAACCCCACATTCCAAACTAAAAACAGGCCATTTTTCTTTGTCTCTGTAAGGAAGTCTATTCTAGAAAGGACAAGTCCAATCACCTCCCAGTAAAGAAGCTCAAGTGTCTCCAGAGAACCTGGTAGGAACCTCCGAGGCTCAGTTTCCATAGCAAATGCATGAGCCCCTGGCGCTTGGACACAAAGCACTCTGCAACCCCTGCGGCTGTCCAGCATCCTCCCGCCCAGACACCTGAGGTAGTATCAACTACTTTTGGCCTTTCACCAAAGAGTTAAAATGGGGACTTTCCCTGTCCATTTTCATCTCCTCTGCACCTGCTTAACTTAATTATGGGCCTCTCCTCCCACCTTCTGAATTCTTCTATGGAGCCTCTGGGCAGACCAGCTGGCTGGGGCTCAGCTGAGGCTGGCTGGCTGCCTCTGTCCTCACCACCCACCCCGCTGCCTGAGTGGCCTTGAGTTGTTCCCACTGTGTCACAGCCTAGACAACCTCTGTCTCCTTCCAGAGGGAAGAGTTCAGTGCAAGCACAGTGTTCATTCCACCTTATGGCGAGAGTGGAGAGAAACCTGTGTTGCCCTATTATGGTTAATTCTCTGATAATGAAGTTGAGGATTCAGACTGCCAATAAATAAGACCCTATTGCCCTCTGAGATGGAAAACAACAGGGAAATGCAGGCATCAGACAGATAAACACCAAAATAACAGCTTTATTTTTGATGAAGCTAATTACAAAATGTAATGTGACTTTGATGTGCCACCAAACGGGCACCTTACTCTGCCCTCTAAATTGAACATATCCCTTGTAACCGCATCCACCACACATGCAAACACACACAGGGAATGCTGTGAGCATGTAAGTGTGTCTGTTGGGATGGGCAGCTCAGAATGAAAGAGGAAGGGGCTGGCTGGGCATGCTCAGATCTGTCTTCCAGTGTTACCAGTCACTTCACAGAGGAGTGAGTCCTTGGGTCTCCCTCATTATTTTTCTCTTTGCGGAGGGGGGTGCAAATTTTTTTTTTCCTCTATGAGATAAAGAGGAGTGGGGAGTAAGGGTTTGTCCCTGTCAGGAGAATCTGTCTCATTCCTGTCATCTGAGTCCAGGAAGACACAGGCAGCTAGGCAGACACGCGGATGGCGTACAGAATTGGAGTGGCTGTCTGGGTGTAGCCTGGGACTAAGAAAGGAAGTCAGGCCTTGCAGAAGTTAGAGTTATGGTTGTGGGAAGTCTCAGATGAAGGGAAGAGAAAGGAACATAAATGTGCCCTTCCTCCCTGGTTTCTCTGGTTGGTCCTAGGCTGAGTGTGTGCTCTCCAGCAGGTCATCTGTCATCTTCATTCTTTACTGTTAAGTGAGAATAAGAACTAAGTCTTAACCACATCCAGGGATGTTCGGGACCACTGATGAGGTAGCAAAAGTGGCAACGCTTAGCTATGTTTACAGCTGTAGGCACATTCTGCAAAACTACTGTCCTAAATCTTCCGTAAACATCTATATCATACATAAAAGGCCTATAACTACACTATGGGACAATTGGGAATATATGAACATGGGCTAGTTGTAGAGTATCAATGTTAAATTTCTTAAGTGTGATATTTGTAGTTGTGGTTATTTGGGAATGTCCTTGTTCTTAGGAGATAGATGTGAAAATCCTTAGGAAGAAAGAGGATGTCTAACTCTCAAATGGTTTCGCAACAAAAACAAAAATATTACATATATGCACACACACTCACACACATATAAGAAATGATAAAAGAAAAAACAAAGTAAATGTGGGAAGATGTTAATAATTGGTGATCCGAGGTGAAGGTTATATACCTGTTCATCGTTCATCATCTTATTCTAGCAGCTCTTCTGCAGATTTGAAATTAAAAAAAAAAAAAAAATTGTGGGGAGCTGGCAGGCATGAATACAAATTTTGTCCTCTTCTCATTGTTTCCTGCAGCCAGGCCTCTCTGAAAGTGTAACCACACTGTATGCTCTGAGCCCTAAGGGGGAGGGACTTTCCCTATCAAAATTTAAATATTTACACGATCGTCAGTTTTATCCCTCTGTCTCAAAATTTCTTAGCATTCCAGGCCATCAGATCCCAGAGAGCCACCTTTAGGTATGTTTTGTCTTTTCCTAAATCTATCAAGTAACCTGCCTTCATGTTAGATTTTAGAGTCGTTTTGTGACTGTGGTGGCACCAGAGAAACCTTTGCTAAATTTAGCCTCGTTGCTAATTAGGAACAGAGAACATGTTAAGCTTCAGGCTTAAATACAGAACTTGGCAGAATGCCAGAATACGGGATCAAGTCATCATTTCAGACTGGGGGAAAATCCATGGCTGAATTACCGTGGTGGCTAACCTCATATATTGTCATTTTCATCTTTTGGGCCTCTTTATATGCAAGCCTCCACACACACACATCATAGTTGACTATCCTGCTCATCCTTCAGAATTCTTCATGCTTCCTTTTCTGAATGAAAAGGCAGCAGAGCCCAGGGATAGAAGCAGGGTTAGAGAAAGAGTGTCTATGTTGACTTTTACTGGAAGCTATTATTGTATGGAGTGTCGTGTATAATGACATGCCATACCCATTGAGAAGAAGCATTGACCACATTCTTAGTCACATTGCTGCAAGAGTTACATTATTCCTGTTGCCATATTTACATCACTTTATATCCAGACAGAGACTGCAACAACAATAGCTACACTCATCCTCTAATCCAAGCATAAAGTAGGTCTTTCAAGTCAGGCTTTAGGCATCTCCACAGCTGTATCTAATGCTACAGTGCTGCTAGTATTTAAGGAAAAAGAGAGAGCAGTGCCTGAGATATCTGTCACTCTAGGGTATCTATCATTTAACCAAAATAACTTAAAAAGGGAGTTGTTCTCATCTCCAAATTTCCCCAGGGCATTGGAGGGGCTCTTGGAGCTGTCAGCCTCTATTCTTTCCTCCTCCCTTCCTCCAACACCACCATATTTGACATGACAATGAGAAAACAAAATAGAGGAATAAAATAGAATGGAGATGAGAAGAGCAGATAGGCAAACAGAATAAAAAGTAGAAAGAAGAGTTGCAATCATTGCCATTGCCTTGTACTCTATTCTGCCTCTTCACCCCCGGGCACATGTCTCTTCTGGGCTCTCAGATGGGACTCTCCTTGTATTTCTTGGCTGAGGCCAGATGCCGTCTAGGCTCCAGCCTAGCTTCCGGCCTCTGCTGCAGAATCACCATTCCAACTGGGTTTCTAAGTGCCAGAGCCAGAAAAAGGCAGTGCGCTGAAACCAGGCCTGCCCTTCCATGTTGTTTTCAAGCATGCCTGCAGAGGAGTATTTATCATAAAGGAAGAAAACAGTAATAGTCCAGAACTGTCTGTTTGTTCAACTCCAACTTGAATGATACCAAAGATTAAATCTTGGTTTCCAATTGTTTCATGCCGAGGCTGTTATATTTAAGGTCCAAATATGTGTACCATATGTCATACTGTAGCTTGACAATTACCTCAACAGTCAGTGTCAGACAGATGGTAAACATTACTACCAGGCATACGTACATTTAGAATTAGACATTTAAATAAATTCAGGCCTGTCTTAAGCTTATTAAAAGGATTTGGGTCTGTGAAGCCATTTCGGGCATCTGCATATGCTAAAGTGTCTTTTGCATCCTGAACAGACTCAGTTTGATTCAGGCACCTTCCCGCTACAAATGGCAAATGACACACATTCTCTTTGAGCCCTGTACCTGCAATTAGGCCAATAATGGCAATTAAACAGAATATAAAGAGATTTAAGCTTCAGTTCTTAGTATCACCACCTTGCATTCCTGCCCATGAAATGACAGAAAATCTTCTGCAGGGAACATCACCAACTCCTTAAAAGCTCTCAAACTTCAGAGAGAAAGATTAGAAAGCTACAAAGGTACATGCCTCAGGACCAAATCAGAATCTCTTTGGTTGAAATCTCAGGCTATGGTGAGCTTTTGACACGAATCTCGCAAACTGCAAACAAAGGTTAGCATTCCATGGGAGAATTGAAAGAGGGCTTCAGATGAATGTGTTTAAAGATATTCCACCATCGCCACCCCCCCCTCACCACCACCCATAACTATATAAAGGCCCTTTTTACACTCTCTTCTTCCAGGGGGGTTTGAATTCTACTTGGCATTGCAAAAAGGTACAGTATGCTCTTGTGATTGGAAACTAGATGAGGCTGGGGATAATATCCTGGAATTTTATTAAGTTGCAAGTACAGCCAAAGCTACACTCTGAGAGAGAGGCCCCATGGAGCAGTTTGATCTTTTTGAAGACCCTGGGTATAGGCTCGCCTGTGTAATTCACTGCTATTTTGCTCAACTCTTTAAAAGCAGCTTCAATCTATGTGCGTTAATGTTTGACAAACCAGAGATTTAAAAAATTTGGAAAGAGGGGTAGATAAAGGTAAAGGGGGTGAAATATATGAAAGTTTAAGAAAAAAATAAAAATAAAACTTTGGAAAGAAAGAAGAAAGAGAAGACAGAAGGAGGGAGAGAAGAAGGAATGAGAGGCAAATCAACACTATTTTTCAAATGCCTATGTGACCTCAGGATCCTGGCCCAAGAGAGAGTACAAACGTAGTGTAGTGATTAAACGTGCAAACATGGATTCTCGGCTTTTCTGAATGTATATCCTGACTCCACCTCTTAGTAGCTGTGTGACTTTGTCACACTTCTTGACTTCTCTGTGTCTTGGTTTTCAGATCTGTAAAATAGAGATAATAATCATCTCTTTTGTGAGGATTAAATAACAATATATTTACTGCATTTGTAACAGTGTCTAACACTATATGTCAGCTATTATTTTTATTTTGGCAGACAGCTCAAACCCAATTTTTTCTTTCAAACAGAGCCTGATTAGAGGATTCAGTACCATTTTCCTCCTCTTTAGCTCTGTGTGGTGGATCAAGTTATCATTCTGGGCAGCTTCTGACTTCAGTTAGAGAACTCTCTCTCCCTGTGCATTTTGCAATGCTTCCAAAACCATGCACTCAGCACAGGGACTAAATCCTGACGCCAGAGCTACAGCTTCATATGGGTGTGTGAAGAGGTGTGTCCTAAATTCTGTTGGACCTGTGTGTTTCTATGTGCATGAGTGATAATGAAAACAGAATCCCTAAACCCCAGACAAAGGCCAAATTGAGACCTTTGTCCCACTTACTCAGATGAACTCCAGAAACATATGGAGTGACTTTCAGAAGAACACATGTCTCTGTTCTGTTTTGGTTTCCTCTTAATAAAGACAGATTGGTTTAGTGGCTTTATTATCAACCTGCTCGTCCATCCTTCCATCGCTTCCTATTGTCAGCCTCTTGGAACCTGTGTACCACGCTCCCGTATTCTCTGTTGCCCAGTGAGTAATCCAAGTTCCCCTGCATGACATTGAAGACCTCCAAAATAATGGCCTTGAATTCTGGTATCCTCATCTCTCCACATGGCTATTTGCCATCCCTAAACATTGTGGGTGCTTCCATGTCCCTCCCTCTTTACTCATACTATTTACTTGGCAATATTGCCCCTCACTCCTATAAAGAAGGTAAAAATAGCTAACGAGATGCTTTTCGTTATTTCAGGCCTATTTGTCCTTTAGCTCAGTGGTTTTCAAAATATTGCCCCTGAACTAGGGACTAGTTCATCACCTAGGGACTAATGAGAAATGGAACTCTTCAGGCATTTCCAAACAGAATAAGAAATTCTGGAAGGGGAGGCCCAGCAAGATACCTCTAGATCATTCCAAGGAATGCTAAAGGTTGAGAAGTCGCCTTAGCCCACCATTTGAAATGAGTTGCTCTCCTCTTTGAAAAACATTTGTTTGGTTTTTTTTCCCATGACCTTGTGTGTTTTAGTGATTATTTGCAAACATTTCTCCCTTCTCTTTCCCTTCGTAAATGCTTATGACAGAGATTCTCTAATCCACTGTTGTCTTTCCCAACCTGACTCATAGTAATCTCCCCAAAGTCTATGAAATTAATTCCATTAAAAACATGTTTGTTGGCTATTAAATATGTGCCAGCCTTCAGTACTGGCCCTTGAAGAGATAAAGGAGCAATGCATCATTGAATATTGGTCCGAAGGAATATACAATCTAACTGGAATGTCAAGACTTGCGCATATGAGATGATTAGAAAAAAACACAAAATGGTCAGAATGCAGAGGTGCATCATGCGTGTGGACAGTGAGTGCCACGTGAAATCAGAAAGAGGAGACACTGTGGACTGGGTTTATGGGGGCTATTCCTGGAGAAATGGGGCTCAAGTTAAGCCTGAAGAGCAGAGGATGTCAGTGGGCCCAGAAGAATAAGGATGCATTTCCTTGAATGGGAGCAAGGAGACGACGCCTTGAAGAACCTTACACCTCCTCCGATACCACTTTCTATATGGCATTTGGCTCTTAGAGGGCTGAATCAGATCCATAAATACTTTATTTTTCTTATGCCTTAGATTAATGTGACATTAAAACCTTGCTAGAATTAACTAAGTACATTATAATCTAATTTATGAGAGAAAAATCTGGGTGTGTAATAAGTATTCATAATACCACCTTCTGAATGAATGCCAACATGTACTGTTTCCAATTTCCTTAGGTTTTAAATGGTGCTCACAAAACCACCTCTTCAATTACATGTGGCTGTTGTTGAATGCCTACTTTGCAATTAAGCATTCATCTTCCTTCAGAGCTGCCTTGGGGTGAATTGTGGAGGAGGTGGAGTTGGTTAGGTGCATTCCTCCATTTGTTCTGGGGATTCCACTAGCATCAGTTTAGTCTGTATCTTTGTACTGTCCAAAGATCACCACTGTGATCCAGGACTCTATGCTGAAAAAAACTTCAAATTCCAGATTGATAGTTTGCCTTTACAGTTGAAAGGGCAAATGCCCAGACAGGCAATATGATTTGACCGAGGTGGCACAGCTGGCTAGTAATCTAACCTCTCCCAGATCTCACATCTCTTGCCTCTCAGATTAGTTTCCACTCCCTGCCAAATATTTTAGGTCGTCCCTGTACCTTGACATTATTGTCTCCCTTCCTTCTCTCCATCCCCACACCTGGCCTGTGACATATTCCTTCAGAAATTTATACGAGCCACTAAGTCCATTATCCTGATTTTTGTTAAGATGAATACCTAACAGAGTTCCAAGATTTAAAAAAAAAAATTGGGGGGGGGAGCAGTGGTTAGAGGGGAAAATGAGACAGTTGAGGGGGGCTCCAATTCAATTAATCCTAAAACCTAACTTTAATGTTGAAGACACATGCTCTATGGAAGATAGGAAGAAGAAATGATTGAAAATAAGAATGCCTTTGGCACACCTCAGGCCACACAAATGGTCTGAGGACCTTTGCAGTTTGAAATATGTAATATATCATTTAGGATTAAGCCATGTGTCCTGGACAAGAAGCCTGCCTCAGCCATGAAAAATTTTATTCTTATTTTTGCTAATATTTTAACTTTACTAAATGTTTGAGATGAGGCATACTGTCTTACGTTTTTCTTTTGCATCTGACCCTGTTATGAGGCTATAATTAAAGTTTATCTGGCTTTGAGTCAGCATCCCCAAAACTAAATGATGATGATATGTTAAATACTGATGCATATGCTGATAAGCACTTACCTTGCTATAAGTATACCCCTTAGTTATTTCCTGAGGATTTCATGCAGTAGTTAGCATCAGGGTTGCTGCACAGCACATTTCCAGGGGGTGCCATTTACATTGCAATATGCCGTACCTTTCAGACATTGCATATGGTGCCCTCTGCAATTGACCAGTATGTAATCCACACAGCAGTAGGGAATGGCTTGGGTTAATATTCTTTATTCCTCTTGCATGTGTGCCCATGGTACAGCAAGTATCATCTATGCATCACTCATAATATCTACCCAGTTAAACCGTCAACAGCAGGTAGATCCAGCAGGCAATGAATATAGAGGGTCGGATGACAAACACTGTGCAGTCCTGACAGGTAGGCAGAACAGAGAAATGTGGGATCATGAAAAAGGCAGACATACAAATAGGTAGCATCAGGAGACCCTGGCAATTCTAGGATTCAGGGAAAGGAGTTCCATCACTCAGTCAGAGGGCCTGGGGAGAAAAAGGCAAAAAATATTCCTAGAAGGCTGAGAGTACTGGGAAGGTTACCAAGTCAGGGCCTCAATACAAAGGAGCAAGACAAAAATTATGCTGCCAGAACTGGGGTACAAGGTGGGAAGCTGATCTCAGTTATAAGGCAGAAGCTCATTTACAGAACTGGGTCATGCAGTCTAATAGAAATAGCAGCTATAGTGAGTTGATTTTGAGTCACCTAAATATTGAAAGAGAACTCTTTAAATCTTTGTGATTAAACATAGAATGGGTCCTAGGCCTGGGGCAAGGCTTACTCTATAGGTGGGAGGAGTGTGTCCCCTGTAGTGGGGAGAGGCAGGCTGTGAGAGCAGGAACCAAAGCAGGCTTTGACAGATTTCTTCTCCACTGCCTCTTTCCAGTGATGCATAAAATGCAGTGTCATTACCCCTAGGAGGTGGTGCATTCTAAAATGTCAATAGTTTCAGGAAAAGTATAGATATATTCATGGATGATAGAAATCAGGAAGTTTTAAGGCATAGACTTAACTTTTGGGTGAATATCTGGGACAACCCTCCCATTCGGCACCCCTAAAATGGTGTTATAGTTTGAGATGGAACACAAGGCAGAATGGACCAAGGTTTTTAAGTTACACGATAGTGTCTATGTTACTAATACTCCGCTTCTATGTATACATCAAATATATACAATCACCCATATATACCCTGGCTCATTTATCAAGCAATCTTATCATTCTAATCTCTATTACACAGTAATTTTCTTAAAGGAGAGTACCTAATCATGTTCAGTCTTGAATAAGCAGAAGGCCTGTAGCTTTGCCCTACATGGGTCTTGGGAACTGTAGCTGGCCTTAGGCATGGGTAGAACTGAGCCAAATATGTATTTCAAGAAAATAGATGAACCTAAATTTACATTAGCAAGGTGGCAGGTAAAGAAAAGGAAGGTAGTAACTAAATCTACAACAGAAGCTTGGCCAGACGGAATGAGCAGATTTGAGAAGTGGATCCAAGATAGATACCCAGGGGCAATAGAAGAGGGTGTGTGTGTGTGTGTGTGTGTGTGTGTGTGTGTGTGTGTGTGTGTGCACGTGTGCATGTGTGTGTGTGTGTGCACGTGTGTGTGGGTGTGGGTGTGGGTGTGGGTGTGGGTGTGGGTGTGTGTTAGTTTGTTTATTCTTGAAGCATTTCGAACCAAGCTCAGCTGTTAAGGGTACTAAGGTATTCAGATAGGTAAGATCCACAGGTGATGTTCTCAGTGGCTTCTATATTGTTTAGGCCAGTACTTAGGTATTGTATTGCTCACTTTTTGTTGTTGAATGAACGAATAAATGTTCCTGCTGCTACCTCAAGTGGATGCTTGTCCTTCACCTGTTTAAACAAACTGTATAGAAACTCCAAGCTGTTGACCATTCAAATGGTAATTCATGCTAATGGTCGCAGCTTCATCATAGAAACAGATTGTGTAGGGTCGAAAAGTACACCTTTTAACCCTCTCTGTATTTGTCCATATGCCATTGTTAAAGATATGGTGGCCCTGTTATCTGCATGACTGAAATGTAATATGGGGACTTGGGAGGAGGCTCCAGACACTCAGTTCACAAGTGCTACTTCTGGTGAAACCTGAATGGGCTTCCTCTGTGTTGTCCCCTTGACACAGGAGATGATACTCCAGAAGACGAGTGCTACAGGATTGTTACTGGTCTGTTATTTTCTATCTACACTCACTCTCTGGCTGACCTCATCCAGTCTTATGGCTTTGAGTATCTTCTGTCAACCACTCCCATATTCATCTCCAGTCCAGCCCTCCCTTCCAAGTTCTAGACTCTGCCTTTTAAACGTCATTGAACGCATTATGTCCAAACTGGATTGCTAGCCTACCTCTGAAAACATATTATACTTGTCACATTTCCTATTTCAAGCTGATAGTCATTCCATTTCTTCAATGCCCAGGTCAAACTCTTCAGGATTATTTTGGTTCCTGTTTCTCTCTTACACGACTCCTAATCCATCAGGAAATTATAATAGCTCTCCTTTCAAAACATGTCCAGAATCTAATTGCTTCCACCAGTACCTCCTTGATCCACGTCATCAGTATTTCTTGCCTGTATATTACAACAGCCTCCTAACTGGTCTCCCTTCTTCTCTCCTTTTCCCCCACCAGTCTATTCTCAATCTTCTTAAAATCTTTCAATGGAGTCCCCACTTCATTCAGAGTAAACGTCACTTATGATGGCAAAAATTTCTGCTACTCAAACTATGAGCCATTGAGCAGCAGCACCAGAGGCAACCGGGAACTTTTTAGCGATGCAGAATCTCAAGCCCTACCCAACGCAAGTGGATATGACGATTTTCACAAGATTCCAGGTGATTTATGTACAGTTGAAAGTGTGAGAAGCACTACACACACACACACACACACACACACACCACTCCTGCAGTCATGCTCGAAGGGTCCACACTGGCCTCTTAGACTTTTCTCAAACATGGTGTGCATGCTCTTGACTATGGCTTCCTCATTTACGTTCCCTTTTCCTAAAATGATTTCCTCCAGACATCAGTATTACCAACTCTCTCTTACCTCCTTCAAGCCTTTGCTCAAACATTACCTTTTCAAACAGACCTACGCAAACTATTCTAAAATTGCGAACTGCCCCTTCCTGAAATTTCCAGTCCTTCTTATCTGTCTCTATTTTCTTAGCCCTTATCATCTACTAACATATTCTATAATTTACTCATTATGTCTGTTTTTATAATCTACCTTCCACTGTCCCCTGCCACAAATACCTTCACAAATACCTTCAATGGTATATCACAAGTTCCTAAAATTACCTTGACTCATAGTGGGCGCTCAATAAATATTTGTCGAATCAGTTAATGAATATAGTAGAGATATTCTGCTGCTTGTTAATTTTGAGGTGGATAGAACTTTCTGTGGCAACCCTCCCATAAGAGTAGGAATTCCTGACCGCCAGAGATAGTACAGAAGTCTGAGTGTGGAAAGAAGGAGATAGAGTCCCTCCTGGAAGCAGCATCAGCAGAAACAGAGTTTTCAAAGAGAGTTTTCCTTTCCTTTTGGAGAATCTTTGAGGAATTGAAGCAAAGTTAGCATCTCCCTAGAACATGATCTACAACAGGCTGTTGGGAGCATATGTCTTAAGTTAGTGAAAGACATGAGCTATGCACAGGACAACTTTTCAATGAGGCTGTCTTGTGTCATTTTGATATATTTTGACTCTGTGGGCTAGACTTGGAGCAGAACCAACAAAAGTGCAATTACTTTTTTAAAAGATACCTTTTTCACGATGCAGTCATTCTTCCAACCTTTCTTCACAGCCAAAGCTGTAATTTGGGTGGGTCTGTAAAGGAAGACAGAGATAGAAAGTTACTTTTGGAAACTAGAAAACCACACCTCACACTATGGGCAACAGGTTGGCTACAGAATGAAGCCTCAGACTTGTAAGCTATTAGTTTCTTCTTGCACAACTACCCCAATTGAGCTGTGTGAAATGGAAGGTTTTTGTATGGGAGCAACACCATTATTTATAGTGACGCTACAGACCCTGATTTCGGGAGTGCCAGATTCATTTTACAATGGTGTAAGCTGTATTGGCACCCAGTTGCCTTGATGCAAACTTAACTCATTATCTTGCTGAACTGCCGAGGACTTCAGTTCAGTTCCACAATATAAGTAGCCAGGTCTCACAACTAACTGAAATGAAATTACAAAAGGATCTTCTGTAATGAAATGGTGTGCGTTGTCTATTTGCTTTCCGACGATCCCAGCCACAGGCACATCAGAGTGACAGAGTAACTTACTTTTCAATGCAATTGACGTTCTAGTTTTGAATTTAACCATTACTGTCAAACTGAGTTGATTTAACAAAAGTCTAATTTACTAGCTCATCAATTTGTTGTACCTTCCCAAGAATGAGAAAGCCTAGAATGCTAACTGTTCAGAGCACCTCTCCACTGTTCTCCTATGGACAGACAGCTAAGGGACAGGAAAGTCCCATCTGCCTGGTAGGAACACTATGAATTACTATGTGTCACAGAAATCTGCCCTTGGCTGCCACTCTACCAAGCTGACAAGCAAGGTGTTTTACTTATTAAAACAAATTAGTTAGAAGAAGACATCATTAAAATGATAAGTATTGATGAGTCATGAGACTCACTCACACAAAATAATTACCAAGAGCCAAAATATTCTTCTAGCAGCTGATCCGAAGTTTGTGTCTTTAATGTGGTAAGGAATCTACACTCAGAAGTAGTTCTTTTTTAAAGACTTTTATTAAAATATTGCTAACATACAATATCGTATTAGTTTTAGGTGTACACCATAGTTATTCAACATTTATGTACCTTGAGAAGTGATCACCCAGAAGTAGTTTTTTGAATAATAAATGTTGTTTAATTTTTTTGTGTGTGTGTGAAAAGAAGAGACAATTTTTAAGAAACAAACTATTAAGTGCCTAAGAAACATTAAAGCTTGTTGAGGGATGTGCTGGATTGAAGCAGTTTCCTTAGGTACAGAGCAGTGCTTTCTAGAAAAATACTATTTTCAAGAGCCAGCACTGCTCTCTAATTTTGTGACTTCCGGCTGCACTTCCAGGAAAAGTAATACCTCGGTCAGTAGAATTTTCAGGTCTTTAGCTTCATAATGAATAAAAAATGAACCTTCATCTATTATTTTTAGATATTCAGAAGAGAGACACTTTACTGTGAGGCAGTTGTATAGCTGCCCTTGATTCCTTGACTGCACAATTTTTCCATTGTGATCACATTGTCAGTTATTGCTTACCAGGAATTTTCAAAGTGGGCGTGTTGAAAATTAGATCATAGACTCTCAGACTGGAAGGCAGATGTCTTCCAGGTCAGACAGCCCCACTCTGAAATCCGCCTACTTGAAGGACTCTGGCATGACAGCTGAGTGTGGTTTTTTATAGGAAAAATCTATTTGCTCCCTTCCATGCATTCATTACACACCTATATTGTGGTACAAGGAATGCAGTGAATTCTATTTTGAGCTTTCCTTGTTCTTTTTTAGTGTTACCTCAGGAAACTGAAAATGGGAGCAAAATATAGCCTTAAAAACAGAAGATAGAGAGGGGGGTTTTTTGTTTGTTTTTGTTGCTGGTGCTGTTGCTTATTTGTTTCTTTCTCTCTCCCCTTCGGCCCTCACCC
>NW_011888800.1:11585689-11602344 GCF_000151845.1 Pteropus vampyrus
ACTCAGATGATAATCAGGGAGTGATAAGTAGTTGTTTTTGAAAATCAGAGGGTTAAGGGAAAATCCAGTAATCAGTAGTTTGTGGAAACCAGGTTTTATGCAGTAAAGAATATCAGGATGACAAAAATGACTTTCAAAACATGTGACCAGACAGGGCTTAATCAGCGATAGGTGGTTGTCTAAAGTGCCATTTATAAAAATCAGGTGCACTGACTTGTCTGGAGCTCTCCAAGGAAATATAGCTTCTAGCCTGAGACTGGGCCAAGCCCCTTCCCTGCCTTTCTCTGTAGCTGCTGTTTGGTTACAAGGGGCAACAAACGATTTATAAGGCTCTAGTTCAATGTGATGGCTCACTCTGCTGCTGCCATTTATATCATATTAGTGCCTGCCCTCTTCCTTCCTCATGAGGAAGTGGCAAGGATGATTGATGCAAGGCCTATGAAATTCTTTGATCTTCTTTGGAGAAATATAAGATGTTGTCATTATTGCCATTAGTACAAAATGCTTGAAAATGTTTTCATACTGTGCTTCATGTTAGGACAGACCCTATTTTCGGCTTTGAATTCTCAGCCGATGTTAATCCTTCCTCATGCTGCTGACCTTCCAAGTTCTTCCCTAAAAGAGCTTAAGAAAAAGAGAGAAGAGTTTCCTTACTAAGCAAGACATCAAGACAGTAGTGAACAGAATCCCCACATCCTCCTATGCCTGTTCACATGCCATTCTCTGTCTCTGTGAAACTTGGCTGTTCTCACCAGACAGGATAATGGAGAAACCAGTGGATGATACAAAATCACTTTTCCTTTGATTTTAGAATATAGTTTAAAATTTATGTTAGAGAATCATGTCCTGAGAATTCATTTCTCACATAACAAATCCTAATAGTAAAAGAGTGCTATGGGGAAATGGAAATCCAAAGAAGCTGAGGCCATAAGCCCTCTGCCAGGGCTGGAGCGAGAGGCAGGAATGAGGTCTCCTAGGACACAAACTGGTGTTCATTCCTTTCTCGTCATATCACACTTTCTCAACATAAAAAAAACATAAGATGGACATAAGATGCTTTAACACCTTTTTATTCACATCTTGGACAAGACCTGCATAATGCAATCTGAGCTACCAGAAGGCTAACTCTAAAAATGTTACCTCCAATTCTATCCGTCAGAATACAGTGCAAAAATAAATAAATAAATAAAAGTAGTGAAGAGAAGAAATACTGCTTTGTATATTTGTATTATTTGTATATTGGTTATCAGGAAATCCTGAAAACTGGTGATTTCTGAGGAGTATCCTACAAACACTTCAGCCACAAATGGCAGGGCTTTGAGGGGATGGTGTGACACAAAGGAGTTGAGGTCGAAGCATTCGAAAGTCAAATCATGGAAGGTTACATTGGAGGATCTAACGTCAAGTACCAGGCACTTTTTTTTTTTTTTTTTAGCTTTGGGGAGACAAAGCAAAGGGGAATGGCAGGTACCAGAAGGAAGCCAGTGTCTAGCAGAGGTAGAAGCCCCTGCTTATAGTATCTCCATACTGACTGTTTTTGAGGCAGAAGTAAGGTTTAAAGACTGAAGAGAAAACTTGGATTTTGTGTTTCTTGAGCTTCGGTCACCCTGCTTCTGGCAGGGTGAGTGGGATTGGAATTGGAATAGTGGAAAAGTTGCCTTTTTTGTTTTACCATACCAGAGTAGAACTACTTTCTCCAGTTGGTTTTGATTTAGAGGTGCCCCACTGACAAGAGCAACCTTGTGCTATTCGTAGGGCCATCTTAAGGGTACATGGGTCAATACAGGGTCATTCGGTTTGGCATTAATGCACATAACCTGTCTGGACACAGGCTGCAGTCCTCCTTGAGGGAACTTAGAAGGGGAAGACGTGTCATAAATGGGGTGCAGGAGGGTCAGTTGTGGAACGAGTACCCTACAACTTTTTAGAAGAGACTTTTTTTCTCATCTGCTATTAATTAAGATTCAGGGCAACTGCTTTTCTGAGGGTTGCTTCTCCTGCCCTTAAGTTCTGGGCAATCTCCTCCAAGAACTCATAAACCCGTCAAGGGCCTGCTGGCCTGTATCCACCTCTGCCTCTCCTACACCTGTGCCAGAGCTGGCACATGGTAAGCATTCAACAAATGTTAGTTAAATAAATGGATGCTCCTTTCACAATCATCGCATGATACCAGTTTAGAAAGTGTTTTGTTTTCTTTGAATATATCATCACTCCAGATTACAATCTTTTTAGAGCAGTGGGCAGTAATAAATTATTTGATTTAAAAAAAAATCTTTCCTTAGAACTAGAAGACAAATATACCAAAAGATTCATTAACAGGAATGCCCTTTTGGGAGACTGTTTCACTTTACCTACCAGTAATCTGACTACATTTGTCCAACTCAGCTCTAGACTACAGGTGGATAGCACAGTTCCGTGGGCACCTAGTTGACTGGAAACATCTCCCGTGAAGCCCATGTAAAACAGGGGAAGCTGCATGCTAGGCGTTCAGAGGGAGTTTCAGAATGTCTCGTGCTATTCGAGAACAATGCAAAAAAGTCGTGATTATACTTTGAAATCATGTTTATTAAATTCTTTAAGCGCAGAAACTGATATAGGAAATATTTTCATATGTGAACTACAGGATATGCCCAGAAATCTCTCACCATGCATTTTTCCCTTGTACCTTTTCCACAGTTGTGAATTATATATCTTGTTTATTGTCTGATTTCCCCTATCAGTGCATCTGGCCAGGAGCCTTGCCTGTGTTCTTCACACTGTATCTCAAGGGGAAAACACAGAGCCTAAATACATGTTTGTTAAATGATGAATAAATGAAAAGTTAAACAGATCGGCACCCTCTCAAAAGTTCTGAATGCTATTTCCTTTAGGAGAGTAAGCAAAAGGGGGTCTTTATAAGGTGCGAGTGGTGGCTCTAGCAAGTGGTAATGGAGCACTCCCACGATGGAGGGGAGGCCTGGTGGAAATGACAATGCCTTTGGTGGCCTCCTTTGTTCACCACAGGCAGAATTAGGGAAGAAAATCACATCTATCCAGGTCCCAGCAGGAAACAGATGACAAACCAGCTAATTAGGGACAATCTAATGAATGAATTACTAAGGTATGCACAGGTAAAGAAACATATGTAAAAGATAGTGAAGCCATCTGTGCCTAGCAATGAGAGATGTCTTCACTACCCTTAGGCCTCTATGGACAAAGGAGCAAGGGTCACGGAGCCGCGAGCTATAGGAGAAGGCTATTAAAAGGACCATGGCTAACCTACAAAGGAGACAGTGGGGATTTTATGGGGGGTAGGGTTAAGTATCCCTTTCACCTTTCAGCTCATAATGGTGCCCTTCATTGGCTGAATCCAACTGAAAGCCAGAGGGTGTAGGTGCCTGGCAGCCCAGAGTGTCAATCTCCCAGGGCACAGAAGAGGGGGTACCAAAGAGTATCAAGTAGATCCTGAAGGTCAAATGGAATATCCAGCCTAGAGGGCCATGCCAAAAACCACAGCTTTGCTGGAGAGAGCTTGTAAGTATCTTTCCAGCTTAAAGAGAAAACCCCAAAATAACAGATTTCAACAACAAAGTAAAGCCCCATAATTTGAATTCTTTCTTTCAATAACCTTTCAGTAAACACTGATTGGGGCTGCTAAGATAGAAGAGTGAATGCATAAAGCACAGTGCCTACCTTCAGGGAGCTCCCAGTCCAGCAGACAGAACTGTGCTTTACGAGGAAGGGGTTCTCGTAAAGAGAAAGCACGTAGAGAGGGCTACCTGATTCCAGGCTTCTTCAGTGAGGACTTCCCAAAGGAGACCAAGTTGAAGCTGCAACTGGATGGTTGGGAAGGAATCAGGGTGGGGCAAACAAAAGAAAGGAGGAGTGGTTGGGAAGGAGTGCGGTATTCCAAGCAGAGTTGCAAAGTCAGGAAGTAAAAGAGAACGTGATCACTTTGTGGGATTCTTGAAGCGATGCCTAAACGTAAATACGATGGCTTGGTGATTCTCAGCCTTGGTTATTTACTCGACAAGCCTGCTCCCAGTGTGCTCTTAGAAGATAGATAAAGAAGACTTGACGGGTTTGCCATGCGTTTGGAAAACCCTGATTTTTGTGAGCATTCCCTTTCGTGGACCAACCAGACACACCCAGACACCCTTTCAGCGATGACTGTCATTTCCTCTAAGCATAAAAGGAGCCAGAATTTCTGCCTATTATTTTCATATTGCTTCCTCTGCGGGAAATTGTGTCAATTCATTTGGACATTTGTGGTTTCACTGTACTCCCCGAGCCATTACATCATGATGCGGTAACTCAGAACTCCAGTGGCACATTATCAGAGCTGACTGTTCCTGGAAGCCAGGAGATAACAAACAAAGTGGCTTCATTTGGCCTATAAGCATGTTAAACACCCTCAGCAGAGGACAGCAGAATACAAATATGCCTTCCTCCTGACTTTTATCAAGGAGAGGAGAGAGACGTGGGATAGATATAAATTACATGCCCTGCTTCGGCGTAGGATGTATCATAAAATCTATTGCCACCGATACTAACTGGCTTCACTGTATAATTTAGTGACAGTTTCGTGCATTATGTTTCTTTGCCGACAAGACTGGTGCGTGGTGAAATGTTGCCGTATCTAAGTATGGATGAAACTGCCTAAAGATTTAAGCCATTTTATTCCATCCTGAATTAACATGCTCAACCTAATCCTCATCTCCCTGGGAGACTGCGAATTGGGAGAGAGGATGAGCAGACGGCTTTTCATGCAGGTGGCTGGGGCCTGTGTTTCCACTTGCCTGCATACCATTCTCCCTTGTGAGGCTGCTGATTGAAACTTACTCAAAGATTACCTTGGTAATAATTTGAGCCTTATCGGGGGGGAAAAAAAAAAAGCACAACACAACAAATTAATGAGGTTTCTGCCTATAAAAGAAATATAAAGGGCTTACTTTCCTAAAGATGCCTGATACCATGGATAAATCATAGACAAATAGAAAGCTTGCTGTACTTTATGCCTAATTATAAATGACTTAATACCAACTCAGACCCAAAAGATTCAGGGGTGTGATCATTCTGAAACCTAATTAGTCAGAGGGAGACAGTACTACAGTATCAAGATTTTCACTAATGCAAGAAAAGTCTCTTCTCCACTCATATTTTACATTATCCCCATGGCAAATAAGGAAATTTTTCTTAAGTGGTGAATTGGGCTCAGGTTCCTTAATAATATATTGCTTAACAATTGCATTATTGGACTAACCCAAGGCAGCAAATATTAGGGCCTTTGCTGAGACAAGTGATCACAGGTGTCTTCGTCGGTTTGGGCTGCTATAACAGAATACCATACACGGGGTGGCTTAAACAATGTACATTTATTTCTCAGTTGTGGAGGCTGAAAGTCTGAACATGGTTGGGTTTTTAGTGAAGACTCTTTTCCCAGTTTGCATTTGGTCATCTTTTTTGTTGTGTCCTCACGTGATGGAGAGAGAGGACTAGTTTCCTTTTCCTATAAGGACACTAATCTCATCATGGAGTCCGCACCTTCATGACTTCATTGAAACCTAATTACCTCCCAAAGGCCCCTCCTCCTAATATCATCTTGTTGGGGTGAGAGTTGCTACATATGATTTTGGGGGAATATAAACATGCAGTTCATAACAGAAGATATTTATGTCTACCAGGAACCAGATAGAATATGAGCCTAATAATGAAATGACTAAATATTTGCTCATGACAGTATTAATGAACCAAATTTAGTAACAGTCACGGCAACTTAAGCATCGCTCCAGACTGTTCTTTTCCTGGAGAGAGGAAGGCTGGGTAGGAAGTGGGCTCCTTTTCTTCTTTTGTTCCTCTGGTCAGTCATGGAGTGACTTCCTCTGCCCACTTCAGGTCTTCACCTGTCATCCTTCCATGTGCTTTGCCCCACAGCCACTAATTTTCTCTCTGCTCTTCCCCCTTTTATCACAGGTGATCTGGATCAATGAGAGTAGATGATTTAAAGATATGGAGAAGATAAAAAATGATTGCCTCTAGGGTAGCAGAAATAAGAGATTCATTATCGTCTGAGTTGGCCTCAAATCGTCATGGGCCTTTTATATAAACATAGATCCTCTTCACTGTGCGACTAGCTGTTTTATCAGTGAGACACCTTAAAAGGTGTTCCAGTGGTTTCAGGTCAAGCCAGGGCGAGCCCTCAGCTACATGGTTGGTTACATGAGGAAAGTCTTCAGGGCTTCCTCTTGGTCTCTTCAAATTCTTCTGCCATCTACGGAAGTAGCCCTTCTATTTCCTCTCTTTATCAATCTCTTCATGCTCTCCCCTTTCTCTTGTATTAAATCTTGCTTTTAAAAACTTGTGCACAAAGAGCGGTCAGAAGTTGAAAATAAGTATTACCATTTTAACGGGAGCCTCACTTCCAAAATAATTGCTCTCGACTACTCATCTGCTAGAGAAGGTTAAGAAAGGGCCCCAAATTGGCTAGGGACTGATTTAAAATGTTCTCAGAATCTGACCCACAGTGAAATCCTGTAATTTTGTTTGTAAAATTTTAGCTTCCAACAAGGGTCGTAAAAACAAGAGAGCCTCACAAGGATCTCTGAAATCAGAGAGGTAGCTTCCTATGTCATTTACTTATGTGGCCATTTAAAGTAGTCTTTAGAAGACAAATGGCCAAGCCAGAAATCAGTCCAGTGAGGTGGAAGAGAGAGGAGCAGACCACCTACTGTGGAAGCTTTCTTCATCTACTGGGAGGAAAAAGCTTCCCTGGGAGAACATCCACTTCCTCTTTGGTGAGTTGTGGGATTTCTGCAAGCAATGCAGTAAGAAAGAGAAATTTTGTGCTTTCGAACTACTGTGTAGTTTGGAGTCTTCAACAAGTCAGTCTTTGGCATCTTTTTTACCTCTAATATCTGCACCTTAATTCTTTATTTCTATTCTTTTTGTTTCCCTTTCTACTATCACCTGGTGTCCCATTCCTACAGGACTCTACTCTCAGCCAGATGTCACATACTTTTCCGTCATTTGGAACTACTAAGGGCCTATGTCCATCTTTCTTATAACTATTTGCCGTTTATTAGGGAACTTGAAGGGGACCTTAGAAATTTCTCTCAATCATGTGCCATAATTCAGAGAAAGAAAGCTGGACAAGGGGAAACTTTTTGAAGGCTGAGAATCCAGAGCAGCATCTCTAAAAATGTTCCTTGTAAGCAAATATCTATTCATAAAAGATGGGCTTTGAGGTAAGCAGTGACTTGAGAAGCACTACTGGGAACCTGAATGTTATTAATAATCTTCCCCAAGGACCAGAATAATTCAGATCAAAGCATCTGGCCAATCCTTTGGAGACATGGCCAATATTCAGCAAAGACTCTTGGAAGGTGATGAACATTTTAATTTTGAGTCTGTAATGAGTAGATCATATCATCACTATGACAGTGGGCAACCTACTATCCTGGACTGCTAGAATTATTCTTTGTTTGTTTGTTTGGGGTTTGGGTTCTGGTGGTGGTGGTATTGTTTGGCACTAAGATGGAACTAGTGATTCTTAATTAGACTGACCTTCATTTACTCAACATCTCAGGACTTTGCTCAACAACTGGCTTCTGACAGAAATTACCCCCAAGGGAGGAATGTTGCCAAATACTTTAAAGTTCTGTCAGGTTGAATAGGTACAAACTGAGCCTGATGATTATGATTTTTTAATAAAAAAGCAGAGAAGCAGACAACATAGTCACCTTCAAAAAGTAGCACATTAATTTTCAAACTGACAGTGACATGGTAAATACACACAGTTGCTAAAAGGAAATTTTGAAAAAAGAATAAATGCTTTGTTTATATTATACAAGTGTTTTTAAAATGTATGGTCATCTTAGAAGCATATTGTGGCAAAAAGGTGTTTTGACCAAAAAAAATTGTATGGAAATGCCAAAAAAAATCTTATGATACCACATGTAGATTTTTCTGGAGTTTGTTATACATCTGATTCCAAAGGAGAACGAGAAAACCAACCTCTCAAAGATTTTCTGTGATAGTAATTGATAAAAGGTGTTCTTGTATATGTTTGTTTTTGTGTTTGGGTTTCTTATCCTAGAGAAATAAAGTTTTTGATTGAGTTCACAGCACAAAATGAGGAAGGCAATTTTGTATGCCAATCTTATAAAACTCATAGCCTTACTTTATTTCCCCACCACGTCTCTTTCCTTTAGGGCATTCTGAACAGTGGGAGAATAGAAGGAAACTAAATTTATATTCTTTCTTAGATACTTCTTGAAGAAGTGGGGAGGGAGGGGGGGAGATATACTAGGAAATGCATGTGATTTTTTTTTTCATAAAAATTTCTGCAAAATAATCCCCCGTCGAAACTGCTAACAGTTGTTTTTTACACTCTATAACCCCCAGCAGGTAGGAAAATCCCCTGCAGATTTCAAGATATTGCATGTCAGTGTAGTAAAGCACAATTCTTTATTATTATTTTTTAAGACCAGGTTTCCAGTATTACTTCAACAGGAAAAGTTCTTGTGCTGTGTACATAACTGTTTCCTAGCTGACAAAAAGGTAGTATCATTTTATTGCCTGCCAGACTCTGGGTGGGAGGATCAGCACTTCAACTCTTCATGCTTGACTGCACCCAGAACAAAGCCAAGAAAAGTATAAGACACCTGGTTTGAGTCTCTGTTTTAAACTTTAATGTGGACTCTGCATTCATTTTCACCTGAGTAAGGGCAATGTTATTTTAGCTGTCCTATATGCACATCCACTGTATAAATGGTCAGAGGCATAACCAAATATTATGTAGTATTAGTTTTTTTTTCTTCTTAGATAATAACCAAAGAAAGAATTCCAAAAGGAAAGCTCCCCCCAACCCCCTTCCATCTAGGTCTTTCTCATCACTCCATGCCTCCTAAGGTTAGGCTGTTCGATCCTTCGATCCTTCTCATAAAGCAACTAAGAGTACAGTCCTCAAATTTGAAAGAAAGAAGGTCAACTTGGAGTAGCACTGAAAAATAGACAAGGTTGTCTCTGAGACCATTTATATCTTACCCTTATTGGGTCTTACCTCCATCCCTCTCAGTTGACTAACATTTAGGAGACTTTGGATTTGAAGCCTCATCTGTAATTGTGGGATGAAGGATATTTTGCATAGTCCAAGAAGTTCTGCCCCCACGTAACGGGAGAGAGGAAAGGAAAGGCACCTCCTGTAAGGCTGCAATACAGAAGTTTGAGGTATCACTTATTCTCATATCCCACTGGTCAGAACCAGGCAACATTTAGCTACAAGGGAGACTGGGAAATGTCTTTATACTGAGTGTCCCTGCGCCCAGCTGATAATTCTATTAGTATGCAGGAAGGCAAAAGTAGGTATTGAGTAACGAGTTGAGCTAGGAGAGAAGGCTCAGAGGTGGGAGAGTAAAAGAAGGTATACTTCAATGTAGGCTGTCATCTACTTTCCTAAGGCTAATCTATTTGCACCCAGAAAGAAGGTTCCTATTCTTCTGGGTCTTTCCCTATTTTAGCCCTAATTAGTTGAGGCACTAAAAAAGTCACCCTTTCTTTGAGGCATATTTTTACTTTTCTTAATTTATTTTCTCAACCTTTAATTAATGATGTCTTTGGTAACCCTACTTGGAAAGTGTTTTTGTTCCATAAATGAGAATCATTGGTATAAGCCTCTTGGAAACAGTAGGGTTTGGGGAAGAATATCACATTTATTTTCCAAAATCTACCTTTATGTTAGTCTTTAAGGTATTTCATATGAGAGAATGATTGCCACACCAACTTGCTGCAAGTTTGGAAGTGCATGTTTCAGAAAGGTATTTAAAGTCTCACATTTTTTCTTTATTCTTTGGGTGATAGTCTCAGCCTGAAATGCAGCCCCCGCCACAAGTCATGATTCCATCTTGAGCTTACCAAGCTCCATAGAGAGAAGGAGACAGTCTCCAAAGTCTTAATCAGTTGTCAGGATGAAAGCAGATCATATCTCTTGATTTCTTCACATGCTTTTGGACCAAGAAGATGCTTTTTAGTGATCTTCTTGGGCTCCAAATCACATAGCAGAACAGAAAAAAAGCTGTTTGCTGCAACAGACACACACTACAGGAGTAGAGAAGGTGTAATTCCAGTTCATAGAATCTCTTTTGGAAAAAATGGACTTCGTATTTTTAAAATTTTTCCCACATTTCTTCCTGTCACAACAAACTCCTTCAGACAAAACATCTAACTTCTGAGTAATCCAGAGGGACTTGAACAAATGCATTAACATGTTTCATTCTGAAGACCAAATGCCCTAATTTAAAATGACAAAATTAAGCACTTCGTGATTAGTCAATGATCCCCTAAATTGGAGCATTTGTACAAACCGCTATTGTCATATAAAATGTACACCTGCACTCAAACCCTCCTTTAAAATTATCTTCTATGATTAGTTCTTTGACATAATTAGATTGTTAGTTTACATAATTAAGATCACAAGACATTTAAAGAGACTTCAGATGGGTTTTGAATACACTGTGTATACTAAAGTGCATTTCTAAAGGTGACAAGGCAGAAGTGATGTTTTTAACACACAGGTTCCCAGAATACAAATTTTAGCTTAAATCATCTATCTGCCTTTATAGGAAACATATATGGAAAGAAAGTAGTGTGGCACAGCAGTGAGATTACTCAAGTTTGGAGACAGGCAAGCTTGAGTTGAGTCCTGCCACTGTTACTCATTAGCCGAATGATTTTAGAGGAAGTTATAAAACCTCTTGTACCCTGAGTTTTCTTATCTATAAGAAAGAGTTAACCATAATGCTTATTCAATATGGTTGTTGACAGAGTTAAATGAAAAAGTTCAAATTAAGAACTTACACACTATGTGGCCAAAATAAACATTCAACAATTGTACATTACCATTGGTATAATTATTTTACTTTATGCCTTTACATGTAACCACAAATTTAAGCAAAACATTCAAAAAATAGGCAAAAAATGATTATGACAGTCTACGCAATTTGCCTTTATACAACTAAAACAGAATCTAAGTGAAAATAAACATAGGTCAAAGATGTGTACTGTTTGTTTATATGAAAACTTTTCTACCAAAGTAGACTCCAGTGAATAAAATTATATATTGTCAATTTGCTATAAATACACATATAACAAATATTCACTTTAAAATTTTATGTGCAAAATATCAGCCTGACATTAAGATTATGATTTGAAGTGCAAAGGAAACTGGGATTCAAACAGGAAATTCTCATTATAAACTCATTTCTGCCTCTTTTGCCCCCATAAACATAGACAAATTATATTTGGGTTTTCATTACGTGACCACACACACTGGACTCTGTAATACAGTTTTGACCGAAATTATCAGGTATTAGAAAGGAGCTGCACATTTGGCAGATGCTATTTTAACTAGCCCTTTATATCATTGCAGATATTTTCAGGCAAAAGTACTCTGCACATATACATATGTGTTTGTGATTATCTCCTTTTCATCTAATGAATCCAGCAGTTCAGCTAGTGCTTCCTCTGAGGTTGTTCATTAGAACAGGCATTGGCGAGAGTCGAGGAGGACACCACTGGTCTCATTCTACGGTGTACATATTCGACCTAAGTTTATTTTCACTTAGATTCTGTTATAGTTGTATAAAAGGGATATCATAGACATATTCTCTCCCAGGAGTCAGTGTCAGGACAAAATAGAATGTTAGGAATCAAAGGAAGGGAAAGCTGTGGCTGGTTACTGCCTGCATTCCCATCCTTCTGCTACCTTTACCACTTCCATCAACATTTATTTACCACTGATGGGTGAACATGTTGCTGTGTACTGTTCTGTCGGGGGGAGGGGGGGAAGATAGGAGCTCGGTTTTTAAAACACCCAGTGAACAAATAAAATGTTCCTTGGGATAGAATGGTACCTATACTCTTCTCTCTACCTTATACATGGCATTGGGCATTAATATATTTTAATCCTCTGAAAATTAGCCTATTTTAGTTGACTGGTTTCTCTTAGTCAAGGATAGTTTAGTTCTAAAAACAAAACAGAACAAAATAAAACAACAACAAAAAATACCTCAATGAATAAAAGTGTCAATTAAAAGGCTACATACAGTAAAATTCCATAAAATCCAATTGCAAGAAATATGTCTGACTTGCTTGGAACCTCTGTCTATCTCTCCCCCTCTCTCTGGGTTTACACTGGCATCCACCACCGCTGTGCATTTGTTACCTTTTCTATCTCTGCACAATGACTTTTCCTCAAGGCTCTTAGCTCTAGCTCCTTATTACATTGGCTTTCATAAAGCTCTGAGTTTTTGTGGCACTGATTCTGTCCTAAACCATTGTCAAATGTCAAAGTCAAACCCCACCTTGTCATTCTGAGTCCTTCGATTCAAATTCTTAAGAGTGAATAATCAATTGGTAGCTGGTCAGATTGATTACCTCTGGGTCTCTTGTCCACTCCTGGTCCAATCAGCAGTGGCTGATAGAGATCCTGTGGATATATGTCCTTCAAGGCTATTATCTATGGCAGATTAGACATGAAGGGGAAGTTGAATATGCCTTACAAATGGACTAAACATCTTGATTTCACTAAAATCATTTATTAAACTGAACATTCCAAATCTCAGTGCTGTTTTATGAGAAAATTCATTATGTATACATTTCAATGTTCTCATTGCCCATTTTAGTTGGTAGGGTAAAAAGTGAATTGTATGTCTTTCAATATAATGGCATTTCGATTTGATCACTAAATAAAAATTGCTTGATAATATTGATGTTGAGGATGATAATGAGACTGATAAGACTGAAGAAGAGTCAGCCCACCTTATATGTCACATTTACAAGTAAACTTTTTTAAAAAATCCTCGGATATCATTAATATTTTACAGGCTATCATTGATATCCCACAAAATGGCTGCAATAGAATTGAGAAACCCTTGGTATCTAAAATTTTTATTCCAAAGATAATGTTTTCTTTCCTTTTCCTACCTGCCTAATATAACTGTAGATTATTAAAAATTATAATGATCACTTGATTGAAAATTTGCAGAAAGAAAACAAATCTAGTTAAGGAGATATAGGGGTAAACCAATAAACCCAGCAAAAAAAGTTGTACTGCAACACAACAGAGAGACAGCCTCTCCTCTCTTCTGGAAATTGTTACAATGATTTAAAAATATTTTAATAATACATCAAAACCTCAAGCATAAGCATAGTGATAATAAATTGAATATAACGTTTACCTGTAAAACATATGGAGATTATTGAATGACTATGGCTATTTTATCTTTTGAAATATTAGAGTTGGTGCAGTAGTCAGCAGAAAGCTTTCACTTGATTATTTTCTTGAAATTCAAAATAAAGTCTGTAAGGTTGCTCTCTGTAGGGTGTGTGAGAAGTACAGAAGATAAGAAGATAAGAAGTGACAGTTCACTGAACTGAGATGGGCTGTAAGGGATAGATGTCTGCCTGAGGGGGTGAGAACTATTACTACTGCCCAAACTGCACCCTTGACTTTGCCCACACCAGATCATATATTCTATCTGTGGGAGGACAGGGAGTCAATTGGAAGAAGAATGTGTAGAGAGAAACTTTTTGGCTTCTTAAATGGCTGGGGGATGGCTGGAACTTGTTTACTGAGTTTAACATAGAAACCAAAACTAGAATGTTTCATAGACCTGTGCTACTCAGACTGAGTGTGCTATGATTGCTTTAATGGGATAAAAGACTCAAAATTCAAAATGGCAGAATCGTGTCAGATTTGTGAGTAATATAAGTGCTTTTAAAAGTTTTGCTGGAAAGTGTTACTGAGATGTTAACTTTAACTCAGGTGCAAAGACATAGCGATATATATTTGATATTAAATCATTATATGTGAAATCAATGCAAAATTACATAGTTCTTTGTGGCGCAGATTTCAGGGTACCTGTTACCTAAAGGAGAGAATGGCAGAGAGGAGACTGTGGAAATATACTATGTATAGGGCATCATTTGCAAAAATGCATCTAAAGCAACAGCTACTTACTGTCTAAAGCTGAATGTTAAAACGGCTAATTTCTTTTATTAAAAAGAAATAGAATAGTTAATGTTAATATGCTTGTGTCAAGCATATATTAATGAGTTGGCTGTCACAAACAAATCTTTGTGTAAACAAATCATGTGGGGTGACAGTATCTCACTGTTGAAGAAACCATGTAATACCTCTGAATATTTCTTATTCTTGAAGAAATTTTCTAGGTAGAAAGGTAGTTTTTCACCCAGCGTGAATTTTTGCCCTATTTCACTCCCCCTTACCTGCACAGGCATGTCCAAATTCCTTGTGTAAATTTTTTTGTTCTATAGTACTGCCTCTCCCATATCTCTCTCTGCCATACTGATAAAAACACATTTGTTATTTGCATACTAAAGATCTACCACTTTGTTCTCTATATAGCTTATGCATAGTGAATGTAAGTGTAGCTATTTATAATATTGAACTCAAGAAATCTAGGAATAAACTGAATAAAAGAATAGAATAGCTATGGGGAGAAAATCATTCCACACCAGATAATTCAGGATCTGACAGTAGATATGAATGTTACCCCACTCCACAGATAAGAACATGGAGACAGAGAGAGTTCAAGTAACTTGCTCAAGGTCACTGGGTAGGAAGAAGCAGAAATGGGATATGGACTGAGTCAGTTTATGTCAAAATCTGTACTATTACAGTACACTATACACTATTAAGCCTTGTCCCTAAACTGAACCAGAGGATCTAGATTTTTCTTGATTCTGGGAAATCATTTTATTAGTAACTTAACAAATGTTTTTTAACACCTACTATGCATAAGTCCTAGGTACCTTTGGAAGTAAATAATAAATCAGCTAGGCCACTACCCTATAGGGAGTTCAAACAACTATAAAAACTACTTCATACTAGGTAGAATGCAACATAAATATAAAAAGGAGACACTGAAGAGTGGCATAGGAGTTCACGAAAGAGACTAATTCATTTCCAATTAGTAGAGGTTAAGGGGTTGTGAGTACAGAGGGAGAGGGTATGAGGAAATGCCTAATGAAAAGGACATTCGAAAGGTAAATTTGATTCACATATCTTCACCAAATGTGTGGAGATGGGATGAATATTCGGGTAAGGAAATGCCTAATGAAAAGGACATTCGAAAGGTAAATTTGATTCACATATCTTCACCAAATGTGTGGAGATGGGATGAATATTCGGGTAAGGGAAAACAGTGTTAGAAAAATGTGGGTGGATATAGAGACCAGCAGGTAGTTTGTTAGCCTGTGTTAGCTTCATGAGGAGTAGTAGGCAGGAAAAGTGAATAAAGTCCAGGCAATGAAGAGTTTTTAATGCCTTAATAGAGTATTTTTATTTTAATTGGTGGGAAAATACAAGAATTTTTCACACAGGCTTCAATAAGATTAATCCATAATTTAGAACGGTGTGGTTACTTTAAATGCTAATGTCTGCGGTGGATAGAGCTATTTGTTTGTGTTCAGCTCAATGGAACAACCATTTATCTAAAACCTCCTAGGAACATGGTTTTGTGATGGAGTAGGGAATATAGAAATAAATATTATCCCTGATTTTGAGGAGCTCCATACAGGTATTGAATTATGAAAATGAGCAAAGTTTTGTGAAGGCCAAGAGGAAAAGGATACCAGTTCTGACAGGGGCACAGTGAAGGCTTGTGGATGACTGACTTGTGAAGAGCCTGTTCCTCCTCTTTTAGCCAATGCAAGTTCTGTCACAGTTGTCAGATTGTATCGTTGGCTCCAGACTCAGACCACATGACTTTCCATTACTGAGGGACCATTTGGAAGAATTACTAAGTGTGCACAAATCAGCAATGGTGTCCGTGCCTTCACATAAACAGTGTATCTCATTATTGGTCTCAAGATGTCTTTTCTAGGATAAATATTGATTTTTGAGTGTGGAGAAAACAAAATGCACTCCAGAACAAACACACAATCGGTTATTCCACATTCATTTTAAGTAGACCAGTCAGAATATATTTGGGTCGCTAACAATAAAATTCACAATTTCCAAAGACCATGTTATTCTACAAAGCACAAGTCATGGAGAAAACTGGCAAGATGGGAAAATCAAGAAAGTTCCCCAAATCTGATGAGCCATGTCTGAATAATCTCTCCATGTATAATAAGCACTGCGTGCTTTAAAAAATTCCTATTGCTTTATTTTACAAAATGTTTTCTTTTTATAATAATTATATGTAATTTTATATTCTCCAGGTCTAAAGGGGAATTCCTTGGAACTATTTTGATTTTATTAAATTTATTATTTACAAAGAGTAAAAACAATTCAAATCATTACAGCTTGTCTAAGTTAAAGAGTCTTCATGATACACTTAAATAACAGTGCATGAAAGCATTTAATTAATAAAACATCAGTGTGATGCATCTGTAAGTATTTAGATACAGAAATCAGTAAGAACCAAGTGGTTAGAAGCATCTTAGATGAGTAGGGCATATGATTCTCAACAGGGAATGCTGGTTATCACAGTCTCCTGAAAGTGGTACATAATTTAGAATACCACAATAAATATGAATTAATTTTATATTTAGAAAGAGAGAAAAACAAACGTTCTTATTTTCATAGTACAAATAATAGAGAATAAAGCTTAAAATGCATCATGGCTTGTAGGGATGAGTTTAAACAGATC
>NW_011888800.1:11602914-11619440 GCF_000151845.1 Pteropus vampyrus
AGATTATCCAAATTTAAAATATGGGGCTGTAGTATAGGAGAGCAGTCAGGGTTGGAGGAGTAGGTCTGAAAATCAGTGATATAGCTGTGGTTATGAAATAGGAAATTGTGTGCTCTTCAAGGGGGTGATTCAGAAAGAACCCAGGATGGAAGACCAAAGCTTGAGAGCACTTACATAAACGGGGCCCACGTAGGGAGACCGAGGAGATGTGATTAGAGAGGTAAAAGAATATTTTCTCAAAAATTATAGTAATTTGATAGAACCATATATTTTCTTATTGTTCAAGACCTAGACATTCTGAATATAGTCAGTAGTTTAAATTTTCACTCCTTCGTTTCTCTTTCCATCCAGAACGCTCCTGATTCTGATTTTGATACACATGCATCTGTCTTTTCTGGTCCCTTCTCCTGCATGAATCTTAGCCTGTTCCTATCATCATCTTCTGTCTCTTTACCACAACAAATTACATATGGTCTGGAGATCTAGATGTTGAAGTCCATTGTAAAAAGTTCTATTAATTATACTTCCTTTCATGTCTCCTGCCCCTTCTTTTCTTTCTTCCTCATCCTTTCTTTTCTCTTACGTTCTTCTATATTTATCATTACCTATTATTTTTCTGTTTGTTCTAAGCCTTCAACTCTATGCCAGTCCTCTTAACCCTCCTTGAGTTTCTATAATAGATCAACTTAAATTTATCAGTTGCTTCTTGTTTAGATAAAATCTGTGAGATATTTTTATCAAATTATACTTCTTTCCTTGGAAGCACCTGCTACAGATGTTTTGTAACTTTTTTTTAGCATGATTATCTGAGTAACATGGTTTCTTCCATTTGCTCCTGAGTCACCTAGGGACAAAGAATGTGTTCATTTGGCTCATCTTGTATCTCCTACATCTAGCACAGTGACTGATCAATAAATATTTATCAAAAAAAAAAAAAAAACTTTGAAAGACTTGGCAGTTGTCTCAATGGGATTAGAGGCTTTTGCCATATGTCTCACCACCTTCTCCTTTAATTTCCATAGGACCCAGGAGCTTATGAGGCAAGTCGAGAGCTAGAAGAGCCCCATGTGTTTTACAGCTCTTTGGGTTAAACATTCAGACTAAGTCACAGAGTAAATTTGGATTATGCCAACTTCAGAAAAGAAATCCAACAGCTTAGCAAAGATATCTTGTAAAGTCAAACTAATTATCTATACCAGAATCCACTGATCTGTTGATCGATGTGGAGGATGAACATAATAGCTATTGATACTTAGAAAAAATGAGAGAGTGTGGTTGTTTAAAACTGCCATGAATAGGCTTCAGTCTGACAAACCTTAACGCTCTAATAAAGAAGTCCTTTTTTGTTGAGCTTAGTAAAAAATAACCTTTTCTTGATTTTCCAAAATCTACTAAAATTACTATTTGTTGCCAGCACACTAATATGGCAAAATATTAGCAAAAAATATTAAGTTTAGAAAACAGCTATTTCAAGAGGAGGAAAGCACAGACACGCCTTCAACAACCATGTAGAGAATGTAAACCCAGAGGAAGAAAAGAAATAATTTCCCTGGTATCAAGAAGATCTACTTAGAGCTCATGGGATGAAATTAAGTAAAGGGACCTTAAGCTAAGAATCCTAAAAAACCCTCTTCTTATTGAAGATGTTCAAGCTGTGTCTTAAGCTTCAGAGAAATTGAGAACCACGCCTTTTCTGGACAAAGTGTTAGAAAGCATATTGCAAGAAATATCCTGCTCTGCTGAATTTTATGATCTAGCGAGATAATTTAGAACATAAAAATTTTATTTCAGTCCTTCGTATATTGTGATAAGCTTGTCATCACCTGGTACTGCCATTGAAATTTCTACTAACATCTGCTTACAACTATGTCACTAGCTGCCACATGCTCTGGTGACAATTAAAACATTGTAAATTTATTCTCAAAATAAATGGGCTCGCATAATCCAAAGATTAATAATATTATAATAATGTAATTTTAAATGCCTCAAGATAAAAGCCATTCATCATATAACCCTGGGCTTATTTTTATACCAAGAAAATAAATATATAAACAGGAACAAAGAAAGGAAAGACATCTCTTGAGTAGGTATGCTTAGCACTTTTGAAAACACATGTACAACTTTAGGGAATTGTAGCTAAAAAGGTAAGGGACAGAAGACATGAGTTCAGGTCTGATTTAGGAGACAATGTATCTGGGCTCTTCTCTGTCATAGTTGAGTTGCATTTCACTGGGCAAATCATTAATAGTGTTGGCACCTGTTTTCTCATTTGTAAAAGGAGATAATTCCAGTCTCTCTAGGTTTATAAAATCCATGAGAATACACTTTAGAGAGTCTGAAGGACTCTGCTCATATAAGAGATAAGTAGGAGCATGATCTAAAGAAATCTTATATTTAGCTATTTAATGTGCTTTTAAATTTTTTTTGTTCTTACATTTGAATATGGATGTGTCTGGTGCTCTGGGAATTCACAACACTTCAAACCATGAAATGAAGCCACACTGTGAACACTTAATTAATTTAGAGTAGGTACTAATTCTTAATAAGAACTTTAAAACGTGGTTTATTGTGAATAAACCATAAATCAGAGAATCCACCCACATATAAATGAGATTTGCCTGTAGCTTAGAAAGACTCCCTTTAAACAGGATCTGAATAAAACATTTGAAAACTTTATTTCCAGATTTCTATGGTGAATGACCTCAAGTTGTGAGATAATATTTCAAAATTAGAAAAGCTTCCATTGCCACCAACAGACAAGTTAGTAAGTTATTTCATCAACTCATACTGAAAAAATCATTCATTCATTCATCCCTTCACTGTTTGTTCAGTAAATGGTGAATGAGTATATGGAAGTGCTGGGACTGGTGACAGAGGCAGGCTGCACTCAGCCAGCATGCACCAGTACAGATAGATATGTGTGGCCAGTATCCTAATTGGTCAATGCCTATATATCACTTCTGAATACAAGAATGAAAAGACAAGGCTCTGGCCCCAGGGAGAGTTCCATCCCATTGAAAGGTAGTATGATCAATCCTATAATGAAATAATTCACACTATCCTCACACTTCAATCCTATAATTAAGAGCTGGAAAAGGACATGGAGGACTGCCCTGGGAATATTAAAGAAGGCTTCCAAAGGAAGGTCATAGTGAACAAGAAGGACAAATGGAGCATCCCAGACAGAAGTGGAGAGCATATTGCAGACATGGAGAAAGGTTTGGTAAAAGCAAAGAAGTGTGAGCAAATGTGGAGTGTAGCGAAAACAAGTAATTCATTATTAATGGAGAAGGAAACTGAAGGAATAGCATGCAGGAGATAAGACTGAACAGGAAGTAAAAATCAAGTGAATATTACAAGATTTAGGATGAAGATAAAGGGAAACCATGGAAGAACATTAATGACATGATCAAATTTGTGTTGAGCACTATGCCAGGATGCTGTGTGTGAGAAGAGATGTAGACCTTTCCCTCAGGGAGATTTCTGAAGTTCAAACTTCACAAAACATTCATGTGCAACATAGTAAAGAACATTGCAAATAAGATATACTCAAGTGAAAAGTTCTAAAAGTGCTATTAGGTGGGCTGGATATGAGCTGAAAGTTTTCCAGAAAGATATTTTAGCTCCACTACACTAAAAAATCAATAAGATAATTTGACTTCCATAACTTCTAAAAGTGTTCCTCTGAAGACCATGGGAACATCAACAATTATCCAAAGAATTCGAGATAAAAAAAAAATACCTATAGTACATAAAGAACTTTCATGCCTAGAATCGCCCAGATTCTGTTAGTCTGAGCCTCCAAAGAATTGCTCGTGTCTACTTGGTTATGTGTAGACTCAGTCAAAATTGACATTTGTAACAGCAACTTCTATGGAGCTCAGTAAAATGGTACCAGAGACATGAGAGAGAAAAGGTAAAGAGGGAAAAAAGAACCATGAATGAATCCTTTGCAGTTCTGGCTTTTCTTCAGAGATGGCCATGGTTTTGCCCTTTGCAAAACAGCATTTGTAAACAGAATCCTATATCTACAGATGATCTGAGGGAGTAGCCCAGCTGTGCTTTTCATATATGCACCTAGCTTATTTCAAGAGTGTTTGTTTTATTTTTACAGCTGCAAAGTGTTAGCAATCCAAAAAGAGCTGCCAAGAGTACAATCAGACAAATTAGCTTAGGGCTGGTTTTCATGGTATATTCAAAGCTATTCTAAATAAGTTCCCTGTGTAGTTGCTGAATACCCTGAGTGATCAGAGCTGTTTCCCAAACAGAGTTGGAATGGTTATTTCCCCATTTGCAGCTGCTTATTTGATTTTTAAAAAGACACTTCGTAACATTTTTACATTCCTTAAAAAACTGTTATATATGCGTATGTACAGACTGGGGTTGCTTTTATAACAAGAAAAATGAAGGCATTGCCAGTCAGTGAAATCCTCCTGAAGACCAATCACAGAACTGAACTGCAGGTGCACTTCGGTTTATGGATATGTTATAAAAATTAGCCAATCATAGGTTCCTATAATATTATATTCTGTGTTTCTTAGACTGTCATTATAATATTCAAGAAGTATTCCTCTCCAAAGTGAAATAACCCAGTGGTCCGACAAAGAATATTTTTTGCTGAGGAACTGATTAGACTGAAAGCCAGTCCAGTGGCATCTGGAATATATAAACCCTGGAGAATTTCTATGGCTTCCTAAACTCGGCAATAAGCCACCACCCTTAGGCTCCCCTTTCCCTATAGCTGCACCTCCATTAAGCAGACCATAGAAATGCCTCTTATTCCTGACTCTGCACGTGCAGTTCTTGGACTCTAGCCCTTTTGAAGCTGTTTGTTTTGCCTCATTTACAATGTTTGGTCAAGCCCGTGTGCAACTCACTGTTAAGGACACCGTTGAGCATATGCACTCTTTAGGCTTAATATTTTGCAAACCTAGAGGTTTTAGCATTCCTATTTTCCTTCTTGTCCATTCTAAAAATATAGAATACTATTTTGCTTATAGCTAAGATATTTTTTTTCCTAAGAATTTTTTTGTCAATATTTTCTGCTACTTATAGTCAATACTACATGGAGCAGATCCCTAGAATGTCACAAAAGCACTAGTATCACTTCTGGGGAAACATGACCAGTATGTCAGTTGTTCTCAGCAATGATTTCATGTGTCTGCTCAGATTAGCAATGTATCTTAGAAGAGAAGCCTACAATCAGGTGTCTTTCCTGGCCTTAGGTTGAGCCGGGTGCCCTGCTAGGTGTTCCCACAATAATCTGTAGTTTTACGTTACTGGTAGTTATCTGTTTAGACATCTGTTTTGCTCATTAGACTGACTGTGAGCACCCTGAGGGCAGGGCAGTGCAGTAGGGTACCTTCAATCTAGCACTCTTTTGCATCCTGCATTATCTATGCTTTAGCAGTGTCTGACACGTTATAGATGTTCAATAAAAAATGGTTTTAGAATGAATTAATGACTTTATGACTAAGGATGAACTATCACACGCAGCAATAAAGGGCCTAAATTTTAGTCTAAACTTTCTATGTCACCCTGGACAAATTATTAAGTCAAATCTGTTTTTCTACTACTGTGTTTGGACTAAGTTATCTCTAGTGTTTCCTTTCAGCTCTGGAATTCTATGTCTTATTGAAGGGTTTTTTTTGCCCTATGATTCTGTAATAAGATGTTGACCTACAAAAATTGATTCTGGGTACCTTCACAGTGCCAAATTAAGGTAGGAGAGCATGACCAAACAAATAAAAATAAAGCTTAAGTGATATATATGAGAGATCAGAAGATGAAGACTTGCCAGACCAGAATAAGAGGTAAATTACTCAAATGAAGATGTCATTTTGTTGGTAGATTGTCCTAGAGTATTCAGAAGGCTACCATTGATCAGAAGTTTCCCTATTCATCTCTAATATAGTATATAAAGAAATTATTTTGTTAATGTTGATCACTGGAATCAACCAAACTAAAGACTGTAGGCTCTAAACAAACTCATAAAGAGAACAAACTGATGGTTACCAGATGGGAGCCGAGTCGGGGTGCTAGATAAAAAAATGGTGAAAGGATTAAGAAGTACAAATAGGCGGTTACAAAAAAAGTCATGGGAATTTAAAATACAGCATCGGAAATATAGTCAATAATATTGTAATAACTATGTATGGTGTCAGGTGGGTACAAGACTTATCAGAGAGATCACTCACCTTCTAAGTTATATAAATGTCACTCACCTTGTAAGTTATATAAATGTCTAACCACTATGTTGTACACCTGAAATTAATATAATATTGAATTTCAATTGTAATTGAAAAAAATTTTTAAAGAAAAAAAGAATATAGGCTCAAGGTTAGATATTTTAAATTCAACTAAAACATTTTAATACCTGCTAAATGGATATAACCATTTTATTTTTATAAAATTTTTATATTTTATAAAAACCTATTTTTGTGAAATGAATTGTATTAACCTTACCTGTGGAAAATCAAACAATAATATGCAACATTCAGCATACCTTCTGGAATACCCCAATCCCAAAATACTCCTTTGAAGTGCACTCTGAGTTTTGATAACACAATCATCATAAACACATTTGAGTTAAAATTTTCAAGACCTTTATTAGAATGTAAACAAATATCCTTTTTTGTTCCTTCGACAAATAGCTATTAAATACTTATTATAGACTCAAAAGTGAGTACTAAGTTCAAATAATTCAAATGAGTATTTGTCTCCAAGTCCTAGGAAAGTGGAACTCAAAGGGTGGTTAAACTCTGATGGCGAAAGGAACCAAGAAGACTACTAGAACAGGAAGGACTTTGGAAATACAGAGCAGGGCAGAGTGCTCCCATATGTAGCTCTGGAACATAGACAACAGCTTTAAGGGAGCCAGAAAGATCAGAGAGATAAACATATGGGCAGGGAGACTTGTATTTCCTTTGGATAGCCTTCAGTACAGCGACAGCCTAAGGAAAGTATTATTTTGTCTTAAGAACTCAGATCAGCAATCTGTTAAGTGACCTGAATGGTTTTCTCAATCAATAAGTGGATAGATGCTTTTAAAAGATATCTATATGAAAAAATATAAACCTTCAGAAGGGTAAGTTCTCATTAAAACTATAGATTTACCTAAAACTGCCATATGGGAAATTATTATACATGAATTGGTTTCTTTGCATGATCGTGTGGGGTGAGGAAGAGGAAATGGACCTTTAATTGTACGATTGGGTCAGTAAACAAGTCTATAACTCAGAGCTTGCCAGAAAAATGTAGATATATACCAAAGAGTTAAATTTTTATTTCCAAAATAAATAATGCTTTAGGATTCTGAAGTGACCCAGGGTGATACTCAATTCACTGCGATTGAAAATTGATAAACACATTGGGGGTAAATATGTAACCAATTGAACTGCAAATTCAAGTAAATTAAAATAGGCTGCTACGTTATCCATCACTGGGTGAATACAGTGGACACTTATCAATTTTCACTCCATCTACCAATAGCTTACTCTGGCTTGGATGATCAATAACTAAGGCTATTGGTGGTCTGTCCTGAAAGATAGATTCCTTAGGCTGTAATACCTTACCAGATCAGAGTCTGCCTCATGCTATATCAGCCTTACCACAGGGCAGGTGCAAGACATCATACTTTCTTGATATTAATAGTTTATTAGTTCAGAATATCAACACATATTCCCAATTTGTCAGTTACTGAACTGAATTATGTAGTCTTTTTTACTTCTCATGTCCATGAATAGGTTACTCTAAATCTAGCTTCTGAGATTTAAGTAGACGTGATCAATTTTTAATACATACTCATAGTATCCTTCTTATATTTTATGAAAGCGCTAGGAGATGGGGGGGCGGGGAAAAACATATCTTCTGATATTCAGAGCACAGAATGAATGAAAGGAGCCCTGGAATGAACATCTGAGTACATCCTGTCTTGTTTCAATTCAGATGCTGTCTTCTGTCCTTAGCTTGCAACATCAACTTTTTCTAGTACTTCTCCCTCATTTTCTTCTTTTCCTCCTAGTGCGACAACAGTGCTGGGGCATGTGACAGGCCCCTTCCAGATGGAAGCAGGAAGCAGAAAGCTGCATAGAACTTAAGGTAGAAAAGTGCAGGGGCCTGCGAATAAGTACTGCCTGAAGCTCTTGGCCCCAACACATACACACATGCACACATTTACTACATTTGTGTTGGGATTGGGAGTGGAGGAGGTTGAAACTGAGAGATAAGGGAGTTTTCAAAGTTATTAACTGACATAGGGAACTTTTAGTTAAGGAAATTTAAAACTCCAAAATCATAGAAGTGAAATGAGCTGGAAAATAATGTGACTGATCATACTGGAAAGACGAGGAGGAGTTCAGACTATCACCAAAACCTAATAAGAAAAAGACAGGTATCAAACATATCCCACTTTATGGTCTGGGAAACAGGCTCAGTAAATTATTTAACTTCCCCAAGGTTATAGAACTAGAAAGTAGTGTGGAATTGAGATTCTAATTTAAATTTATCTGACTCCAAAGTTGAGCTTTTTTTTTTTTTTTTATTGCCCTATCTTACCTTCCTAACTAATGAAATCTAGTCAATAAACCCATATTGGACAGATGTAAGTACATATCTATAATTATATTACATCTCTAAGTATTTTAAAATAGGATCCTGTCTCAGTGCAGAACTTGGTTTCAGATTACAATCAAGCATTGGCTTAAGAGTTCCAGTGTGGATGATCTAAAATATAATGCCATGGAACCCAGAGGAGCTCTCCTCCCATTTCCTGCCAACTCTTTACATTTAAGGCATGTCACCAGCACACTGTGGCAATAAAGGAGACACCAATTGTGGTGGGGCATATGCAGTTGTTATTTATCTTAGTAGACATAACTGATCATACTGAACCATTTACACTTGGATTTCCCTTGAGATCAACCATATTCAGCTCCCAGTCAGATGACCAGGGGACATCTGTACCCCTAAGACACAGTCGTATCCTCTGTTCAAAGCTAATTGGTGTCCATCCTGTGACCTTTGCCCTATCACTCAATGTTCCAACCCAGTTCTGTCTAGTACTTGTGCGTCAAGAGCCAGACATTCTAGCTGACAGAAGTAGGCTGTTCCCAGCTTAGCATGCTCTGGGAAGAGTCAGTGGTGGGATCAGTGCTTATAAAAATACACACATACAAATACCTCTGAATTTGTATGCACTTATGAAATGACACTGTTTTTACCCATAAATAAAATTATACATAAATAAATTCTTGTTGGAAAGATTATTATTATTTTAGGGGATCTCGATGTATATGACTAGGGAATCAAGACGGTCTTAAAATATAAGGCGTAAATGAAAATACACTACGCATATCAAAATCCACCATTTTTCAAACCCTCATACTCTACACAAACCCCTGATATGCTTCCAAAAACATTAGCAACAACACCATTACCACTAATCACAGGAGAATTGTTGTGAGGCTAAATTAAAATTCACTGCTTGGTTTTATATAACCCAAAGCTTGAGAAAGACCTTACCAAGTATCTTGTTTTCCAACTTCACTGCTAATTTTTGTGAAACAGCTTGACTGGGATTTTTGCTTTTGTTTTTATTTTAAACATCAAATATTCCAGCACCGCTTCCATTTCTGTGCTATATTGGTCTTTGACTATTTTTTTTTTTTAACTTTCAACATTTGGTAAGTTTCAATAAAATGGAAGAAAATGTGTTCATCCATCTTTGTTCTTTTTTAATAGAGATTTGTTTCAATCATGTTGTTATCTGCACTTGAAAATGGCAGGCTCATAGAATCTTAGTTTGAAGCTCAAAAATGTGCAAACAGCATAAAGGAAAGCTTAGAAAACCGGGCACATTGGCCCAAGGCCTCTAAAATCCTTATAAAAATGAATGTCTAAAACGTTATTAACACCTATCTTCTACCTACACAAAAGTAATGAAAATGACCTCGTTTCAGTTCACCCACATTAACCAGATATAGAAGAAAAGAAGACTCTGTTTTTTCACCTGCATTTGTATTAATAAGTTTAGTCTCGAAATAGAAGATTCTGGAATTTTCTACCTTTGAGGTGGAAACTTGTTTTCCCCCCAGATAGGTAACTGCTGACAGATTCTTCTTGTTGATTTAATTTTATCCCTGTGTCCTTTTATTTGCCACAAGCTATTAGAGGAAAATGATGTGTTTAAGAAAAAACAACATGTTCTGCCTACTACAGTTGTTGGGAAGCGGTGTCAAAATGAAGAGCTTTTCGAACTTTCCTAATTTAGTAGTCGGGAATCCCCAGTGGTGGGCTAAGTGGTAAGAAGATCAAATGGTTGGAAACACAGAAGTGGGTCTGCTTAGTTTCTGAAGCCAAGAACACTTTCAAAGTAGGCTTTAGTAGGTAGCGTGGAGAGGCAGCTGCTACTCAGCTGAGGGAAACTGCTGGTTGCTACATGTTTTTATTATCTTAAAATCCTCACACCTGCCAGAAACACCGCCTTTTGGAACCAGTTCAGCTCTTTCTTGGCCCTCTCCCTTCTAGAAGCAGACACAGAAATGGGGAAGTATACAAAGCGTAGGCAAGGGGATTTGTACATGTTCAAAAATATAGAAAGAGCCATCGCCCTTTCAGTGTAGCTTTCACAGAACTCCCCTGGGTCATCCCAGTTGCCATTTGGACAGTATTCAAAGCAGCATGAATGCACTTAGGACAGCACATTGTGCTCCCAAAAAATGCTTGACAGAATAAGATGTATAGATATATATGTCATATATGTGCCATATGCCCACACATATAAAAACATGCATATGTAAAGATTATATACATGTATACATACATATATCATTTTTCAAACCAAAAATAATATGTTTATTGTAAACATTTAGGAAAATACTGGAAAAAATGATCCCATAAAATTATAATGGACTTTGCTGGGAGAACTTCCTACCTGTTACTATCATCATTATTATTAATTATAGTATATTTATCATCATCAATATTATTAACAACACTAACAGTAGGGCACGGAGATGTCACCCACACTTTCCAAGTCATTTCATGAGGTATAAGAACATGCTGCTGAAAATCATTACGCTTTGATCTGAATCGACTCCTCCAAATCTCAGGGTTGAAAATATATAGTCACTTAGCTATGTGTATCACAGAGTATTCCCCAGCCCCTATGGAGCCAACCAAGTACTTTTTTCCTGTGGCAACTGGCAAATAAAACACGTGGCAGGAGGGCCTGCAGTCAGCTCTTGGAGTGGGGATAGAGGCTCTACCGAGCTTCCCTGCTAGAGGAAACCTAGGAAGCTTTGTGCCAGCTGGGCGTGTGAAGAGACACTTTTCAACCTCTGGCAGAAAGATCTTGGTGCCCTCAAGGGTCCTTTTCCTTCCCCAGCACAGTCTGTTCATTTCCTGTAAAACTCCTTTCTGTAGTACATAGTTGGTAATGCCAGATTCTCTGTGACTACACTGCTATTTCATGTCATGGAGCTAGTATGGGAGCGAGGGAGTCAATCTCATCTTATAGGAAATGGAAGAAATGTTGATTTAAAAAAAATAACCTAGACTATCAACAGATTTTTTTTCACTGTGGGTTTTATGCACAAGGAAATAAATTCATTTATGTGTTACCGAATAGCATAACTATAAACAAAGTCAGTTTTAGAGTTACTGACACAAAGATGATAATTATAAACATTTACAGTACTGGTTGGCATACCCCTTCCTCCTCTTCACCTCAGATGTTTTAACTTTTAAGAAAATAAAATGGGGTCCAGAAGTGTGAGAAGTGGATCTTTCTTCACTATAGAGTGTCATTTACCCTTGAGAGCCTCACATATTTTACCAAAGGTCGTTGAAATATGTATCTCTCACTTGGTGTTCTCTTCTTTCATCCTTAAAAGTACTCCATGGGCAATCTAAATTCTCATTAAGGAGAGAGACGAGAGGTGTTACTGCCCACGTACTCGTCCGTTTGAAAGAATACAGAACAGTTGTTATGATGCCTTATACCCTTTCAAGAGATTTTGCTTTTATTGTATTGTGGGAAGCTAAAGTTGAAAAAGAGCGAGCAAAAGTGATTGAAAAAATAATTTTTCGAGCTAAGGTTTTCTTTCCTTCCAAATTTTGAAGTTTCGATCCAAGGGTAGAATGGCCAGTCATCTTTTCTGGGTCCATTTTTGAATATTAGCAGTGTAAAGTAAAACACAACTCAAATACTCCTCTAACACCACAGGGGAGGTAGAAGAGGCAGAATTATTGTGGAAGAGGGCAAAAGAGAATCATTCCCAGATATCATGTCCTCCTCATTTTTCTCCATTAAATGACAAATAGCTCAGTGCTATTTGCTCCTACTTTCAGTTAATTTTGCATATAGATCTCGATGGAAACAACACCTTTTTTATAGGACACAAAAGGTGTCCCCTAATATGAGAACCCAACTACAGCAAAAGAATGCAGGCGTGCTCTTCTCCTGAGAACCTCTGTGACCAAATCCATCTCCATTAAAGGGCTGATCCAGTATTAAGTAGAAACCTCTTTTTTCCATCCACCCATCCATGTGGGCTGCAATGGACCAATGAGCATTTTATTCATCAAATATACCCGTAGAGCAGTTCCTTTTTCAAGCTCAAGTAATCCTTAAAGCTCATTTGCAAGAATTATTCCAGGGGTACGTGGTGCCTGTGTTATTATCTCAGTCACTTTTTTTGTGGCTGGGAAAGTAATGTCCTATAAACCCCAAGAAGCTGACACTTGTGATTGCTGTCCCCAGCAGAAATTTCCCAGAACGAGATCAAAATTCTATGTGGAAGAAAGGGTAGAAGTAAATATGGCATTTTCATTTTCAAAAGTGCACATTTGCTATAAAATGGACATACATTATTCATGACATTATAATAAAAATCAGACAAGAATTATCATATATGAAAGGTTAAAGCTATGATTTTTTCTAAGAGCTAGAACAACTCAAGATACCAAGAAGCTTTGCTCTTTACAATTCCAGTTATATGGAGGTTTTCACCTTTTGATTGCATCGATTCAAACATTTCTATCTTGGACTCCTGAGTGACTCATGTGAAATGAGTTGCTGGCCCTGGTCCAGTTTCTCACAATTAGATGACCACAACTCATGATCCGTGTTGGTGGGAGCTCAAAGAGGTTACCTATTGTTTGGCCAGCCAGGCGCACACTTATTCCCTGTGCTATTCTGCAGCCCAGGACTCTGCTCCATGCACAACTCCATGGGTGGTCCTTTGTGTATCTGGTTAGAGGTGGTTGGTAGGATTGTGGGAGGGATGGACTGAATATACACGTATTTTCACTGTGGTTTTTCAGAAGCTCTTAGGCCATGGCAAAAGCCAGATGGACCAACAGTAATACACAAAGGCCAATGTCCTGTCCGGAATAAATGAGACTACAACCTCCTTGGGAGCTGGGTTTTAGGATTGAGGCAGAGAACTGAGGGAAAGGAGAGAGGGGAACGAGGTGAGAAAGCATGAAGACTGAACTGCTTGCAATATCTTAGTGCAAGGGCAAATATTTGACTGATGTCCCAACTCTTCACTCCACTCCAAGTCTAATGTCTGTGGTTATGTATGTGTGTGTCTGTGTATGTACTTACATTTGAATGCTGCAGAAACAAAAGGGCTTCAACCAAGACCAGAGATTCAGAAATATAGTAAATGCTTTAGAATTATGTATAATCTTATTAAAACCTTATAAATAAATGTGTTGCTATGAAACTGGAATATACAGAGGTGTAAATGAACTTATTTATTGTGAGAGGTCATGTAAATTGATAAAACACTTTGAAAAAAAGCAATTTGACCTTAGGTATCAAGAGCTACCAAAGTAAAACGTGCATATGTTTTAACCTGATAATCCCATTTATGGGACTCTAGCCCAAAGAAATGGAATAAAAGAAAGAAAAAACCATAAGCATAGAAATGTTCACCACAGCACTATGTATAATAGTGAAATACTGAAACCATCTAAGTGCCCAACTGTAGAAGAATAGTATAATGAATTATGGTGCAGTCATTCAAAAGAATATGTGAAACCTATTAAAATGACAGTGTGAAGACTATATAACAACACTAAAAATGCATAATATAAAATCTGAAGCGAACCACGATATTGTGTGTACACTGTAGTTGCAATTATGTAAAAATGTAAATGTGTATAAGCAGAGACAAAAAAATGATAATGAGCAACAATAAAATAGCTATGAAGAAGATATGATAGTACGTGATTCTTTTATGGCTTATGGCTTCCAATATACTTTTTAACAGTAATGGGGGTGGGGAGAATGAGCTAATCATCAAGAAAATGGAAAAAAAAACTGGTAGGGCAAGGCGTGAAGAAGCGTGTGTATGTGTGTAAGCATGCACACATGCATATATTTCAGGTTTCTCAGGGGGCGATGGCACTTTTAAATCTTAAATTCCAAATTGTGATTGCTTGAAAAATAAAGATTTTGAGCATGAGAACCATGACGGTGAGACATTTCATGAGCACCGAATTCAAGCAAAATTACAAGGAGATAAGTTTGATTTTATTTCACAGTGGAAACCTTTTTCAATTTTATGCCCGTAGTCATAGAACTAATCTTTCAAAAGTTGCAGGTGAAATTACTTAAAAATTTGTCACACTTCAAATGACAGTTTTGGAGCTCTAAAGAACATAAATATTTTTACTTTATCACATAATTGCCTCTAACTACTAGTTAATTTAACTATATGGCTGTAAAATTGTTTTCCAAAGTGATGATGTCCCAGTGGGGCTGCATAAAACACCTTTTGCCCACACCCACACCTATCACCTTTTTCCTTTTAGCTGGCATGTTATAGCCCTGCTAATAGTGCACATTACCTGCCTGAAAGAAACATTTTAAAGCTACTGATGTATTGTACCAGTGAATATTGGACTTGAAAGAAAGAACACCAGGGGCGTAAAAAGACTTTAAGTCATGATTAGAAATGAAGCTGAAGTTGTATTCAGGGTGCTTCATTCAGCTGTGTGTGAGGACAAAGCATTTTTTTCCTATATTATTTCCATCTTAAGAAGGGCATTTCAATGTTGTTTGATAAGAAAGCAAAAGAATGTTAAAATGTTTGTAAACAATTAGATCGCATCTGAGAGGCTTACCCAAACTGTTATAAAAAGTGGGTTAAATATAAAGATGTTATTTGAGAAATATTAGGTCCAGGAGAAAACCACCCCAGGGGCAATGCATTTCAGGTGCATTGTGTTCTTAGTAAGGATATTAGGAGGAAGAGTGACAAATGGGAGTGACAAGAGGAGAAAGGTGAGGATGAGACAGGGTATAGAACAGCATGAGAAAGGAAACGAACTTCTATTTCAGCACATACAGGGTTTGAATTCAGCTGTTCCAGCGAAGAGTCCATATTCATAATCATTATTCTCTCCAGCTTCCCTGCTTAGTCATGAGAAAAGAGACAGAAGACTGTAGTTTGGCCTGGAGAAGAGCAGGTACAAGGTGTGGACGCAAGGTATATGAGGAAATGATGGTCAGTCGGTGTAGTGCTATGGAACAAAAGGTTAGCACTTTGGAAAGATGTTCTTTGGAAAGACAAGGGTGTAGCAATGAAAGAAAACAACTTTGTCACAGGTTAGATCTGCCTAAGCTGGTTCATGGCACTACTTACATAAGAAATATGTGTCTATGATTTCAGCATTCAGTTTATTTTTAATGCCCAAAAAGGTAACCTTATGTTTTCACTCTTGTCATCCTGCTGCTCATTTTCAGCAAGACATGTGACTGCAAAGCCACACCCAAAGTGACACACGGATAATGAATGGTGGCATTACATGAAGGAGGCACAGACCCTGAGGTCCTTCATTGTTAAGTCACTGCTGTAGGTCACATCTTTGATAGTCTCAGGTGAAGATTTTGTTTTGGTTGTGTAGCTTCTGTGTATTTTCTCTAATAAGCCCTCAGTGGGGAAGTTCTGAAGCAAGGAGGTCTGGGTTCTTGGGGGATTATGGTGATCCTAGTATGAAACTATACTCAGCAGGGCTCCATCCCAGATAAATGATTCATAATTATATGTGAAAAGATTTTAGCTGCACATTACTTTTGCTCTGATTGAAAATAGCTTTGTATCTCACAAGAAGGCAGTATTTTCTGGACAAGAATGGAGACTTCCAAGCAGTCTCATTTTAAGGATTAAATTCAGAGAATGAATAATCAACCTTTTACTTCCAACAAGGGAGATAGATAGACTGGAGCCACTTCGCAGGGAGGACATTGAACTGGTTTGAATGCATAGGACATTGGTTTGCGTAGTCTGAGGTATGTTAAATTTTGTTTGCAGGACCCAGATTTACCCTTTCCAGATGTCTTAATTCTGCTCATCCCCAACCACCTCTATAATAGCTTCTCCTACCTCACAGTCGCATTTCATGTTCTCATAACTACTCTCTGTTGTAAACTGTCAGGCCCTAAAGAACCTGTTCTTTCAAGGTAAACTGATAAATTAATTCAATCTAACATCTTAATGGCACGTAACATT
>NW_011888800.1:11622450-11625575 GCF_000151845.1 Pteropus vampyrus
AAACTTACACCATTTGAAGAGAAGTGTAAAACATCTTTTCATGATTCCAACTTTTCCAAAAGTATAAGACATGATCACCAATCAGGCAACCATTCACTTGATTATATTCAATTCAACCTACTAACTGTAAATTGTGCTCTAGTTATATCTAAGATTTGGGTAAAATCTATGAGACATGCAAAATAATAATAACTTTGCTTCTGCCTTCAATAAATGTGATCTCCCTGGGGAGATAAGAAAGAATGATGTATAAAAAGAATAGTTAGGAAAGAACATGTGATAGAATCTGTGTAATTTCCAAAAATAATGGCAAAAATAAAAACCAAAGCATTCAAAGAAGAGGGAAATTGGAGCGGGTTGAAGTAATTAGCAACAACTTTATAAAGGAGGATGATCTTGAGCAGAGTCTTTGACTGGTTTGAAAAGAGGGAGATAATACATTCCAGAGAATGCTAATAGAGGAGAAAACTCATAGGTGCTTGATTAAGCTTGTTATTTTCTGGAGATATAGCAAGAGATGAAGGTCTTATCCATTTGTTGGGCTCAGCCATCTCCAAAATTGGTCTAGTCTATTTCCCAAGCTGCTAGGACAAAAGGCATTTGGGGAAACATCATTGTAAGGATACAGCAAAGAATCAGTGAACAATGCTGAGGAAATCAAAGACAAGACTGTTAAAACAAACAAACTCCTGAAATAAGAGAATCTCTTTGAGCATCTCAGAATGGGGAGAGTAAACAAACTCTGTCCTGAAAAAAAACTAACTACAAGACTGGCCAGAAACAACAGAAACGACCATCTTGTGCCATCAAATCAACCAAAGGTACACAACAAATTAAGAAGCATTTATTCTTGAAAAATACTAAACTTCAGCTAAAAACAGTATAAGTCTGCAGTATTCTTGTCAGTGGCTTCTCCCATCTCTCTCTCAACTCTATTTGCTCATGAAAACCAGGAACCTGCTAACCATGCTGGAGAATGCTTGCCTGTATTGGAGCATTGGAAGATAAAGTGGTCAGCTCAGTAGCAAGCTAATAGGGAGATACAGAGGCTCAAATCACTTGGGGTTGATGTCCTATTTGGGTCAATCAATGGATTGGACTGTCAGAAAGGCTAGAGATTTAACAGGAAGTTCTGGGATGTGAAATACGCATGAAGGATTGATAAGCATTCCACATGTCCTAAACTGACTGGACACTGTGCAGATGTGCAGGAAAGACTGGGACAGGCTCAATCTATCCAAACATTCCTGGTCAGTGAAGTATACACACATTCTTGGAGGAAATAGAAGAAACCCTAGAAGGAAGCACAAGCCAGGACAAATTTTGAGAATGGCCCGATCCATTCTATACCCAGTCTATACCCAGATCCACTATCAGAGAATAGAATCCTTATTGGATCAAGGTGTTTGAGCATAACTTCTGACCAGTCTTTGCTTAAACACTAAGCTATGCAAACACTTAGGAAGTTGGCTTAAAAATAAAAACAAAACAAATGAAAACACTGAGTAGAGACATCAAGCAGCCATGACTTTCAATGAGACAAAACAAACGAATGAATAAAATAACAATGAAAACATTCCTCTGGAGAGAAAAGTCTGGATTATCTAAAATGTAATAAAAAAAATTTCAAAACTTGTAAAGAAACAAGGAAGTATGGTCAATATTCAGGACAGAAGGGTGGGGAATGGCAGTCAATATAAACTGCCCCAAATATTGGATTTAACAGATAGTGACTTCAAAATAGATTTTATTAATAAGTTCAATTAACTAAAGGAATATGTGCTTGAACAACAAAAGGAAAACATGACAACAATGATTCAACAAATAGAGAATTTCAATTAAAAGATAGAAATTATAAAAGGAGACCAAAGAGAATTCTATAGCTGAAAAAAATCATAATATCTGAAATAAAAAAAAAAATTCACTTAGAGGACTCAAGAGCACATTTGAGATAGAAGTAGGCAATAGTTAACATAAAGGAAGAAAACAAAGAAAAAATAGACGAACAAAAAAGACATGGGACAAATAGAAAACAAATAGCAAAATAGCAAATGTAAATACCATCACATTATTAATTACAATAATTTCAATAATACACCTTACTCAAAAGGCAGAGATGATCAGACTTGATAGCAAAGAAGTATACGCTGTCTACAGGGACATGCTTTAAACTGTGAGACAAGAAATCTAACTAGAGAGAAAGAGGGACATACATAGATGCAAATTTCTTAACAAAATTAATTGACTTTTGCAAAATATAAAAAAGATTTAAAATCATGACCAAGTTAAATTTATCCCAAGAAAGAGTAATTAGTTAGCATCCAAAAATAAATTTGCATACTAAAATAAACAAACAAACAAACAAACACATGATAATTTCAATAGATACAGAAAAGGCATTAACAAAATCCAACACTCATTGATAATAAAAACTCTAAACAAACTAGGAAAAGAAGAAAACTTAGCGTGATAAAGGACAAAAAACCTAAGGCTAACATTATCCTTAATGCTGAAAGACTGAAAGCTTTGTCCCAAAAATCAGGAACAAGTTAAGGATGTTCATTCTTGCTACTTCCATTCAACATTGTACTAGATGCTTCACTCAATGAAATCATTAAATAACAATAACAAGAATAAAAGCTTCTAGAATAAATAAGCCAGTTTGACAAGATCACTGGACACAAAATCAATCTATAAAAATCAATTTTGTCTATATACCAGCAAAGGTAAAACTGAAAGTGAAATTAATAAAAAATTTTTACTTACAAGAACATCAAAAATAATAAAATAAATTGAGAATAAATTTAATAAGAAGTACAAAGTTTACACAGTAAAAATGACATGAAATTGCTGATAAATTTAAAGCCATAAATAAATGGAGAAATATTTTATTTCTATGGATTTGAAGACTCAATATTTTTATGATACCAATTCTCTTCGAATTTATTTATTAATTCAATGAAAGTTCTATTAAAATCACAGGAGGATTTTGTCACCTGGACTTCTGACCAACTGACAATAGATCAGAGAGTCCAACAACCCCCTCTCCTCAGGTTCAATTAATATGTTAGAGTGGCTCACAGAACTCAGATAAACATCTTACTTTTATTGGTTTATTTTTAAAA
>NW_011888800.1:11626040-11635895 GCF_000151845.1 Pteropus vampyrus
TATGTATTTCATTATCCCACAATTTTCTACCTTGTGTTAACATTAAGTCTTCATGTGCCTTATCTCTTCCTCTATCTCTTCTTCTTGAGGGTATTACCAAAGTAGGAAATAAGCCTTCCCATTTTTTACTCCTGGTAGGTTCTAGAACTTTCTGGCATGTAGAAGATCTTAACCAATATTTATGGAATTAATAAAAGTATCATATTTACATAAGTATGTACCATCATAAAGATCTACACAGTGAGCATCTTTCCCAAAGACGACTCTTTGGCAGTAGGTAAGGAATTCCCCTCAAACCCTCCTTCACCCTGACAATGACAAGAGTCGGCAGGTGAAAGCCTCTCCTTTTTTGTGTGAGCATAAATTCATGATCAGTGTCTCCTATGTCATGTCTTCTTTGAGAGGTTCTGACCACCATCTTAATTATGAAATCAGAGAAGCCTGACCCTACTTCCTATGGCATCTCCAAACCACCACCTTTGTTGCCCATTTGTAAACCCTGGCGTTCATTCATTCATTCATTCATTCATTCATAGGCTTTTAGTCTGTGTACCACGTACATAATGCTGTGCAAACCTCCTGGAATATAGTAAAAATACAAAACGCAAGTGTCAGCCTGCCCGTGTAAACTTGCCATCTCCTTGAGAGATGTGACCCCCTCCCTGGAGGCAAGAATGAGAAGAGAGGGTGGTGTTGAGGGTTTTGGTTTCCAATCCCACTTCTGGCATGGAACTGTGGGAACTTAGGCAATTACTTAAACTCTAAGCCTCTATTTCTTTATTTGTCATATGATAATATAGGATATGAATGTAGATTCCTAACCCCTTATCTGCAATTTCAAATTCCAGAAATCTCTTAAAACAGAGACTTTTTAAAATAAAATTATTTATTTGATGTCAAAACCTGACCTGATCTGAACTTGGTTAGCTGTAAAACCTTACTTGAACTGATGAGAAGCTATTTTTAGTGTTCATTTAATCTGACTTAATGAGAATATTCATACTTTTGGCTGAAGAAATACAAATGCGTTTGATTGCAGGATGCTACCCCAGATGCTGTTGGGAATGTTTTATAATTCATAATACATGTACAATGTTGCCTTTCTAAAAACTGAACAATCCTGAATCTGGGAGACATCTAACCACAAGTATTTTAGATAAAGTTTTGAGGTCTTGCCCCTACTTCTTGGGGTTTTTTTTGTTTTTGTTTTGTTTTGTTTTGTTTTTTTTGGATGGGAAAAAATTAAATGAGATAACAAATGTGTAATTTATTATGTGGTGCTCCCTTTTTTCCTTTTCCTATCTCCATCATTGTAAAATTCCAGAAAAGTACCATTGTAAATGCAGAATATGTTTTATTCAGTGCAAAGCAGGAAGTCATCAAAATGTATTTTCTTCATCCCTCCGCTTCCCTTTAGACCTTTTCTCCCATCACTTTTGGTATTTCTCTCTTGGTTATCAAGTCTGTTACTATACATACGTTTTTTCTTCATTTTCAACTGAGTTATAAAAGTTTAAATGTTTTCTAAAATCTCAAATCCTAAAGAAATACTCTCATAATATAATAAAAGAAGCAGCTTATCATACCAGGGCTTCAGGCCTTCACTGTCACTCCCTTAGCACATGACCTTGGGTTGATCACGTAATCTCGTGGAGACTCAGTGATCTCATCATCAAAATTGAGATAATGTCTGACACCTGACAAAGGCTGATGGCTGAATGAGGCGATCTCTTGAGGTCACTTCCAGGAATAAAATCTGAGTTTCTGGGTCCAACAAGAGACAGAGGACATTCCCAAAGTCTTTGGATTATGGTGTTTGGTCCTCCACTTGCTCTGCTAACCTCATAATGAGTCCAACTCAGGCCACACTGAGTAAGGGAGGGATCCCTTTTTGCCAACAGTATGAATGGAAAGGGTATAAGGCAGATGATGGGAAAGAGAAAATGACAATGAGGAGTGAAGGCTGAAGCGTGGTCACTTGAACTAAGTGTGCTTTGGATCAAGAAAAGGACAACCAACTGAGAAATTACAAAAATTTTAAACAAGCATGGAAAGCCATATGGCCAACGATCACGTGGGAAAATGCTCAACTTTACTAATGAGAGAAACGCTAATTAAAACAATACATGATATTATTTAATCCTTAGAACAGGCCAATTCTGATTTTGAAGAGAACATAGGTATATCACAACTTTCATAGACTGCTGGTAGAAATGTAGATGAAAGTGCTAATGTCTAACGAAATTGATTATGCTTATACTCTGTAAACTATCATTGTCTCCTCTGGGGAAACTATTTCAGCTATGGCCATGTTCACCTTGGTAGCAGTGTTTACTGCAACCTGTAATCGGAAACCGTGCAAATGCCTGTCGGCAGGAGAAAAGATAAATTGTAGCATAATCAGATGGTGTGGTACCATTAAATAGCAGTAAGACTGATTTAATGTTGAGTGACAGTGCACGTTTGACATGGAGTATCTCTGTAAATTAAAATTTACAAAACAATTCTTAATCATTTATTTAAAATTAACAAGCAAGAATTAGGCCCACTTTCCATTAATTATGCTGGTTCCTATAAGGGGGAAAGAAAGAATGAGACTGGGAAGGAAAACATAAGGGAATTCTTTATCTGTAATTTTATATTTCTTTCACAACTACATCTCAAGTAAATATGACAAAATCTTCATACTTACTCATTTCAGGTGGTAAAAACATAAGGGTTTGTTATGTGCCCTCAGTACTCTTTTTGAATTTTGCTTTGTTTTGTTTTGTTTTACCAAATTAAAAACTATCAACAAAAATAGGCACCAAACTTAGTGATACCGTGTTCAGAGCAAGTTGCTTCATCTTACAAATTAGGATAGCAATTTCATGTACTTCAGGTAATTTCAGAGGCTAAGTGAAATGACATACATAAAAAATGCTTTTTAAAGTATGGAGTAATATGTTATTATTAATATTATTATCATTATCATCAATTCTTCACTAATGAGCATTAAGAACAGCAGTTTTTAAACTGTGCTCCATGGAAGCCCACACGTCTTCATGGGACCCCAAGGCCTCTACGAAGCTTCTGTTTGGGGAAGCAGGAGTTCAAGTCTCATGATATATTTCAATTTGAAAATCTTCAGTTTTTATCTGTTTTCACTTTGTTCTTCCAAATAAAGTTTTCTTTCAAGAAAATGTATATAGCTCTATAATAACTATACGTTTTTCAACCATCACATGAAGTTGTAAGAAATGCCACATTTTTAAAAAATTAAATTAAATCTAATTTTGATTCTGCATCTCCATTCCACCTGGCTGATGAGAAATCCAGTTCTGTTATTACTGGCTCTGCCTTTCGGCTCTGCCCTCTATTTTTTACATTCATGCAAGGTTCTAGAGGTCATATGTGAAGTAAAACATTTCAAGAGAACCTCTGGCCTACAGTGCACATGGTTGTTGATGATGTGCTTTTCGTACAAGTTGATATGAGCCCTGAAATGGTCTGGAAGACCTGAATGACCTGGAGCACAGGACACTTACAGCCACTGGAGACCAGGTGCTTGGGTCAAGCTACCCGAGGGGACCACACGGCATATCTGAGAAGGACAGACACCACTCCAGGTAGAGGTGCCAAGTAGAGGTTCTTGATACTCGAGGACCCTCAAACATATTCCCCTTCTAACTTTGGAGCTTCACTCCCCCAGAGTCAACTACTTCCACTTTTATAGGAACACAAAACCTGGTCACCTTCTTGGAGCACAGGAGGGAAAGGCAACGAGAGAAATACACACGTGCGCACACACACACACACACACACACACACACACACTAATACTTTAATAAATTATTGTGTGGTGGATGTTTTTGCAAAGATTTGAAAATTACTGACACAGAGCAGTATTCCCCGGCGTTTTCTTTTTTTTTTTTTCCTTTTTAGTGCAAGGCTTCTTATTTAACATTAACAAATTTCAGAACCCTTGCTGCCCTACTCATCTCCCCTCAATTGCCTCAGCAGTTATTTGTTGTGTCTTTCAGTTGAGGAAATGCAGAGACCTGTATGTTCATAAAGCCCTTAGGCTGACTTGATGCTGCATGTCCTGTACCCATGCATGTGGCCTATGGGGCCATTACTCACCTGGATCAGGCTTTAAGTGTCATCTTCTAGTGAAGTGATGCATACGGTTAGGGGGTGTACTCATTGGGTTGGAAGTAGTAGTTCAGGCTTCAAATTAAATTGTGACCCATTATCACATCACACTACATGTAGTAAACTCTGCAATGACGCATTTGTTGTAAATCCTATAATTGCCTTGTGAATGGTACAATCATATAAATTTTTTTTTATGTGATTTTTGCTTTGTTTAAATGTAAATATTTAGATATGCCACAATTTGTGAAATTTCATTTTGGCTCTTCTCTGTTTTTTAATATATCTTAGGCTGAAAAAAGAAAAGTAGGTTACCACTTGACTCCCGAGATTTCCCTAGGGCCCTCTGTATCATAAAGGATTGGACCTCTAATTTGATCATCGCCTTGCTTCTCAGCCTCTGCTGGTCAGCCTCAGCGCCTCATCCCTCTTTGGCCATAGCCCTGGCCTCATTTGGTCAGTGACATCCTCCCCAACCCCCATCCTCACTCTGGTACCAAAGCTGTACTCCAATCAGTTCTAAGCCCAAGAGGCTGTCCCTTGATGCAAGACAAATTGGGGTACTTTGCAGCTCAAATGATTAAGTTGTGGCCAAAAGACAGAGCAAGGTCAAACCTAATGCCTTAGCTGGTGGGAAGAGGCAAGGGAGACACAATGATCGAGAAGCCTGACGCTGTGAAAAAGGCTCTGAAAAGAGTCACTGAGGTGCAGATGCTTTTGTGCTCTGCCAAATATATGCATCTGAGGCTGGGGAGTTTAGATTCTATGAACAGATCAAAAAGTTGACATAAATTTTAGATGGTATACAATCCAAAATGGAACAAAATAACAAACTTCATCTAAATCCCACCTCCCCATCCCCACTTCCCTCTTTCCCGTCTGCAAGATCTGCCTCAATCTTTATCTTACACATTCACCATGACTTTTTTTTAATTGGCAGGGTCATAAGTTTCTTTCTCCCCAGCCCATTTATTTGAAACATATTTGAGGCCAATTTTAAGAGTGTAGCTACACTCACGCTAACCGGAATAGAAAAAAATCTCAGAGCCCAATTTGGAAGAAAGCATTTGAAAATAAAACAAAGGATATTTTCAGAGGCTAATGTTCCTGGAATTTATACAAGCGGTCACCACGGCCACTGGTCTTGACAGTGCCAATTACAGATGCTTTTGCTGTCTGATTAGAGAATTCTTGAGTTCAGAGCACTATATTGAGTCAAAGGGTAGGTCTTTGAATTCTGATTAATGAATTTGATTAACCATTTACAATTACAGAGTGATTAAAAACATCTCAGCACCATCACTGATCATTAATCTGTATTTAAGAAAACTAAATATTTGATACTGAGAGCTATTTTGTGGCTGGGATGGTTTCCTGAAAAAGCATTGCAGAAAATATTCTGTTAAATAGTTTTACTTAACAGCTGTGGTTTAAGCATATTTAGAGTTCCAAAGACATTGGATAATGTTCACAGGAACCACAAACCTTAAAGTTTGTAAGATCCTTGTTTGGTGAAGAATAAGAAATTGCCCAAACGTTGGTTAAATTATGAAAATATAAGGTCTTTTGGACATTCAATATTAAGCAAGTATGTATCTCTGTGTGTGTACATGCATGTCCTTTAGTTCATCCCTACCTGGAACTAATAAAAAGATGATTTGTTCTTCTAGCAAAAAGTCCTTGAAAAACAAAGCCTATTATTTTCTGGTTGGAGCTGAGTTTCCTACCCAATATTTAGTTCAAAGTATTACAGAAAAAGAAGCCAAATTACACATTGTCATAGGTTTAGAACAGCATCACTCTTGCCTTTAGATAAGGTTGAAAATTTCAGCTTAAGAAACACCTCCTTGATCATGAGGTTGTATACATTTCTGAAAATAAAGGTCATTCACTTAGTACAATCACCTCAGGATTAGATGTCATCTCCAAGGAATAACTCCATCCACAATTTTTCTTACAATGAATCTATGACAGTGATTAATTTCCTCTGAACAAATTTATAGCAAATGAGGGTTATAGGTCATTTTTAATTTTTAAAAGACTTTTTAAGCCTCAACTATTTTTAGAAATAAATTATTTGACAATTATATGACAATTATCTTTGTCACTTTTTAAACTTATTATTATGGTATAACATACATGTGGAAAAGTGTATGGATATTTTGTAATTTTATCATTGTTTTATTACTTAGATTGTTGATATTTTCCAATGAAAGATTTTATTTTAGGTGGCAATGTCTGTATTGAGCACAGAGGCTGTGATACATCTTGGCCCTTCCTTTATTGGCACACCTCTGACACCATCTTTCTGATGAATACCTACCACTCTCTCTTTTGCTTTCTTAGATAGCTAAGATCACCTTTCAGAAACAGGAACTTCTCTAGTGACACATTAAGAATCAAATCATATGCATTCATGCACTTGGGCGTACAAACACATAAGCATGCATAGCTGTTTCTTTCAATACAAACACAAAATATGTACTATAGCTTTTCCAGGAAGTCTTAACGTATTTGGAGCTCTGTACTCATTATTTTTAATAAGAAAATATTTATTTCAGTAAATAAATCATTCGTTCGTTCAATGAATGTTTCCTCAACTTTGGCCAGACACTGTGCTAGATATTAAGGGAGATGTAAAGTCACATATGGCAGAGTCTCTCTTCATGGAATTACATTCTGGATTAAGTCAAACTATAACATTTGAAAATCTATTAAATATTAATATTTAAAAATTTTTGATACTTGAAAAATAATAAAGCTTTGTTTGTAAAATAAAATTAATCACTGAATTATTAAATGTTCTACATGCCCAACAGTTTGATAAGCATTGTGTGTGATAAAAGGAAATCAAAAGTATTTAAGATGTATGGTACCTTAAGCTCAGGAAGAAACAATGAGCACAAAATTGTGGGGACAAAAGGGAATTTTTAAGTTAAATCAAAGAAACAAATATTTAACATTTTAATGTAATGAAAATCAATAGCTAAACTATAAAACATACTTAATTAAAAATGAAATAGTACCCATTTATAAGATCTTTTAAAACAACTGACAACTCACAAAGTTTTTATTCTATAAAACAAAGTTAGGAAAAGAAACTAAAACACTAAAAATAAACTTTATAAAACAGTACCTGGAAATTATTTTACATGAAAGACTTTCATTGAATTAAATACTGGTCTTGTAATTGCTGAAAGGGATCCTTATTCAATCGGTCAAGTCCTATGATTTCTCCTTTTAAGACATCTTATGAAAATGCCCCATCTTGTCCATTCCTTCTTCCATGCCCTAGTCTAGACCTGCATCTTGAGTCACACTAAGATTACTGTTGTGTATCATTGCTGGTCTTCCCTTCCATCTCTCATAGCTAACATGACATTGAATCTCCCTAAAATGCCACTATTAAAACATGTTTTTGGCTCACCATCAGCTGGACTCTTTATACCTAACAAACTACATCTGAACTTAGCCTGGCTTTAAATTTCCTTAGGAATCAGCCTTGCCTACTCAACTTGTTTTCCCACCCCTCCCAACTCTAAACCCTCAGTCTCATAATGTTGACATCTAGGTGACATTCAAGCTACATTATCCATTTTCTACTCCACGCTTTTGATTTAACTGTATCCCTCACTGTTGATACCATCTGTACTATGTCTACCCAGTACAAATCCATTAAGTCTTCTGTGACAAAGCTAGCCTGCACTGGGCTCTCCTTTTCACAAGATTTTCATTTCCCACATCATATACTGTTCTCATAAGCCTATTGTTATCTCATAGGATTTATATTTCTAGACCCAGCACTCAAGAACTTGGGTCCTGGTGTCAAGCAAACTGGATTTAAATTCTGGTTCCATCAATGACTTGCTTGACTCTAGAGAAGTCACGTGACTTTTGTCTAAAAATGGGAACAGTAATAGTATCTATCCAGTCCAGCTATTGTGAATTGGTGAGATGATGCACCTGAAGCCCGTAATGTGTTTCCTGGCATGCATTAGCTCTCCATAGTTGATAATTATTTTTAATCATTAAGCAAGAATCTTAATGACGGATCTTGCAGGCCGATATACAATAAAACAATTATTGAGGAAAATCTAAGTTCTTTTGGAGAAAGATTGATCTCATTCTCAGGGCTCTAGTGTCTCCCAATTTCTCCTCAATATTAAGAATGGTCAGTATTCAAAGAGTAGTATTTGGTCTAATTTGGATCTGAATACACTGATGTACCCTGAAAATGACCAATGGATTTTAGTTTCGGCTAAATCTTGGTTCAAATTGTAAAATCCAAAGAATTTTTAGCTTCTTGACAAGCAAACATAACATTAAAAATATGCCAGAATGTTTACTGAATGCAAAGACTTTCAAGTGGTGTTTGCTAAGCTATATTTATGAAGTGAAACCAGATCTGGTGATCAGATCACTGAGCTAATGGAAACAAGGGCGCTGCGAACACAATTGTCATTTCATTCATCGAAACAAATTAATCGTATCAATTATGTAGTAATCTGTTCCAATCTATCTCTTAGTTCTTTTGAGGGTACTGAAAGAAGATCAGAGCATTCATAGCTTTCTCCCAACATGTAGTCTTTCTTAAACAGACAATATTGTAAAGCTGCTGGGCAGGGAGAAGGTAGAAATAAAGTCATTAAGAGAGTTAAGATAGCCTTAGCTCAAGTTTCAGCAAAACCCAGATGTGAAGAAGGCTTAAGAGGCCCAGGCTAGAAGGCATGGGAAGTTGCAGGTGGATGGAAGCTTAGTATAAGAGGTGAGCTAGCAGTAAGGGCTTTGAGGTAGCCTCCACAAGATCTTGTAAAGAATTTAGTAAATACTGGTAACTCACCTTCGTAGATATAGAAGGTAGGTAAGGAACATGTACATATAAACATTAACGGAAAGGAACATATTGTAAGGACTCTATACATATATTTCAATAAATACATACCATCTTTTCTGCTCCCCAGTTTTCTCAGTTTGGCTTGATAGGGAGCCATGATAGAGAAAATTCTGGATTTACCTAAATGAAACATTTTCATCACAAAAGTTTTTGTATGTCAAAATGATTCACAATAACATTTAAACTGCAAATTTTTGACAGCATTACTAATCAATCATGATTTATTTTTAAAAAAAATTTCAGGAATCGATTTATTGTCTGTACTTACTTTTCATTTTAACTGAAACTCACCTTTTATAATCTTTAGAATCCAGTTGGGAATGTCCTTTTTTACATGCAGAGTAATAGAGATATAGAACTGAAATAAAGAGAAAGTAAAATGACTTATTAAGACTATGATCCAAATGCAACTGAACTCAGCACATCTTCCCATCACAGGTAAAGGACAAATACCTGCAAATAGGGGCTAATGCAGGTCCAGGCTCCAAGTCAAGCCCCCAGGCGTAGCTTCAGACTCAAAATGAGGATGTCGATGATGAGTGTGGTAGGAGGTAGGGCAATGTAAGGCAAGGTGATCTGATCGGCTCCCCACCTTTCATGAAGTCATCTCAGAATTTAGGTGTGCTGACATCCTTGCTTGGCCCCAGGTAAAGGTTGACCTTGTCTTAGCCTTGTCCAGGTAAAGACTGACCTTGTCTGAGCCTTGTCCATCACTGAGCTCAGAGGTGCCTTGACCAACAGTCACTGGAAAATCTAGGATTGAATTATGGGACTATTAAGGCTCTTACAGTCCGGTGACTCTGAGGTTTCTTTCAAACGCTTACTCC
>NW_011888800.1:11638505-11644083 GCF_000151845.1 Pteropus vampyrus
CAAAGCATGTTCTACTCTTGCCTGTCAGTGTAGTTGGAGTTTTTAAAATGTGAGAGGAAAGATAAGTGTAAAAATTGTCTTATTGATTTTTTTTTTAAATGGGCATAAGGAAGAAAATGCAAGTTCCAAATATATAAATGTAGTATTTTTATATCAATAATAGCTAAATTTTTGGAGACTTTTACATGCATTAAAGTATTTAATTGCATGCATTATAGTATTTTTTTTCCCAAGTAACCCTCTGGAATAGGCATTATTATTGTCCCTAATTTACAGTGAAGAATGTAAGCCACAGAGGTGACTTACCCATTGTCTTAGTTTGCTCAGGCTGCTGTAACAAAATACCACAGAATGGGTGGCTTCTAAACAATAGAAATTTATTTCATACAGTTCTAGAGGCTGGCTATCTGAGGTCAGGGTGCCAGCATAGTTGGGTGAGGGCTTTCTGCAAGGTATCCTCACGGCAAAAGGAGTAAGGGATCTTTCTGGGGATCTCTCTTACAAGAGCATTCAAACCCATTCATGAAGGCTCTACCTCCATGACCTAATCACCTCCCTATGGTTCCATCTACATAAATCATCACCTTTGGGGATTAGAATTTCAACGTATGAATTGGGGGGGGAGGGGGCAGGTACACAAACATTCAGACCATAGTACCTATGGTTTTCTAACTAGTAAATGGTGAGACTGGAGTTTCCTGACTCTAGATCCTGTGATCTATCTCAATTAAGGAAAGAATGAATGAATGGATATAGAAAGTAAAATTAAAGATACTCCTTGACTCATGATAAGGTTACATCCCATTAAACTTATTATTAAATTGAAAGTATCATTAAGTTGAAAATATATTTAGTATACCTACTCTACTGAACATGATAGCTTAGCCTAGCCTACCTTAAACATGCTCAGAACACTTACATTAGCCTACAGTTGGGCAGTTATCTTGAGTTTCATCTCAAGATGTAACTCAGTTGCCTTCCACTTCTCACCTGTAGCAGGAGACACAGATGAGCATTTTGTAGACATGATGGGACGCAAAAGCATAAAACACAATATTCAAAATCACCGGCAACAGAGTACACTATAAAGTATCATTTGTTTGTCCTTGTGATTGTATGGCTGACTGGGAGCTGTGCATTGCTGCTGCTACCCAGCATCGCAAGAGGTACCACACCACATATTTCTAGCCCAGAAAAAGATCAAATGCAAAATTTGAAGTACAATTTCTACTGAATGTGTATCACTTTCATGTCATCGTAAAGTTGAAAAATCATCAGTTGAATCATTGTAAATAGGGGACTGTCTATAAGTGCTCAGGAAATATCTGTTGAATAAAGTCTGCCTTTGTTCTGGCCATAAGTCAAATCACTATTTAGCTTCTGGCCCTTCTTCATCCTCATTTTGTGTGTGTGTATGTTCACTAAAACCTAAAAGATCTAAACTGAATTGAATGTACGTGATCTGGAAAATTTAACTCACAGGGAATCTCGACATATAATAACACGTCTATATATTTTAACAGTGGGATTAAGGATGCTTCTTAAAATATGGTCTAAAAAGAACACAAACTAAGCAGTCAAAAACAGAAAATTTTACGCCATCGAGGACCTGATTTTTTTTTTCACTAATTGTGTTTAGGGGTTATCCTGTTGGTCAGAGTATTTTGTGAATCTCAGGCAGATGCTCTGTCACTGTAGCGCATGCATGAAGCACCTCGAGGATTTGCTGAAGACACTGACTCCATGGCCTCACCTCCTAGACTAGGACTCTCTAGGTTTGGGTTCGGGCTCCAAACATCTCCATCCTTAATGAGCAACCGCCTTTGGGAAATGTTGATCTAACTCATTGAGGAAATGCCCTAAGTTAAGAAGGACTACTTCTGTTTCTTCTCCCAAGACAGAAAGGTAGGTTCCTATACTTTGCTACATAAAACCACATGCCTCATTTTGCTTGTATTAAATAAAACCTTCACTGCATTCATTTTGGTTGATAAGTGGCATGTGACTACAGTACATAGTAATTACATGTTCCTGAAGACTACTTGGTAATTTGCACTTAATAAGACCAAAAATAATTACCCTATACTCCAATCTAGAAAACATAAATAATCGTAAATATATGGTACTCACCATGTAATTACTTTGCCACTCCACTCTACTCTCCATAAGATCGAGCAGTTACTGAGGAAGTAAAGAATCGCAACAAAAATTTCCCTATTTGCCTGATAAACTAAAGCAATTCAGCCACAGCATTTGAATTTTCTGGCAGATTTTCTTAGGTTCAGAATTTAAATCAGAGAAAATTAAAAGATGGAGCATTTCTTAGTTCTTTTGGGGCTTTCTGATTTGACCTTTTACTTAGTAGTACTAGACAATTTCCCTGAAATTCAAACAATTTTCAAACCCCTTAGAAATGTGACATAACCCACCTGTCTGGGATGACCTTTCAAAGCCACTTTTAATTCCCTCCTCTGACTTAGTAGAAGAGTGATTAAGTTCTAGGTCTGAGACATACTTATATGAAGAGAAGGGACAGAAGCTCAAGTTTCTCAGCAAATTTGCCTATTTACAGTTAGACTTGAGGTTTCTTTCATTTCTAATGGAATGAATTCTAGGAGCCTTTCCACACAACATAGAGCTCCGTGTAGCGTTTTGGGGTCCTACCTTCATCTATGGTTCTGCACTGACTCTTCAAAATAATCCATAATTAGAATCATATGTTTGCGATGGATAGAAGGAGCCTTAGATAACTTCATGACTACAGAGGAGGAAGGACCTAGGTGGATATCCTAATCATTTGTAATAGTTTTCTTTTCATTTTTGTGTTTGTCTTCAGAGAATATATGCCCCCTCCAACATAGCAATTTTGAATCCCTTTTCACCCTACTATTACCTCTGTCACCAAAAGCAACCCACCACACTGACGAGGATTACTGTAACTCTTAGAAGGGTATCACTAGTGTGTGGGGAGAAAAGAAAGTCAAAGAAAAATCTATTCATTCATTTATTCAACAAATATTGGTTGAAAGCCTGCTATTGTGGCAGGCTGTTCATATGTTAGAAATGTAGCAATGACTAAAACAGAAAAGTTCCCTGATGTTATGGAGCTTACATTCTAATATGTGGAACAAGCGAATGCTATCAGATCTTTGATAATGCTTGTTTTGAAAATGTGAATTTATTCCAAAGCAACTGATATGTTATGGAAGGATTTAAGCACAATGTGAATTTTGCGTTTGCTTATGCACGATTTCATCTATGAGAAAAGCTGGAATGCAGAAAACTGCATCCCGCTGAACTAAGTCACATGGGAACATGCAAAATGGACATGGGTACACACCTCAAACGTCTACCAGCTACCTCCGTTCTCTGAGTGTTATGAGCCACATCTGGAGTTATAGTTGTCCATCTGATTTCACATAACCCTCTTCCCACCACTTCACAATAACACACAAGCTGCAACACTCCCCGTGCTCACTTCCATAAGTAAAAGTTCAGGGTATATTTTTTTTCAAGACAAAGTGACATATTTTTTGTAGTATTCATGTATGTCTTACCAGTAAGCATATATAAACTGTGCTCCCAATTTATTGTATTCATCTTTTTTTAATGTGTCACTCATGAAGTTTTTGAGCGTTGGGCACACAACCCCACTTTTCCCATAAGCCGTGTGGTTTATATTGTTCCATTTCACATAACATGTTGATTTTTAGGAACAAATGTCACATTATAGCAGAACTATTTATAAACAAGCAAACTACCAAATTAATAAGAAAGTTCCAGATGATGGTAAATGCTTTGAAAAGATTAAATTGAGGAATGTGGTTGAGAATGTCTGGATGGAATGGCAGTGACTCCTTTAGACTGAGCGCCCAGGAAACCTCTCCAAGAAGGCCACATTTTAACTGACACTTGAATAACAAGAAGGAGCCAGCCCAGGTAAAAATCTGGAATGACATGTAAAAAGGTGGTAGGAGGTAGCTGGGCAAGGCAGTATGTGCAACGGTCCCAAAGCAGGAATAAGTTTGGAGTGTTAGAGAAACAGAGAAAGCCAGAGCAAGAAACAGAGGTGGGAACGATGGCTAGGCTGCCAAGCACGTAGACATAGTAGGATATAGTAAGTAATTGGAATCTTAAGTGTGATGAGAAGCCATTCAAGGATTTTTCACTACTGATAGAAGAACCCATTCCATTTCCAGGAATATGAGGTCTGGAGAGTTTACTCTTCTTATATAAGGTTATGTCACCAGACAGAACCTAGGTCTCACATCTTTTTGCATAGGAATAGACATACTTATACAACGATCCCTAGATGAGACATTCATTTGAAAGCTGGGGAAAAAGATATCGATTGGGAAAATTTCCCATATTGTCCAAAACAGATTCTGGATCTATTTACTGCTTTCTCAAGCAGATGATATTGGGAAGAAGTCCAGTTTAACCAGGTGATGACCAGTGGCTTGTTTCATTCCATAGGTGAAAAAAAAAAAAAAAATAGACCAGACAAAATGTTAACTAAACCATCATAGATATTAGCAAGATTTGTAAGGTAGTCATTCTTACTTAGATCAACTGCCAGAGCCCAGATCTACCCACCTGAGTAGTGCTTTTAAGATATATAATGATGCAGTCAAAAGATGTGGAGACTGCTATCTCAGTTCTCCTACCAACTTGACGTCAGGGCATGAGAATTTTCTCACAGTGGATCACAAGGCCCAGCAATGAGTCACTGAATCATTGAAAGAAGTTGTAGAATTTTCTTTTCATAGATGGATTGACACTTTTTTTTTGTAATCAAAGCCAATCAGAAAATAAAAGAATAAATTTAACTTGACAATAGGCTAAATGCCACAGGGTAAATGCTTTGGACCAAAGCTGCCTATTTGGGGTTTTGCTCTACATCAAGCAAAAGGGGCAGCTAGCAACCTCTGGGTTGTGGTGTTAAGACCTTTCTCAGTAACCCCTGCAGGTTGGAGCAGATGGTCCCTGTGTGCTCCCAACTCTCTCTGCTGCTTGTTCCTCCTCAGTCCTGAAGTCTACCTTTGATTTTGACTTCTCTTTCAGGACTTTCTTTCCTCTAGAGCAGTGGTCCTCAACATTTTTGGCACTAGGGATCAGTGCTCCTATAAGAATCTAATGCTTGATGATCTGAGGTGGAGCTGAGGCGGTGATGCTAGCGCTGGGGAGTGGCTGCAAATAGAGATGAAGCTTCTTTCACTTACCCACGGCTCACCTCCTGCTGTGCAGCCCAATTCCTAATAGGCCACAGACTGGTACAGGTCCGTGGCCCGAGGGTTGGGGACCCCCGCTCTAGAAGGCCGTGGATGAGGGTGAGTGATGAGATGCTAAGCAAATCTGTGATTCTCAGGCTAAGCTTCAAAATATTTCTTCTGGATCCCACCCCTCATTCTCAGCCTGTCAACTTCTTCAGGGAAGGTCACCACCTAATCTCAACTTCTAGACTAGTCTCTACCACTTCATTCTACATCTTCATAATGTAGAATCCTTTATGTGGACACTGCTGTAGCATTATACCTTCTCTAAAGCTATTATTCACCAAAAAAAATTTGCCAAGCCC
>NW_011888800.1:11645293-11645935 GCF_000151845.1 Pteropus vampyrus
CACTTCATTCTACATCTTCATAATGTAGAATCCTTTATGTGGACACTGCTGTAGCATTATACCTTCTCTAAAGCTATTATTCACCAAAAAAAATTTGCCAAGCCCTCAATTCCCACAGGGTATCAGGAGGCAGGGCAAGGTCCTATTCATTAATTCAATCAACATATATTTAATGAGTGTCTAATCAGAGCTAAACACTGTTCTAGGTGCTACGAGTTCATCTAGGAACAAGACAGATATAAGTCTTGCTCTTCTGAATTTCCTTTTAGAATGTACATCCCTTTGGTAATATATCTCAAGGGTGGCCCCTAAGACTATCTTCTCAAAGGCTACAGCGATGTTTGTTAAAAATTCCAGTCCCAGGACCTCCTCCATACCTCCTGAAGAAACAGAGTTTTCGGGGATGGAGCCTCAGAATCTGTCTTTAAAGCTTACTGGGGGAATCTTATATAAACTAAAGTTTAACAACTTTTGCTCCATGGAATGAAGGACTGTAGCTGAAGAGATTCTTTTTCCTCACTATCTGGCTTTGAGTGAGGGCTCTTCTGCTAGGGAGATCCTCTGAGGATGTTTTCTCTGGAGACTCCTCGCCTTCTAGGTACACAGGGCTAGAAGTTGATTGGGTCATGGCTTCGAGGAAAT
>NW_011888800.1:11647122-11649541 GCF_000151845.1 Pteropus vampyrus
CTACTTCAGTTGACTTACGAGTTTGTTTCTCAGCCTTTTTAGATGAGCAGCCTTATCCACAGTTTTAAAAGGTGGACACTTTTAGTATTTGCTGATTTAAAAAATAACAATGAGTGCCTTTGAAATGAGTTAATTATATGCTCTTTATCATGGCTTCTTCAGATGTGTTTGTGATGTATCCTTTATTTAGTATACAGACAATGCTTAATGGGCATAAGAATTCAGAGGCTTCTTGCAAGAAATGTTAGGGGTGCATTATGAGATAAGAACCAGCACTCTAATTTAGAAAACACGGTGAGAATGCTAGGAAAAATTCCAAAAACTTAGAAATCAAAGTCTTGGTTCGTGTCCTCTCCTACCTTAGCGCAGCCTTGGTTAACCTGGCAGTTGACCTCACTGAGCCTTAACTTATTTATTCTCCCCCGCCCCAAAATTGCATTTTACCTACCTCCCAGACTGGCTGGAAAGATCAAACACAGTCACCTCTGTGAAAGTGCTTTGTTTGCTGTAAAATATTACACAAATGCAAATAAATGCAAGATGGTCATATGATTCAAATGATCTGATGTCCGGTCATTGCATACACAAGCTTTTACTTTGGGAGGGTAAACCCATTTTTAAACCAACATCATTTGAAATTGGAGTTCTATGAGAACAGCATCCCTCACGTTCTAGCATCTGCCTCATAGTAATAGTGCTTTGCTGAATTCAGTGAATTTTCTTCAACAAAACACGCTACAGAACAGATGCATTCACAAGCCCCCAATCTTGTAGCTATCAATTTATAAAGAAATCTCTGGGTTTTTTTTTCTACCTGCCTTGTGCTAGGATTATATTTATAAGCCAGGTAAGATTTTCAAAATGAAATATGACAAGTTTTTTACAAGACCTAACCGCTTTTGTGTTTCCTTTCTTCTTCCCAAAGTGCTTCCCCCAGTGGGCCAGAAAAGCTGCCAAAGGGGTAGGCTGGAGGTGGAAGTCTCTAGGGGTCTGGGTTTGAAGGCCAGGAAGGGAAGGCCAGAGGGTGATCACCACATAGGAGTTACAAACCAGGAGAAGGGGCTTTGGCATTCTCGGATGGGTGACCATGGGAGGAAGCCCCTTTCCACAGCGGGAGGAACCTTGGGGCACAAGAAAGGAGCAGAGATGGACGAAGGCAGGATGGCTGGGAGAGTAGAGAGGCCCTGGAAGAGGAAGGTCCCTCTGCTTGGTCTCGTCTTACCAGTTACTTGCTCTGTCCTGAGTTTTCAAAATAGATTCATCACTTCATCTTCATTCCTTCCATCCATACATTCCTTGCCTCATCTTTCCTCTCTCTGTCTTATGTCCCGGCAGACTTGAAGATCCATGCTAGACCCTGCTGGCAACGTTCCAGACTACTCCAAAAACCTCCATTCATTGAAAAAAATAAATAAATCTAAATACGTCTTACACAAAAACTGTTGATCTTATTTTAAAAACCTCATACTTTGTTTAACTATAGCTATAGCACAGAGAAGAAGAACAGGCAGCTGGATGGTATATTAAAAAAATTTCTGCCTTCAGTGCTCTGGAGCAGGGTTGGCAAACTTTACTTTTTATGTAAAGGGCAAGATAGTAAATATTTTAGATTTGTGGATCATATAGTGTCCATCACAACTGATCTATCTGTCATTGTCAGCTGCCATACACAACATGAGTGTGGCTGTGTTTTGATAAAACTTTATTTACAAAAATAGGTAGTGTCTCAGAGTTTGCTGACCACTGTGCTGGAGCAATAACAATTTTTTTACTGAGGTACCACTGACATCTTGGTAAATTAAAGAATGCCTGGATCTCTTCCCCCTTCTCCTTTGCCTTAGCAGTGAGCTTGCTCTTATAGCTAATTGAATTGAGCTGGTGACGTCGGTTTATTCAGATAGATATGTTCGCTCTGAAAATATTGGTTGAGAGGTTGTATGTGTGTATCTACTTCCATAGAAAGCACTGGAGAAAGATAACTGGATGCCTAACTAATGAAGAAATTCCCTACTCCACTGCCCTATGGAAAGACTGAGCTAAAGGGGCCTCTTTTCCTCTCTCCCACCCCTCCCCCAACACACACTCCCAGTCCCTCTAGTGAGAGTCATCCTGCTCCAAGGATCCCCAAAGGACCCTAGTCATAACCTCAATCAAGTCTCTCCTCTCTCCAAGAGTTTCTTCCACTCCACCCATCATCTCTGGGGCACCTGGGGGCTGAGGATCTCCTTCCAGGCTATCTTTTCTGGAAATATTTCCTTTCAGAGAGGAGCAATGAACTCAAATGAAACTCCAACAAGTTCACTGTCTCTGGGGCAGAATTTTAGCCTGTTCTCTTTTCTTCCCCAGTCTTTCAGAGGCTAGTTTACTCCTTCCACTGACTTCAGAGGTGTTGAATCCTTGATATCAGCCTTCCAACCGC
>NW_011888800.1:11649591-11652474 GCF_000151845.1 Pteropus vampyrus
TCCAGGGTTTCCCGGCGAAGTGGCTTTTTGATGTCTCTTTCAAGGCTATGATTTTTGATTCTACTCAGAAATGTTGGGGATATTGATGAAGCAATACTGATAAAGTCCCACAAGCATCAGAGATTTAGTGGATATATGCAGGCACTGAGTCTCCGTCGTCTGTCTGTCTTAATATACTGACACCTGGTGAAATTGCTTTAACGCTTTGTTTGGCATCTGTTTATGTCAAGTCAAATCTTCTCCTACCACCCAAATGAAACCTGATGTGACCTCACATAATGTAGTAGACATTTCACCTTGTAGTAAATCCTAGACAAAGATATGACTTGATTTTTAAATTCATAAAAGTAGGAATTATTTATGATCAGATTTACCTTTCTTAAGCATTTTGCTTCTGGTAGTAGCTAAATTATACCAGCCGATTAAAATAGGCAATCAATGTCTGCCTGTCGGAGGTGTCTTAACTTGCTATATATACTTTTGGTAAATATCACAACATTATTTTAATCTGTAAATCGGATTTGTCAGGTCTGATTCATTTAGATGGCTCACACGCCCCAAATTCTCTCTGACAGCCCCAATGTGGGAGCCTGTCCTCATCTTGAAAAGGTAATATTGCCTGGGGCTTTTTGCTAGTTTAATAGAAGCAAGAACATTGTGTAACAAGAAATAAGAAAAAGGCAGACCACCTTTCTTCTAACAGGTTTCTTCAAGTGTCCAATACCTCAGCCACGTAGCATCTTTTCACAGCAATTAGGAGAGTACTGACTGAGGTAGAGGAGAGGCCAAAATATATTATTTATGTCAGTAACACTACCGATAATAATAACAAAAATGTATACATAATTACTATGTGCTATGCACTGGGCTAAGTAATTTATAAAAACGAATTATCCTATTCAATGCCTACAGCAAACTTGTAAGTACTATTTTATATGTGCTGAAGCTCCAGTTAAGAAAAGTTAAGAAAATTTTCTCAGAATCTGTCTCTCCAACCAGCAGCCCTAACCAACAGGCGCACACACCTCTCTATGTGGAGTTGTTATTAAATGACTTTATAATTAAATGACTTTGTGAAGGAACAGTGGGTCCAAGGGAGACCATTTGTTTAGGATTACATCCCCAACCAATGCCCCTGTGGTTCCCCCAAATCCTGCAATATCTACTTCAGTTGACTTACGAGTTTGTTTCTCAGCCTTTTTAGATGAGCAGCCTTATCCACAGTTTTAAAAGGTGGACACTTTTAGTATTTGCTGATTTAAAAAATAACAATGAGTGCCTTTGAAATGAGTTAATTATATGCTCTTTATCATGGCTTCTTCAGATGTGTTTGTGATGTATCCTTTATTTAGTATACAGACAATGCTTAATGGGCATAAGAATTCAGAGGCTTCTTGCAAGAAATGTTAGGGGTGCATTATGAGATAAGAACCAGCACTCTAATTTAGAAAACACGGTGAGAATGCTAGGAAAAATTCCAAAAACTTAGAAATCAAAGTCTTGGTTCGTGTCCTCTCCTACCTTAGCGCAGCCTTGGTTAACCTGGCAGTTGACCTCACTGAGCCTTAACTTATTTATTCTCCCCCGCCCCAAAATTGCATTTTACCTACCTCCCAGACTGGCTGGAAAGATCAAACACAGTCACCTCTGTGAAAGTGCTTTGTTTGCTGTAAAATATTACACAAATGCAAATAAATGCAAGATGGTCATATGATTCAAATGATCTGATGTCCGGTCATTGCATACACAAGCTTTTACTTTGGGAGGGTAAACCCATTTTTAAACCAACATCATTTGAAATTGGAGTTCTATGAGAACAGCATCCCTCACGTTCTAGCATCTGCCTCATAGTAATAGTGCTTTGCTGAATTCAGTGAATTTTCTTCAACAAAACACGCTACAGAACAGATGCATTCACAAGCCCCCAATCTTGTAGCTATCAATTTATAAAGAAATCTCTGGGTTTTTTTTTCTACCTGCCTTGTGCTAGGATTATATTTATAAGCCAGGTAAGATTTTCAAAATGAAATATGACAAGTTTTTTACAAGACCTAACCGCTTTTGTGTTTCCTTTCTTCTTCCCAAAGTGCTTCCCCCAGTGGGCCAGAAAAGCTGCCAAAGGGGTAGGCTGGAGGTGGAAGTCTCTAGGGGTCTGGGTTTGAAGGCCAGGAAGGGAAGGCCAGAGGGTTATCACCACATAGGAGCTACAAACCAGGAGAAGGGGCTTTGGCATTCTCGGATGGGTGACCATGGAAGGAAGCCCCTTTCCACAGCGGGAGGAACCTTGGGGCACAAGAAAGGAGCAGAGATGGACGAAGGCAGGATGGCTGGGAGAGTAGAGAGGCCCTGGAAGAGGAAGGTCCCTCTGCTTGGTCTCGTCTTACCAGTTACTTGCTCTGTCCTGAGTTTTCAAAATAGATTCATCACTTCATCTTCATTCCTTCCATCCATACATTCCTTGTCTCATCTTTCCTCTCTCTGTCTTATGTCCCGGCAGACTTGAAGATCCATGCTAGACCCTGCTGGCAACGTTCCAGACTACTCCAAAAACCTCCATTCATTGAAAAAAATAAATAAATCTAAATACGTCTTACACAAAAACTGTTGATCTTATTTTAAAAACCTCATACTTTGTTTAACTATAGCTATAGCACAGAGAAGAAGAACAGGCAGCTGGATGGTATATTAAAAAAATTTCTGCCTTCAGTGCTCTGGAGCAGGGTTGGCAAACTTTACTTTTTATGTAAAGGGCAAGATAGTAAATATTTTAGATTTGTGGATCATATAGTGTCCATCACAACTGATCTATCTGTCATTGTCAGCTGCCATACACAACATGAGTGTGGCTGTGTTTTGATAAAACTTTATTTACAAAAATAGGTA
>NW_011888800.1:11654384-11672505 GCF_000151845.1 Pteropus vampyrus
GTCTCCTAGTAATAAGCAGAGAGCCAAAGAGGAGGTTTGCTAGTCATGAATTACAAGTAATGGTTCTCAATAGGGGGCAATTTAGAAATGTCTGGAGACATTTTTGTTGTTTCAATGTCAGGGAGAGGGGCGACGTATGGCATCTTGTGGGTAGAGGACAAGAATGTTGTTTGTCTTATATCATACAATGCACAGGACAGACATCCCACCCTCACCCCATTGCCCCATCTCTGAGTCTGGGCTCTCCCTGGGGCTGTGTAGACTGGCGGGTGCTCACTATTTTAGTGGTCCTCTCCTCAGCCTCTTGAGCTATGGGTTCCTTGGCTGTGTTTTTGCTTCCTCTTTCAATCCATTTCTATATGCTTTCCATAATTTAAAAAAAAAAAAAAAAGCTTCGAGTTTCTGGCCTGCTAACGTCACCTTTCTTTGTTTTACAGGGATTTGATGAATATATTCCTACATACAAATTTCTTTGGTCGTTTCGATGGACTTCAGGGAGGAAGGGAGGTAGATATATAAGCCAGGTCACCCTTCTAGAACAGCACGTCTATCCACTGGATTTAACACCGAGGAGGTCACTGGTGACCACATCAATAAAATGTATTGGCAGAAGCCAGCATATAGTAAGAAGACGAGATTTGAGTAAAGAAAGGCATTTTGGTTGTCTCTTGCTATGGGACAAACCATCTTAAAATTTAGTAGCTTAAAAACCATATTCATTATTATCTCTCACAGTACTGTAAGTTGACTGGGTGGTTTTAGATCAGGGTTTGTTATGAGTCGAATTGTGTCCCTCAAAAAAGTATGTTGAAGTTTTAACCCAATACCTCAGTATGTAACTTTGTTTAGAAATAGTGTCTTTACAGATATAATTAGTTAAGATGAGCTCACCCTGAAGAAGAGTGGGCTATTAATCCAATATGACTGGTGTTCTTAGGAGAAGACAAGAGAAACACACAGGGAGAACACCATGTGACCACGGAGACAGAGGTCAGAGAGATGCAGCTGCAGTCCAAGGAATGACAAGAATCGATGGCCACTGCCAGAAGCTAGGGAGATGCAAAGAAAGATTCTCCCCTATAGATGTCAAAGGTGCACGAGGGCTTCTTCACTCATGATGGTGCCTCACCTAGGGTGATAGGGACTGCTAGGGGCTGGATGGGTGTCGTTCTCTCTCTCTCCACATAGCTACTTTGAATTTCCTAACAGTATCATAATCTCAGGTTAGCCTGACTTTTTACATGGTGACTATCTTCCCCAAGAGCAAGTTCCAGGAGACCCAAGTAGAAAGTACAAGACCTCTTTTGACCTAACCTCAAAAGTTACACAATGTCACTTTGCTGCATTTTTTTGGGCGTGTGGGGGGGAGGGCGGCAAAAGGTATGTCACTAGTCCAGCCTAGCTTCAAAGAGAGGGAACTAAACAAGGACGTGAATACCAGGAGAAGTAGTTATGGACTGGCTAACACAGAAGATAAAAAGGTTGGAAGCAATCCTTTAAAGAAGTTTGATCTCCAAGGAGTAGAAAGGTTGATGGAAATTTTTCTTTTATTTTTTGATTTGACATATTGATGGGGCAGATGTACTAAAAGTTGAAAATGCAGATGAGAATAACTGTGAGGGGATAGGATCCAGAAGTCAGTTAAAGGATTCAGCTTTAGAGTGTAAGAGAAATAATGCTTTCACTGTATCAGGGGAGAAGCAGGTAAGGATGGGTAAAGATGCAGCAATGTGTGGATGAAGAATGAGTGGAATGTGGAGGTGGGTACAAAAGTTTTGGAGTGTTCAGAGAGTTTTTGTATTTTGGCTACTGGTGTCTCTGGGACTAAAGAAGGAAGATTATCTGCTGACACGTCAGAAATGTGGTAAACTTGGAAAGAATGACATTTCAAAAGAGCCACAGTGAAGGAAAGAAAGCTAACTATAGTAAACACATACCAAAAGACTGCAATACCTGTCAGTATGAAATGATAAACTTTGGAATGTAGGAGTGAAATCCAGAGGGGAATAGTTGTTTCCTGCTGTCAGTGGCATTCTTGGTGACATTTTCATAGTTTTCCAGCCCTCACATAAGTCTCTCGCATTTACCAAACTAGATATTATTTCTGAAATCAAGGCAATGAAAATTGAGAAAATGCGATCACTGTTTCATAAGTCCATTTCATTAAAAATCAATATCTATATATTTGGTAAGCCGCAAGAGAAGGGTTGTAGGGAAGAAAAATGTTATGAAAAAGAATTCAAACATCTCATCCAAACATTCTTAGAGAATGTCTTACCCTGTCAGTGTGAACGAATTCTCCCCACTCTTCTTTGCCACATCTAACTGTACTTGGAATGGAAAACAAGACCTAAGATATGAATTTTTTCTGACTCAGAGAGCATAGATTAGTTGTATCTCATCACAGAATTTTAGTCATGGTTGGGCTATTTTGCAGTGATTGACTTCCTGGGTGAGAAGCAGATCCATTTTCTCAGTGTTAATTTCAGCTATAAGTGTGGCCATTTTTGTCAACGATCATAGAGTGATTCTCTGTGATTAGTCATTTAACTGTATAGTAATTTTAAGCTAGTGTTTACAACAAACCTCTTGCTTAGGAGACGGAGACTATGTCAAATTACATCTTGTGAAAATTATATAAATAAAAATTTGCATCTAGAAGGGTCCTTCATGAATATTATGAAAAGATTGCGGCATTTTTTTTATTTGCATTGTATAGTAGCTCCGAAATTGACAAACAAATTATAACTGTAGTCCATAATACTTTACATCCAACAATTATTCATCATAAGTGCATGTATATGGCTTGGTTCATTATGAAAAGTAACAATGTTGGCAATCAAATTTTTTTCTTATCAGATTAGTAACAAAGTACCATAATGAACACAACCTTCCAGAATGGATTCACTGATGAAATAAACAAAGCTAGGTCTTGGCACCAACAGATCGTAAAAAAGATTGGCTTGCCCTTATGCCTCTTCCTGAGAGCCACAACAGTACCACTCATTTCTGCTAAGTGTCCTTGATTCTAACTTGGTCTGAAAATTTCAGAAGTATTCATTACTCTTTGTCTCATGATTAGTCAAGAAAAGATCTATACCCTCAATCCAAACAGGGAAATACATGGAAAATTCTGAAAAAGAGCATTTTAATTTAAGCTTTTAAGTTTGGACAATTGCCTAGAAAGACTCATTTTTTTTTTAAATTATCAGAAAAAAAGCTATAAACAGCAGGACAGTCTTCCTTCTTTCAAAAAATTGAAAGAAAAGAATGCAGGGTAAAGTGGCATCGCAGTCCACTGTGCCTGAAGGAATTTAAATTTATCGGTGCATAGACAACTATCTTCTACTCAGCAAGAGGAACAGGTGCCATTAAACTTGGAAGGATAATATTTGTTTCTCTGTAGAGATAAAATCACTATTACAGGACTCATTTTACCCAATTTCCCTAGGTACAAACACATCCCTTGCTTTGACCATAGAAATTTCACTTCTTTGGCTCTGATCCCAGGTTTTCTTTTTCCTCCTTTTTTCCCTACTTATCTTTCTTCTTTTACTCTTTAAAGTCCAATACCTATTCTGAAAATACTTTCCCATTTCCAAACTTACCAGACCCAACACTACTAACAATTAAGATACTTCAATGCATATTTCTCAGGGATATCCACAGGTATATTGGAAGTAGGTGTTGATCACAATCACTACATCCTTGAGAGAATTTATAAGAAACATTCATTTATGCATGCTTTAAACCAGCCTTTATTGGATACCCATAGGAACTGACACAGCTCGAGGCTCTATGCTTCAGGATATGTACTTCCTGGCACAAAGTAGGCATTTAATATTGACTGAATAAGTATCAGTGCCTGCCCCCAAGGAGCTCTACATCTAATGCAGGAGGCAGACTCATACACAGAAAATTATAAGACAATCTGATGAGAATTCTAGAATAGGTAGTAAAACTTACAATGGGAGCACAAGGAAGCAAGTAACCAAGCATGAGTAAGTTGAGAAAAACCCCACGGAAATGGTGCATAATTTAGATATTGAAGGATGAGCAGGTGCTCATGAAGTGAAAAAGAAGATGGGAAGAAGTATGTCTGGGGGCGGAGGGGTGGTAAGAGGAGTCTGAACACAGGCTTTCTCAGCAAGGGGAACAGCATGTGTAAAGGCATGGAGACCAAATCACTGCGATAGGTTCTGGACATAGCCTTTTCTGTAGCCAGGATGCAGAAAGTGTCCAGATAAAGGACTGAGGGATAACTGAGAAAAAGACAGGTTCCAGATATTAACAGACCTATGTATGACCTTCATTGCTCTTTGGCCTTTTCCATGAGGGAATCAGATGATGGTCTAGTGAAAAAGAGATAAAAATTCCATTAAAAAAGGATAACTCTACTAGTTAGGTGGGGACAGACTAGGTTAGAGTCAGTGGACAGGACAGAGGCAGTTAGGAGCAGTCCAGGTAGAGTTGAAGGCCTAAACAAGGCTTAGAGCTGAAGAATTCAGTGGAGGAGCCAGCTTTGGAAAACATTGGTAGCAAGTCATTTGGGATCATGCGTGCAGGAAACATTCTAGGGTATAGTGAGTGAAGCATCAGGATTTCTGGATTCCTGGATGACTCCTTGGAGCAGAGTCCCCATTCCAGCCCTGGACCACTACCTCTTTGGACCAGTGATTCTGAAAGTTTAGCATCAGAATCACCCAGAGGGCTTGGTGAACCTCTCATTCAGTAAGTGTGGGAAAGTCTCAAAATTTTCCATTTCTAACAAGTGTCCAGGTATTGCTGACTCTGCTCCCAGGAACAGGCTTTGAGAATCACTGCTTATGACTGTTTAAGTAATTTTGTATAGGAGAAAGAAATAAAAGTTATTTTATTTAAGCCAGTGTTATTTTGGCCTTCTTACACACAGCTGAACCTACCAAAATGATCAGGAAAAGAAAAAACCTGGAAGACATGGCTTACATGCCTTGTTCTGATGGGAATGGGAAGACACCATCTCCCTCATGACTTGCTACCAATCTTTTCAAAGCTGGCTCCTCTGAGTTCTTCAGCCACAAGCCTGGCTCAGCTCTTCATCGGCTCTACCTGGCTGCTCCTAACTGCCTCTGTCCTGTTCACTAATTCCAAACTAGTCCATCTCCGCCTGACACCATTTCCTTCATTAAGACCCAGCCTTCCTTCCTTTCCTAGGGCTTTCTTCTGGCCCTGTAGCTTCCACCTGCAGTGTTAGGCCCACTTCCAATCCACTTAACTAATGTGTCTTAACGGTAAGTCAAAGAGTCCTTCAAAGTTACCATTGCGGAGTGGGAGAATGGCAGACCTATTAACGATAGCTAGTAGGTCAGGATGTGGTGCTAATTTAGGGAAAGTCATAAAATACTTTCTGAGAGTGAGGTACGCAAAACATTTGTTTTACAGAATGTTAAGAGGTACTATGTGCAAAAAATGTTCCCTGAAATAAATTTTTAAAATGATAAATAAAGTTAACATTTCGGCATATTTCAAGAGACCTCTGAATCTATAATATTATTCACTAGGAATCTCTGAAAGGGGAGTATACTGTCAAGCATCTACCACACTCTTTTTTTGTTCTAAAACCAAGGAATTCCTTATTTAGAAGCATCTCAAGGGATGAGTGTTGTGTGAGATACACACAAAGTTCTTTGTAGAGCTTTACAGCAGTGGCTCCCAAAGAGCAGTGCATAGTCCATTGCAAAGTTATTATGAATCTACAGCAGTATGAGAATTTAATTTAAGGGTTATCTTTATTTTGAAATTACGTGCTTCCAATACTTTTAGTGCTAAAATGTTCCTCTTTAGTGAAATGATGGTGATGGGAGAGACGATCATTTCTCAAATATTTTTATATGTTTTAAATTAAAAGTTGTCATCTTTACCCATTTATCTTTATACCAGTTATACCTTAAGTGTATCATTCTTTTAGATACTTAAATATCATCTAGTCCAAACCCAATATTAATAGATTAAGGAAGTGAGGTCATGAGGCTGAGACAAAGAAAATGATAATAATACATTTATCATTCATGTAAATTCTGCATGTATTAGAAACAGCCATCCCACACTCACAGACTTCATGGCACGTATTTAGGCACTTTGATGCCCTTCATAACATTAATTATAATAAGAAATTGAAAGGTTTCTATGGTCACAAGAAAAGCATGAAGTGTTTCATGTTGCTGAAAAATTAGAACCAGCAGAATGCCATTTAAGTATTTTAGTTCTAGGCAAATCCAAGACAGTACACGAGTGATTATGATTAATTGTATATACTTATGTAGTTCTTTTTGTAAATATTTCCATCTGAACTGGAAAGGGGTGAAAATTAAGCGGACAACTGGGAATTATTCAAAATCACAATTAAAATTTTCCATTAATGTTTCAGATCATCTTCATCTATAAAATAATCCTAAAGTTAGTTAATTTCTCTGCATGAAACTTTTTTCGCCTAAAAAAAAAAAGAATTGCACTTTTTTCTGAAATCCTTCCAGCTATAAATTTCAAGGATTCTATGACTTATGTGGAATTAAACAGTAAATAAGGACCACATTAATTAGAGTCTATACTACCTAAACTTCTTTTTTCAGTGATTTATAAATTACCAAAGTGAAATAATGCTTAAGGCCAGTCATATATCTATTTGGAAATCATAAAAGAGAAGGAAAGACATTTGCAAATAATGAACAAGTTGTATTTATATACTGGGGTGGGTTTTTTTTTTTTTTCAAACTTAACTATTTATTGAGTACATAGTCTGAGATATGATATCAATTTAATACACCTGTCTACCCAAGGCTTGGCATTTCACACTTGGCATATCTCAAGATCACTTTTCATTTAATGACCACCTAATCATAGTCAACTAGAAGCTTATTGAAAATGAAGATTTCTAGGTGCTAACTCTTTAGAGATTCACACTTAGTAGAGCTGGACTGGAGCTCAAGAATCTGCAGTTTTAATAAGCTCTGTAGACCCTGATGAAAAAAAGATGCCTATTAAGAAACACTCCTAATGGCTAACTAGGATCAAATTTAAAAGCGGAGCTTAGCAGACATTTTTGAACAGGGACCTCTCATGCAAACTATTCTTGAGGGAGAAACCTGCACTAAGCTGCCTGCCTCCTTCATTGAACTGCCTTTTTACACTGTGTTCTTGCCATCAGAGCAAGCCCTTATTAAGGAGTTCCTGGAATTTTATTTAAACCAATAGAACTGAGACTGTCTCCATCCAATCAGAGCTGCATAGCTTCATTAGCATTTTAACTGACCAATCAGAGCAACTTCATTCTAACCAATCAGAACAGTGCTTCTTGGACCAATCAAACTGCGAAGGTCTGGAATCCTCATTTCCATGAATTCAGACCAATCAGTCACCAGGGTGGGGACTTCTGTCTATATAAGTCAGCTCCCCTGTTTCCCTTTGCATTGAAGACTAGTGGCTATTTCTCAGGCCAAAGCTGAACCACCAAAGATGTCTGGCCATAGAGGAGCAAACTGGTGCAGGAGTAGAGTATGGCAGAGCAGACCAGCAGGTGGTGTAGGCCAGAGTAGAGTTGTCTAACCAGAGAAGAGTCTCAACAGGGCCACCTCACAGCCATGCTGCTTCAAAATTGATCTGTAACGCTACTGAGCTGTTGCACAGCTATGCTGTATAACGGTTGAGCTATTTGCACTGAAAACAAGTTTCCCCACATTGGGGATCTCTGTTGGCATTGAATTTGTGCCAATAACCATAGTTTGATGGCTCCCCAAAAGATTCTTCCTTAAATTTAAAAACCTCTTCCCCTAAGATATGAATCATTGTGTTGGGGCATGGTACTTCCAAATGCCCAAACAAATAGAAGAAGGGGATTAGAGAAGATATTAGAGTAAGAGAGGGTTTAACTATGGTTCAGGCAGTTCCTCACTTCATTCTAGCCAGAGGAAAGGAATTAGATTCTCTTTTATCCCTTGTCTTCTCTGAACAATCAACAAAATTTCCAGAGAATTCTCTTCCTCAAAGTAGTTTCAAAGACAATGTGGGGTAGGGATGAGGGAAGCAATGAGGTAGATTTACTAGAGAAATAGCTTTAATTTGTTTTCTCAAAAAGTATGTGGAGTTTCAGGAAACTAAGGTAATAGTATAAACTATCCAGGTGAATTTAGATGTCATAATGTAAGTGCATTTCCAACTAACATAAAGAGCCAGTACATACATAATTCAATAAAATTTAAAATACATCCATTAGATTTTAGATAAATACAAGAATTTTAATACGCTTTCAGACCTTGCTTTTTCTATTTTCTCCTCTTTTTGAAGTTCATTGTATTCTTGAATGTTGATTTTCTTTTTCTTTTTTAAATTTAGTCCACTATTGTATACAAAGCAGTCTTTCTACCTTAAGGCTAAGAGTGCTCTAGATGAACTAATCAATCAATTTTTGCCCATTAAGAGAGAGCACTAAAATAAAAAGAATTCTAACCTTTTGATGGATTTGTTTGCTATTTGCTAAATACTATTTTTCCCTCGATGGCAAAACACCAAGAGGAGAAGCAGTCTTACACCTTGATGGAGGAAAAGCTGCCAGCTCCCAGGAAATTATGTAACATTGGGGAAAATTTTTTCAAGTCCCTGAGTATTAGTTGACCAAAGCATCACTTGGTGGTAGTAGCGGTATTTTTAATTAAGTATTTGTAGCCCAAGTTGGAGGATGCACATATTTAAATTGGTAAATAAATGCTTCTGCAAAGCAAACTGGGAGTAAGACACAGTGCTGCACTTAACTGAACACCTCACGGCCATAGCTTTTACATAGTGCTGTTCAAAGTACTTTCTTTCAATTTTCAGACTCTCAGGCTCACGGAATTGATGGAGTAACTGATTTATTTTGTAGGATGTATAGTTTCCAACTTGTTATTTCCAGGTTTTGGGTGTTATATGATCAAACCTGTTAGTAATGTGTGCTCTTCCAGTCCAACTGTTAAATTAGAGCAGTTCATGAAGATAAATGAAATACAATCTTGTATTTCATGAGACAGGGTGTTTCAGCGCAAGGAAAAATTTTTTTCATCTGTGGAGATTTAAAAAAAAAAAAGACATCTACGGCCATACCATCCTGAACAAGCCCGATCCCATCCAATCTCGGAAGCTAAGCAGGGTTGGGCCTGGTTAGTACTTGGATGGGAGACCACCTAGGAAGTCCAGGTGCTGTAGGTGTAAAAAATAAAAAAATAAGGGATTGTAAACTGTGACAAGATCTTTACAATCTGTGAGATCAACCAAGGGTTGCCTTGCCTAAAATAAACAAATAAATAAATAAAAATTAAAAATTAAAAAAAAATTTAAAAAGACAACTGAGATCTTCAACTTGTTGAAAATTAAAAAAACAAAAAAACAAAAAACTGTTTCACAACTACAATGTCTAGCCTGCCACAGTTGTTTACTCAGATGTATTGGTGGATGCTTTTCCTCATCTGAACATATTCCTAAGTTAATAGTGTAATTAATAGGTGTATTTGATTCAGTTTAGAATTCAACTTGGCCTAAACCATTCTATTACTTCAAGAAGAGATACATTAAATTAGAAAATGATGATTATGGTGGTAAAGGTCAGAAGTAATAGAAAATTAATCCATTTCTATTTTCTTTTTTTAGATTTTTGACCACAAAATACCTTCTCCAAGGTAAGCTACATTATACTATTCTCTAATTTGTCGGAATAATACAGCATAATTTTACTGGCTTTGGTAAATGCTGTAGGATGTCTCAATGTCATGAGTGTGCCATTCGAATGGTGCCTAGAATTAGTTTTTTTTTTTTTTGGCAGTGTTAGTGATGAGGGCACCCTATGAATATGGCTTGGTGGCTTGGCTAAGTACTAGACTGGACCAAAGAGAGAGGAAGAGATTGAGACTTTCTTTTTCTTGCTTGATTAGCCTTTTTATGAGATAGCAGACTTTTCATCTCTGATGTTCAGAGACAGGAGGTTTCTTTGCGTGCAGCGATGAGCTTGCACTTCTACCAAAGTCTACATTAAAAAGCAGAGCCCCCTCAGCATGGCCCCAGCCCTTGAGCTCTGGCGAGGCCTTCCTGTCCAGGTGTAGTGGACAGCATTAGCCAAGTTGTTTAACTTCCCAGGAGTATCTGTCAGAACTAGCAATTGAGGATGCATTAATCTCATTAAAGTACACAATAGGAACCCTTTTTTATGTCATTAGAAAATCAGGATGCATTTGATGTGCACCATCTGGTTTGTGAATACAGGAATACATTTTTCAAAAGGGCACATTTCCAAGTTCTATGTTTCATATGCTTGAGAAGGAAAAACCCATAAGCAGCTCTATTTTTAATGAGAGGAATGCTAAAGCTAATAAGATTGGGGTGGATTTCAGTATGTGCCATTTCTCCCAAATTACATGTGTTTGCAGTACATTTAGCAGACTTGTCCTCTTTAGAGGCTGAGCTTCCAATGGAAAAAATGTAAAGTTCTCTATGTATTAATTGGAAAATAGAAAGAGTCATCATTATAGTAAAGCAGCTGGCTCCTTAGGTATTAATTATGGCTTCATCTATCATAAAGATTAGTATTTTTAAATTATCTCCTGTTATTTATTATGTTACTTTTAGAAATCGTAAATTTTCAAACCATAGGAAAAAATCAAGTAAAACTTTATCATGTATTGTATGCTTTGTAAAAATGTGTTTTAGACACAATCACTGTTTATAAACAATAAGCAGTAACTAAATAGTGAGAAAATACAGATTTACTATTGGTAGTCCATGTTAAGTCCTTAAGGTATGTTTAATTTAAATAACAATATAGCTCTGGAATGTAACCATCTCACTATACAGTATAGCTCTGTACAACAGGGGTCCCCAACGCCCAGGCCACTGACAGGTACAGGTTCTGGCCTGTTAGGAAGCTGGCCACACAGCAAGAGGTAAGAGGCAGGCCATAGAGATAGAGCAAAGTTTCATCTGTAATTGTAGCCACTCCCCAGCACTAGCATCACCGCCTCGGCTACACCTCAGATCATCAGGCATTAGATTCTCTTAGGCGCACCGGTCCCTGGTACCAAAAAGGTTAGGGACCGCTGCTATATAGGAATGTCTTTGGAGTGGCTGCTTTAGAGGAATAATTCTTGCAGCTTCCTACATAATTTTTAAAATCTTACACAGTAACAGACATGATTTGTGAGGCAATACGATGCTGTCCATAACCTTTCAGTAATTAGAGGCATCTTCTATATGTATTCCGCAAGTCCGGCTCAGGCTGATGAAGGAAACATAATTACATTACAGGCAATCTCATCTAAGGTAATTACAATTGTTGCCATCAATCTAATTAAAGAGGATAACCAGCTCTACTGAGTTAGAGCCACAAAGCTTTCCAACTAAGTCCAGGCTTTGGGATAACAATGTGATTGAATATTTTGAGAATTTTCATTTTCCAAAATATTGTTGCTTATAAAAATAGATGACAATGTTGGTGAGTAGAAGGGATAGATTGAATATTGGTAGAGGGTTTTTTGTTTTTGTTTTCATTTTTCTTTTAGTGATAAATTTCTTATTTCTAAGCACAGAAGTCAGTGTACAGTCTCAACACCAAAGCTTCAGGCTACACAGGATCTGTATGGAAAGGTTAACATAGCATCACAGCATCATAATGATCCTCTGTACTCATCTGGCATCTCGTCCTGAATCAGCCCGCCATCACATTATTGCTTCAGAGCACTTTTATCTTGTCCTTAAAGATATAATACACCATTTCCTGTCTTTGGACTCTATGGAGGAAGTTGACTTGAGCTACACCTCCCCTGAAGCTCTCGTACTGGTTTATGTGGAGTCAGTGTGGGTGGCAATATGGAATATCTCTAAGAATTAAAAAGGTTCACCTCTGCCTATATGGTCCAGATCAGAATAGAAGCCTTGGACCCAGAGAACAAGAAATGAGAATGATGTCACTGTGACTATGATTTAGAAAAGGCCCAAGAGACATTATAGATGCCTTCATTGGGTGATGTACTATGTGAACATACTGTTGTTTCCTTTATGGTTATTCATGTATGAAAATATCTAGTAGATAAACTTCTTAGTCAGGAGGTGGGAGGAGAACTTTTGCTATCTAATAGCAATGGCTCCCTTAGTCACTGCTCAGCATTCCTTCTGTATTCCACACCCTAGGTTCTCTATTCTATTTCCGGACCTTCCGCACATTTTGATCATTTCCTTCCCGTATATTTTCACGCTCTCCGTCAGCCACTCACACTCCTTGCTGCATGTCGTCTTTGTTCATGTAGATACTTCCGGTCCCGCTTTAGAATTTACCTCTTTAGGGCAATTCACCACAGAAGTGGGGGAAGGGCAGAGAAAGGACAAGGTAGGAGAGCTGGGCTCAGTTTTATATTCCGCTGTTAACCAGTTCTGTGATACTGAACAAGTCCATAAAGCTAGCTGAGTCCCAGTTTGCTGGTCTGTAAAAGGAAGTTGTTAACATCTGTCCTGCCGGTCTTATTTTAACAAGTATTTGAAATGAAATTATACATGTGGAAAAGGCCCTTTATAAAAGATAAAGTTTGTACAAATGTGAGGGATTGTATATACAGATATTCATTATTATTAAGCTCATTCCACTCTGATCATCTCCTTCTGTCAAGTCCCCCAACCCTTGCAGTTTAAATGGTCCTTCTTAAAAAGCTCTACTTTTATTCCTTGGGTTAATGTTTCTGCACCTTCTATTTCCTTTTGAGTGTTTAAGAAACCTGAAGGCTGGGATCATGTTGCTTACTTTTTTCTTGTTTTATCTTAACATTTAATTTGTTCCCCAACTCCCTGTGATAAGATGATTTGTTGAAGAATTGTGTACAGTTTGTTCTTTCTTTAGTTTTTCTCCAACCATTGTACGCATATGGCCCAGCTAGGGCCTGAGGAAAACATGCTGCAGTATTGAACAATAAACATATAAAGGGCCAGGATAGAAACTGTAGGCCAGTGGGGTCCAGGTCCTCAAAAGTTTTGCTAGTTTACATTTTAACAAAGGTTCTGTACTTTTTGCAGTCAAGATAATATTATTATAGATTGGCTCATTTGTATGCCAGATGAAAGTGGACTTGAATTCTCTGCCATTTTCTTAAATGGACATCTTGCTAATTTATTTACTTAGATGATTTAAAAGATGTAAAAGTCTTTAATCTGTAGATTTATTGGTTCACAAACTTCTCTCCCTTACGTTTTATTGCTAGAAATGATCTTTCCTAGCTTAATCTCAATAACTTGTTAATGATCAAGAACTGAAATAGTTAACATATACTAAGTTTGGTTTTATTTGTAAAGGAATTTTCATCTAGAATTCGACAATAGAATATAAACTCTTTCCTTACTTTGGACAAAGAGAAATATTCGATTTACTAGCTTTCCATTAAAAATGGCAAAATTACCAAATTATCAGGAAAGGAGGAGGCTACTTTTTGGGTTTTCTCCTTTGTTCTCTTCATAATTTATTTTCTCATAATTAAGTAATGGTGTGTCAAGAATTTGTAAGCATCAAATAACTTCCTGTGTTTAGGTATGAACATATATATTATTATTTACAAATGCATATTGTTTACAATCATAGATGTATAACTCTTATATAAGATTTTCTCTAGATTCACATTTAACAAAATATCTCAATCTCCTATCAAAAATCAATATTTCAGTTGTTTCTGATACAGCTAAATGAAAATCTGTATATTGACTCTTTTTCTCCTTGAATTCTATTATAATCCCTAATAATTTCCTAAAGGAAAAACTATACATTGTTTGAAAATAATCATAAATGCATTTACTCTTAGGGTTATTATGGTGCACTGCTATTAGCCTGTATTCATATATATGTGTGTGTGTGTGTGTGTGTGTGTATATATATATATACACACTACTCCAGCAGGAATATATATATACACACACACACACACACATATATATATACACATATATACATATATATATTATTCCGGTTATTCTGTATTCATATATTTTATCCTAGTTAAGGACTTGATGTATTCTTCCAATAGTCATTAAACTCACATAAACACTAAATGTAATAATTTAAAATTGTATTGTGAATTTTCACTGCCATCATACTTCAGATGTTTGAGTGACAACACTAGTTCTGCTGATTGGGATTGTGTAGCAAAGAGAAGAATGAAGTAGCCATAAGATTAGTGACTTTGCCTTGTGCACCTGTATTATGTCCACGGTCCATTGCATAAGTTTAATAAATAAAATTTTAAATAAAATTAAAAAGATCTAGAGGGAGGGTGAGAATATGCACACTACTCCAGCAGGAAAAGCCATGTTATAATCTGTATTTTGTGCGGTATTCACTAATCATAACATCATCTTTCTGTGCATACAGAGCTTGATATACAAATGTTTTCAGTTTAAAAGCAGAAAACAGGAGCCCTTTTTGGAAGCCATTTTTTCAATCTCTTCCTGTTTAGGTATGCGATAGCTCAGCTGTTTCTCAATTGAGGAACAATTCCCTTAAACATTTGAAGGCACATATGCAAGTCTTAATTGACCCCAAAGGAGGTCTTTGAAGTTCAGTGCTTCTAAAACTGACTTAAAATTTAAGTCTTTCTGCTCTAACATGGCTTAGATAAATCATAGGACTTAACTATATCTGAACACCTGTAACCCAGTTAACCTGGCTCCATCACCTACCTGCTCTTTCAGGACTCTGTCAATTTCCCCTCCCCGACTCTTGGGAGTTTCCAGGTGATGTGTCACGTGTGCTCAGGAACAACTTTCACAGCACATGTATTTACTTGAGGCTCCACCAGGGATGATATACCCACTCCCGCTGCCTCCTGCGGCCCCTACAGCTTTGATGGCCGCACTGCTCTTGGCAGTATTCACCAAGCGCTGTACATATGATCCATTCTGCCTAATGGCCTTGTCTTTTTTGATACCCTCTCTGGCCTGGTCATTATCTCTTGGTGGTTGCTTTGAAAATATACAGACTGTCCAGTAGCCTCCAATTGAGTAAGGAGGATGAATTTCTTCTAAGATTAAAGAGGGGTCCAAAAGAAGTATTGCTTGAATCCCAGCAAGTTAGATAGTTTAGGTTCTGTCAAATTTTGCTGCTAGCTCTCTCTTCCCCAAGCACCTGATAACATTTCCAGGATACTGGGTCAGAGACTGATTTTAGTCATAGACTCCATGTCCTCCCCAATGCTTAAGAATTTTACATAAGCAAGAGCCTCTCAACTGAGTCTCTCCCCCATTGGGATGGGTTCTTCCCAGGAAAATATTTAGTACCATTGCTCGCCCGCCAGCATGCTCCTGCTAGACTTCTACTGAACTACCGTATCAATTCAACATGCATTCTAACAGTGGATTCACCTTTAAACACATCCCCCACCCCCAAGACAAAGGTGGGTTTCATATGAATAAACTTTTCTTATGTCTCTACTACCTATGTGATAAAAACTTGCAGACATGTCTGAACCTTAGCAGTGAAGAGTAACAGGCCAAGGCTCACAATGTACCTTTATAGTTTCTCACTCTTTTGAAAAAGTACTTTCCATAATCTGCTTCTTTACTAGACGTATTTTCTTACTTATTCATAGTATAATAATTTCTTGGTACCATTTTTCTTTCAAACTCTTAACAGCAATACTCTGTGCTGAAATATTGAAAGAAAAATTTCTTAACACTTCCTTATTGTTCTACTGCTGAAGAATATAGTTAATAAACTATAAAAATACCCAGTCTGGTTATTTCCAATGTAGAGTGCAGAGCAAAAGAGAACAGGACAGAGAAAGGAAACATATTCATAGAGCTCACTTCAAAGTAGATTAAGTTATTTAAGGAATGACTTTATGTTGTAGGGTAGTTAAAAAGATTTTAAAACAGCTAGACATGTTCAGAACATATGTCTTTATATGGCAAATGGCACACAGATGACTGAGGTTCCATCGTCACTCCTAATGTGTGCAATGCTTGGGTGAAAGCATATGAAACCACATCATAATGGAAGCAATAGCAACGCCACGTGTGTCAAGATAGCACATAATCGATTAGCTTACCAACCCCAACCATCCTACACACACACACACACACACACACACACACACACACACGCACATACAGGAGTCTAGGACTTTGCTTCAGAATTTAAAAGACATCACATTGCACTTCTCTACATTTCATCTGTAAGATGTCTTTCCTTTTTTATATCCTAAATACCTAACAATAAAGAAATGATTTGACAATGACAATCATATATATTATATGAGAAAAATCATGTGTTCAAACATCTTTCAATAAATTTTTAATGATGTGGGAAGATACGCAAGCTTAAACATTAAGTGGGAAAACAGATTACAAAACTTTATATGCAATATGATAAATGTCTATGAGTGTGTGTGTTTATATGTATAAAATACGCAACATCCTTATCACTAGGCTGATATAATTACAAGGAACTTTTAAATATATTTTTCTTTAGGGTCTATAATGAGTATATAAGATAAAGAAAAATGATACATTATATAGGAAAGTAAATCTTAGAACCATGTTTAAAGATCATTTAGACATGTAGGATTATTGCAAATGTCAGTTTTTGAGCTCTAGAAAAAGCATTAACTAGTTTCTGCAGAAGGAAAACTCATTCCATAAGAGCCAATAAGTTGAGAAATCAATAATCAAAAAGTTTTTAGAAGAGGCTATAGTTTTGATTAAGGTGAGGTAGAGTAGGGCAGAAGGGGAATACATGTAAGGGCTACTTAATATTGGCATTAAGAATAGGGGGCAGGAAAAAAAAGATGTAGGAAAAAAATGGAGTGTATGGGAACAGAGGAAATAAGTGTGAACATGTAGGAGGTATGGGAGTCTCTGCCCTTGGCATGGTCCTGGGTTTAGGCAATCATGTCTATGGATGTGGAATTAGATAGCTGAGAGCTGAAGCTGATTGCTAGGCATTAGAATGCAATGTTTGAATTTATAATAGACTCCTTTAAAGAATTGAAAGTGAATTGAATTACGGTGACCAAACCTCAAGGCTCATGGTGACTAAGACAGAATTTTCTACTGAGAAAATAAACATTTTTTAGAATATAAAATACATATACAGTGCAATCATCAGTCTCTTGCTTACCTAAACAGAAGAAATTCAATGTATTTTTTCCTTTGGGGCAAAGTTAACAATAAAATTTTGCATTGAAGAGTAATGCCCTTAATAATTGGTGTAGTACGAAAAGCTCTTGTTGAAAATGATTCCGGAAGGGCTAAGCTTGTGGACACCTTATGTTCCTTTTCATGGATGCTATTTCTTTTCTCTAATTTCCAGGCTCTCTACTATCATTTCTCACTGTCTCCAGCAGCCCCTAAGTCCTTCACATTCGCCCCTTGTATTGTGCTTGGATTTGAAAACTGTTGGTTACCATGTGTCAGAGAGCAGGGTCCCAAGGAGCTTTCGTGTGGGTCAAGGGCACTCAGACTTTTATAAAGATTGTTTTGACAATGTGAAGTTCTTTCTTTCCTTCTTTTTTTATTTTTATTTATTTATTTATTTTTACTTTTTCAACTATTTCTCTGGTCAGTTGAGATTAACAAATAAGTACCTACTTGTAAGTGAAGTGATATCAAACAATTGTTCTCTTGGCAACTTGCTACAAACCTGAAACTTGTTCAGTTTTTTTTTCTAGATCTTGAAGTTATAAAATGTAAAACATTTTATACAATGTAAAACATTTTAGAAATGATGTAAACATGTTTATGAGAAACATAGGTAATGTTGTTTCATAGCAGTGAGTATACAATGTAAAACATTTTAGAGATGATGTAAACATGTTTATGAGAAACATAGGTAATGTTGTTTCATGGCAGTGGGTTTTAAGCTATGTGGAGCCAAGACTCCAGATTATTTATTTTTCCATTATTTTTTCTAAAATCCAAGGAACTTTAAAAACATACATCTACATAACATAGCTAAATAACTGGCTATAAGCACAGCACTGAAAAATACCTACCCCTTGCTCCCCTCCCCAGACACACATTTGTAAAATAATCAGATTTCATCTCAACTCATTCTGTTTTACCCCTTCAATTGTTTGGAGTGGAGTAGTCTTTAAAA